>NC_090647.1:469206317-469557884 GCF_040937935.1 Hyperolius riggenbachi
TAACTTTTACCGCCCATTGGGTCACCCTCCATGGTGCTGCTGAGGAGGGTGCAAGATCTGGGGCATCTCAGCTGGTGGTGCCGCCACGTGAGTTGAAGGGGAGGCCTTTTCTACTTCCCTCTGCTACCTGTTCTGTCCAAGGCCAGTCTGCCATTGCTGAACCTTCCAGCAAGTGGTCCCGATCCTACACTGGTCTGCAGCACCATCGATGCCAAGCAGTGCTGAAACTTGAATCCATGGACGAGAACAGGCAAACCGGATCTGTAATCCTTGCAGATTTACAGGATCAGATTCGGCAGTGGCTGCCCCCCTGAAAACTGGAGACAGGTGTAGTGGTGTCTGACAATGGTGCCAACATACTGGTAGGTGAACAGAGGCGCCAGTAGAATAAAAGTACATAACATTTTTAAAAATTGCTGGGAGGAAGTGGTGGACTTGCCTCTGTTAAAGCAAACACCAAGGACTGTAATTAAATAAATAAATACACATTTATTGAAGATACCCCAAGGATGCAACGCGTTTTGCGGGCACAGCCCACTTCTTCAGGCAATAAACAAGGGATAAACAACTGTAAACAAAAAAAACAGAAGACAGAGACATTGCTATAAAAGTTGCCCTACAAACTTGCATACGTATTTACAATTAGTGTAATAAGGATAGTATTGTAAAATTATAGCTCACTATTTTAGTATGGTTTGGGATAAACTGCAAGCAATGTGTGATTGGAGTCTGGAGTAAACTGCAAGACTATGTGAGGGGAATAGGTGAGTTTGCAGTGGTAAACGGTGAATAATCAAAAAGGATCAAATTAGAAGGTAGAGAGTGGGGTAGGTTATAGTTAGCAAAGGGGAATATTAACAAAGGTAGAGAATAAATTAAGTAGAAAATACATTATAAACTTACCAGCAATTCTTTTATAGCAAGCAGAGCGCCTCTGTACTTGTAACGATTGTGGAACTTCCTCCGTGATCAGCGCACAACGCGTGCGCTGATACGGCGGAAATCATCCACAATTGCAGGAACCCAGCAAAAGGTGCTACGCACCCGTAGAGGGAAATTCCTGTCGGCAGATGGCGTTGTGGAGTGCAGAGGAACCAATCCTCTGTACCTCCACAAATGCCAGACAGGAATTGTACGAAGCGCAGAACGCAATCGCAAGAGAAGCGATTGCGAATGAGAACGAGCAAAGGGACAGGTTGTATGTGTGTGCGCCAATCTAGTCGCCACCCTGCGACAGCGCACACACAACAGCAGATACGAAACAGAAACGCAACCGCAAGAAAGGCGATTGCCAAAAGTGACACAAGGCAGATCAGAACAGAATGCGAGGATAGCAAAGGCACAGCAAATCATACAATGAGGAGATACGGAAAATAACAAACGCTAACTGAACGCAAACACCGCACTCATTCGCAACAGTGCACGCGTTCATGCGCGGTCTCCACATGATAAGCACAATAGAGACAAGCACGCCTAACTAACCATCGACAGACAAACACCAAACAGAGGACGCGAGCGCTTGCTTAACGGTTACCTCACTGAGCCTCCAGCAAGCGTTCGGAGCAGACAAGACAGACACACGGAAACAGGGACAAGCGAGAGATAGGATCCACAGCACTAGCGAAAGTGGCTAGTGCGATCCAGGAAGACAGAACAGAAGGATCCACAGTACTAGCGCAGGATGCTAGAGCAATCCAGGTACAGAGTAGCAGAACAGAAGATCCACAGCACTAGCGCTAGGCGAGTGCGATCCAGGCAGACAGAGTAGCAGAACAGAAGGATCCACAGCACTAGTGAAAGTGGCTAGCGCGATCCAGGTACAGAGTAGCAGAACAGAAGGATGCACAGCACTAGCGGAAAGTGTCCAGCGCGATCCAAGGAGACAGAACAGAAGGATCCACAGCGCTAGCGCAAGAGGCTAGTGCGATCCAAGTGAGACAGATCAGAAGATATAGCTGGTAGCAACCGCTGCACCAGCTATACTCCAAGAACAGAGATCAGAACCATTTCCTGTCGACCACTGCTGGGACAGGACAATCGCAACAGAACAAACAAACAGATAAGCAATCCTAACTGCACTAAGGAAACCTGCCTAGTGCAGTTTTCCAGGAATTACTCTAAGCTGATCTTCAAACAGAGAGTAAGGCTGACACTCCTCCAGGAGTGTTTCACAGGAAGGCATCCTTATGATCAGCCAAGCATTGTGGGAAACACATAGTACTTATAGTACACGCCTCCAATGAATGTGGCCAGGCAATTTGCATGACAACGTATGCAAATTCCTCAGCAAACACAAGCTGCAAAACTGACAGAAGCTCTCCTTTCCAGAGTCCTGCAGCATGCAAACCTAAACAATGGTCAAAAAGCTGCCTGCCTGCACAGGCAGCTGAGCAGATCATTACAGTACTGTTGTGAGGTCGCCTGCTGCTTTAAAAGCATTAGTGCTAGCAGATCTGGCCAATCCAGATGCTGTGCTGGCGAGGTTGGGCGGAGTTAGTGGCCATGGTGACTGGGGATCCTCCAATCAGCTGCTGCCAGCTGTAAGGAGCTGAATGGTGTGCATGTGTTGTTACATAATGACTATGAACTGATGTTCAGGTTGCCATCTAGTGGTGAAAATCAATAATACAGCAGGGAGGATTTCAATAGCCATTATATGTGCAATGAATTAATCAAAATTAGAGATACACTAAAAATATAAAGAGTTGTAAAGATTTTACATTTTACATTCAAATTGTAATGACCGCAGTGGAACAACCTCTAGGTCCCATGGCCTACAACTTCTCCTGCTGCTCCAAAAAAAAATGTGTATTGACTGCTGTGTAACCACCTCTAGGTCCCCTTGCCTACGACAACTCCTGCTGCTCCAATTACAAATTGTAATGACTGCTGTGAAACCACCTCTAGGTCCCATGGCCTACGACAACTCCTGCTGCTCCAAATACAAATTGTAATGGCCTCTAGCAGTGGCGTAACTAGAACTCATTGGGCCCCCCTGTGAAACTTTGGATGGGGGCCCCCTTGACCCTACTGAACACTAAATAGGGACTGTCTGCAAATCTGTGTCAGCAAAACTTTATATAATTCCTTATCAGTGGCTGAGGAGATGCAGTCATTAGAAAAAATGTGTAGAGAGCAGAATTTTTTTTCTCCATACCCTTAGTTGTCAGTCTCTAAGGACAGGGAAAATAAACTCTTCCCCCCACCAGGCCCCCTGCAGCTTCTGGGTCCCCCTGCAGCTGCATCCCTTGCAGGGTCTATTGTTACATCACTGACCTCTAGGTCCCATGGCCTACAACTTCTCCTGCTACTACAAAAAAAAAATTGTAATGACCACCGTGGAACTTTATTGACAATAGACTGTAATCAGATGATCTTCTTACAGTGTGGAAACAAAAACGATGTTTCAATTGAGCCTGAAGAAGAGAGAACCGAGAGCCCGATATGGTGTAGTATGTCAAGGTAATTGGATAATTGGAAAGAGTATGAATTGTATACTCACAAACCAGGGTTACCTCCAGGCAACCACTGTGTAGGCAGGTGAGGAGATTAGCCTGTCCTCACTCAGGAATAAGAAGTCGCTCTCTGTAGGCTTGAAAAACAAGAAGGGGTATCCCCCTCCACCAAAGGTGGATACAATCAGTATTATGGTAGAGAACAGAGGCGCCAAAAGGATAAAAACAATATTTAAAAGTTTTAAAATTATTGCTTAGGAGGCAGTGGTGGACTCACCTCCCACAAGCAGACACAACAACTGTGTATTCACAAAAGGGACATTTATTGGTATACTCCAAATAAGGTTGCAACGCGTTTCGCAGGTCAAACCCGCTTCATCAGGCAATTACAGGAAGGAGCACACAACAGCAGTATGTCCAGATAGCACTGAGGCGCCAGGTGCTATCTGGACATACTGCTGTTGTGTGCTCCTTCCTGTAATTGCCTGATGAAGCGGGTTTGACCTGCGAAACGCGTTGCAACCTTATTTGGAGTATACCAATAAATGTCCCTTTTGTGAATACACAGTTGTTGTGTCTGCTTGTGGGAGGTGAGTCCACCACTGCCTCCTAAGCAATAATTTTAAAACTTTTAAATATTGTTTTTATCCTTTTGGCGCCTCTGTTCTCTACCATAATACTTTCAATTGAGCCTGTGAGTAATACCTCGGAAATTTACGGAAATCATTTTAACATTACTGAATTTGTACCGCCGAAAAGCGGAATACCGAGGAATACTGCCGGAATGTAGCGGCAGCGGAATTTCGTTATTGCGGTAGGCGGAATTACCGCGATATCGGAAATCGCCTCTTCCGATCATTCCTAATGGCAATTTTAGCACTATTTAGTTAAGGTAGCTTATTGTTCCAATTTTTTTTTTATTGTAAATGTCAGAAGGGACCCCTCATTTATAGCCTCCTTTTAACCACTTAAGCCTAACTGGACGAAAATTTTCGTCCAGTTAGGCTGCGCGCACTCCCGCGGGTCGCGCGCGCTCCTGCGCCCCCCCCCCCCCCCCGTGCGCGCCCCCGCTATGATTTAATAAATTATGGGCTTCTAAATAGTGACGGACGCAAATTGAAAAAAATCACCTTTCTTTCCAAATAAAATATTGTCGCCATACATTGTGATAGGGACATAATTTTAACGGTGTAATACCCGGGGCATATGGGCAAATACAATATGTGAGTTTTAATTATGGAGGCATGTAATATTTTAAAACTATAATGGCTGAAAACTGAGAAATAATGAATTTTTTCCATTTTTTTCTTATTCTTCCCGTTAAAATGCATTTACAGTAAAGTGGCTCTTAGCAAAATGTACCACCCACAGAAAGCCTAATTGGTGGCGGAAAAAACAAGATATAGATCAATTCATTGTGATGAGTAGTGATAAAGTTATTGGCAAATGAATGGGAGGTAAAAGTTGCTCGGATGTAAAAAATTTCAACCCTGTGGGCTTAAGTGGTTAATGCCACACAATAGCCCAAAAAAAGACATCAAACTATTTTGCAACAGATGCACAATTATAAATGTGAAATAAAATAATTGCTTACTTTACAACAACAACAAAAAATGACCTTGGCATAAAAATGAGATGCAATTTTGCATCTCTGTTTGCTTTAATTGTTTATATATAGCCCAGAAGATCTCTTAAATTCAGCTTGGCTGCGCTGTGCGATGCTTGGAGGCATGTAAATCGTGCTGCACCACAATAGCCTACCTCCCTGAAAGGCAAAATTGAATCTGTAGTCACAGTCATATTGTAAATCTTATTCTGTAAATTGTACAATATGTAGGACAGCCAAACTGGAGATGATGAATTCCAGTCTGTGAAACATTGTGGCTGGAATATGATTAATTAATGCTAGATACAACATTGAAAATGAATGTGCTTTCATAAAACCTGCACAAGCACTGCTGTATTACAATCCATATAAATGTGTAGCTTATTATGTATTGTCAACATGTCTTGGGTACTATTTAACTATAAAATATAAGACATGGAATTTTGCTTAAACATTTATAAAGTTGCAATGTTAAATTTAGTTTAGGTTTGCCTACCATAAATCTATTTTGCCATCTATTTTATGTAAATAATGCAAGCAATACAGAATTCAGGTAATTCATGCAAAGAAGTAGATTTTTTTGTGAAAAAAATCCTTCTTCATTGTGGTATGGTTACAAGTATGGTACCCTACAAAAAAACGACAACAACAATAGTAATGCTATATAATAATTCCTGTATCTCTGTGTCCTTCTGTGTCCCTGTGTCCGTGCATTGTGCCCAGTGCGCATGCACGGCATGCGGCGGACTTGGCTCAGCAGAGGAGGACGGGTGCAGGGGGACAGGCATGTGCACATGTGCTCGTCGGGGAGTGTGGCCGTGTGCGCATGGTTGCGCCATGCGTGCGGGAGCACGGCTGTTATAGGGAAGCTGAGAGAGAGAGGTGCGAGAAGGGTGTGAGGGAAGTCGTGGCCAAGTCCTAGTGCCCATTTTTGAACGGGTGGGCTTGTATCTAATAATAATAATAATAATAATAATAATAATGTTATTATTGCAAGTATCAGATAAGTAGCTATTCGGATGTGCTATTTTTTTTTACTAGCTTTTCATTACTCACAGGCTAAGCATGTAGTCTACATACAGGGGGGCTCTTTAACAAGGTCACATTACAAGGGTCAGGCTGTAGAGATGGCCCGAAAGATCAGCTGTTCGTGCCCATGGCGGGTAGCGAACATATAGCATGTTGCATTCAGTTTTCGGCTGATATAGTGAGAGGAAGGGAGAGGCATTGCTACACATAGGGAAAGCGTTAGCTAGTCCTGTTTTGTTGTTCCTCACTGACTGACTTGCTGTTAAAGCACCCCAAATAGCCCTTCTGAGGGCTTCTACATAGTCCTGCAGGTTTTTTTAAATTTTTTGTGTGTGTGTGTGTCTGACACTCCACAGCGCACACTGACACTCAGAGCTGTGCCCAGTACTACTGCTTACTACTACTGCTTACTACTACTGCTTACAAAACAGAGGTGTTGGTGGTAGGTGGTCCACACATGATGGATAAAGTTCAAAACGCTCACCACCTCAAACTAGCAATTGGGGGAGATACTGTACAGTATAAAGACTCTGTGCGAAACCTTGGGGTGATCCTGGATGGAAATCTAAAACTCAGACAGCAGGTATCAGCTGTCGTCAAGTCTTCCTTCTTCCATCTAAGAAATATAGCGAAAATCAAACACCTTATCCCAGCTGAAGACCTACCTGCCCTGGTTCACGCATTTGTATCCTCCCGCCTAGACTACTGCAACGCCCTGTTCATCGGATCTACAGATAAGGCTCTGCGCCCCTTACAGCTAGTACAGAATGCTGCAGCCAGACTCCTAGCCAATGCCCCCCGCAGCTCACACATCACCCCAGTACTGCAAACTCTTCACTGGTTGCCAGTAAAATGGAGAATCAATTTTAAGATCTGCCTGCTGACATTCAAGGCTCTACACCACATGGGACCCAAATACATAGCGGATCTATTGGAACTTTATGCCCCTTCACGCACCCTCCGCTCTGCCAACAAGATGAAGCTGGTTATTCCCAGGATACACTTAACATTTGGTGCTCGGGCCTTTTCCTACGCAGCCCCTACTCTATGGAACTCACTTCCACAATCAGTACGAGAGGCTCCTTCTCTGGACAGCTTTAAAAAAAGGCTAAAAACTCACCTCTTTTCCCGAGCCTTTGAGACTGCATAATGCAGGGTCACAGCGCTTTGAGTCCCCAGGGAGAAAAGCGCTATATAAATATTATTGTTATTGTTATTGTTGTTACTGCTATTGTGTGCCCCATTAGACACAAGCACAGTACTATTCTAATGGCTTATTTTTCACTGTATTGTGTTTAAACTATTGCATATCTCTGTGTGTGATACTCCACAGAGCCCACTGGCCAGAGCCGACCTTTGGGGGTGGCAAGTGGGGCAATCGCCCCAAGCCCTGCGCCTGAAGAGGCCCCGCACCCTGTGTGGCGGTGGGGAGAGCGAGCACAGTAGTTCAAACTCACATTTCATCCTCCGATCATCGCAGCTTCCAACTCCTTCCTGTCCCGGCATCTCGCGTATTGGTAACAGCGCCCCCTGTGATGATGTGACCACATGTCACCACAGGGGGCACTGTTACCAATACCTCAGATGCTGAGAAAGGAAGGAGATGGAAGCTGCGATGATCGGAGGAAGAAAGGTGAGTTTTAACTACTATGCCCGCTCTCCCCGCCACTGCAGCCACCTACCTATCTAGCCTGTACTGCAGGGCACCTACCTATCTAATCTATACTCTGGCGCACCTACCTATCTAATCTATACTGCAGGCTGGCACCTATCTAATCTGTACTGCAGGCACCTATCTAATCTATACTGCAGAGCACCTACCTATCTAATCTATACTGCAGGCACCTATCTAATCTATACTGCGGGGTACCTATCTAACTAATCTATACTGCAGGCATCTATAATCTATACTGCGGGGCACCTACCTACCTATCTAATCTGTACTGCAGGCACCTATCTAATCTATACTGCAGGTACCTATAATCTATAATGCGGGGCACCTACCTATCTAATCTGTACTGCAGGCACCTACCTATCTAATCTACACTGCAGGCACCTATAATCTATACTGCGGGGCACCTACCTATCTAATCTGTACTGCAGGCACCTATCTAATCTGTACTGCAGGCACCTATCTAATCTATACTGCGGGGCACCCACCTATCTCACCTATATTAGAGGCACCTACCTAACCTGTACTGCGGGCACCTACTTATCTAACCTATACTGGGGGCACCTACCTATCTAATCTATACTGCAAGCACCGATCTAATCTATACTACGGGGCACCTACCTATCTAATCTATACTGCAGGCACCAATATAATCTATACTGCGGGGCATCTATCTATCTAATCTATACTGCAGGCACCTATCTAATCTATACTGCAGGCACCTATCTAATCTATACTGCGGGGCAGCTACCTATCTAACCTGTACTGCAGGCACCCTTCTAATCTATACTGTGGGGCACCTACCTATCTAATCTATACTGCAGGCACCTATCTAATCTATACTGCGGGGCAGCTACCTATCTAACCTGTACTGCAGGCACCCTTCTAATCTATACTGCGGGGCACCTACCTATCTAATCTATACTGCAGGCACCTATCTAATCTATACTGCGGGGCAGCTACCTATCTAACCTATACTGCAGGCACCTATCTAATCTATACTGCGGGGCAGCTACCTATCTAACATATACTGCAGGCACCTATCTAATCTATACTGCGGGGCAGCTACCTATCTAACCTATACTGCAGGCACCTACCTATCTAATCTATACTGCGGGACACCTACCTATCTAACCTATACAGAGTGTGTGTTTCCACAGTGTGTGTGTGTGTGTGTGTGTGTGTGTGTGTGTGTGTGTGTGTGTCCACAGCATATGTCTCTAGGCCCTGCATATGACACTCGCCACAGGCCCCGCATACTCTAAGGCCACCTCTATCACTGGCACTCACTCAGAGCTGCGCCCATTACTACTGCTATAATTGCATAATAATTAGAAACAAGCACAATACTAGTCCAGTGCCTTATTTTTCACTGTATTGTGTTTGAACTATTGCATATCTCTGTGTCTGACACTCCACAGAGCCCACTGGCACTCACTCAGAGTTGTGTCCACTGCCCACTACTACTGCTATAATTGTGTGCCACATTAGAAACAAGCGCAGTACTACTCCAGTGCCTTATTTTTTGCTGTATTGTGTTTACATTATTGCATATCTCTGTGTCTGATACTCCACAGAGCCCACTGACACTCACTCAGAGTTGTGCCTACCACCCACTACTACTGCAATTGATAATTGTGTGCCACATTAGAAACAAGCACAGTACTACTCTAGTGACTTTTTTTTTCACTGTATTGTGTTTGAATTAGTGCATATCTCGTCTGACACTCCACAGAGCCCACTGGCACTCACTCAGAGCTGTGCTCATTGTCCACTAGTACAATTGTGTGTCACATTAAAAACAAGCACAGTAGTACTCTAGTGCCTTATTTTTTACCTTATTGTGATAGAACTATTGCATTTCTCTGTGTGTGACACTACACAGTCCACTGACACCCAGAGCTGTGTATGCTACTGCTATTGCAGGCAAAGTACCACTCCAGTGCATTATTTTAACTTGTTGCATGCACAGTACCCCAAATAAAAAAAAAAATGACAGGCAGAGGCAGCGGCAGGCCACCCTGCAGGGGTCCTTGAGGTCATGCTACTCTGAATTCCTGCGGCCCTGGAGGAATGCCCGGTGTGCAGAGGGCACGTACCATCAACATGGGTGGGTGCAAATCCCGTGGCCAGTGAGTGCTCCAGAACAGCGTCAGCCAGGACAGCGTGCACGGGTGGAGTAGCGGTTGCTCTCCGATTGGGCACTGCCATGCAGAACGTGTTGAGCTACTACGCTCACCGCCGAAAGATGCTGGCGATACCTTGAGACAAGGCTTGATGTGGGTAGTCCTGGAGGAGGCCGAATCCGGATAAATACTGGAAGGGTGCCACAGGAGTTACACATGTGTGGTGAGATCACTGTATGCTGGCACATGTTGTTTTGAGCTTGCAAGGTGAAGATTCTGTAACTGCACCAGCTCTCTCCTCGCAAAGATCTTGAGTATATGGTACCAGTACCAGAAGGGGTGTATGAGTGCGGGATGTGTGGTGATGAAAATGAGGGAGTGCTCATTAATGGCCAATTTTAAATTATTTTAATTGATTGGTCTGCTTGTGTTGTAAAATTCCTTCAATAAAACTGATTTTTTTTGTAATTTTTCATACCTATGAGAAATGATGTTTTCAATTAATTTTTGATTTATCTTTTGATTTTTACGTGGTCACTCCCTCAAAACTTGAGGTGTGGGTAATATTCAACAAGGTGGTGGTTGAGTCAGGCAGTCCATGTAATTTTTGAATCAGCATGTACCATCAACACCCAAAATTCAGAGGACATAGTTGACTGGCTTACACAGCACAACCCATTGTCCACAGCTTCCGCACGGAACCTTGGCGCACCATCATCCTCCTGCTCTGATTTGTGCACCCCACAACAACTTACCACCACTAGCACCACAGCTGCTCCACTGGATATGTCAGAGGAATTATTCACAGTTATTTGTGTGACGAATTTAGTGATGCACAACCATTATTGGCAGAAGATGAAGGGGTTAATGATGTTACACCACCTCATATGTCTCAATCAGGCATCAGTACACACATGGGCATAAAGTGTGAGGGTGATGATGATGATGTAGTACCCATTGTTGGTGCCTTTTTTGAGGCGTCTGATACAAGTGAAGCAGTTGAGGATGATGACGATGTTTCCATGGTTGTCACGTGGGTGCCCACAAGAAGAGATGAAGAACAGGGGGACAGTTAAGATGGGGGAACAGAGAGGTGGAGGAAATGAGTTGTTGTAACTAGCAGGGGGAGCTCATCAAAAAGAGCTAGTGGCACTGTCAGGCAGCATGTATCCGCACCTGGGGTCTGCCAGCCAACACATGCTTCAATGTCTGCTGTTGCCACCACCAGAATGCCATCATTCCAAAGCTCACCAGTGTGGCATTTTTTTGTGTGTCTGCCTCTGATAGCAGCGATGCCATCTGCAACCTATGCCAAAGGAAACTAAGTCATGGGAAGTCCAACACCCACCTAGAGACAACTGCTTTGCGAAAGCACATGATGTCACATCACAAACACCTATGGGAATAACACATAAGGAAAAGCAGCACACAAACTCAAAGCCATACTCTTCCTCCTGGTCCAGCATCTTCAGCCACATCAACCTCTACTGTCCTTGCCCCCTCTCAAACACCCTTCACTCCGCCCCATCTCACCTTGAGCAGTTCCTGCTCATCTGTCCACAGTCAGCCTTCTGTCAAGGAAATTTTGGAGCCGAAGAAGCCAATGTCTCAAAGTCACTACCTTACTAGGCACCTGACAGCTGACTTGTCAGAACTGTTAGCCCACCAGCTTTGACCATACAAGCCGGTGGAGTCTGAGGCCTTTAACTACCTAAAGACTGTTCCACGCCAATCGGTGTAAACGCGGCGGCAGCCCCAGGACCACCTAACGCCGATCGGTGTGCAGTCCTAGGGGTGGAGTTTGCAGGGGATCGCATGCGCCGATGCATTTGCATACCCGCTTGAATGACATCAGCCTCCCAGCAGCGATCGCCGCTAGGAGACTGTTAAGGTGGCCATACACTGGTCGATGTGCCATTAGATCGACCAGCTGACAGATCCCTATCTGATCGAATCTGATCAGATAGGGATCGTATGGCTGCCTTTACTGCAAACAGATTGTGAATCGATTTCAGCCTGAAACCGATCACAATCTGTTCAGCTGCTCCTGCCGCCTGTCCCCCCCCCCCCCCTCCGTATACATTACCTGAGGCTGGCTCCCGGGCGTCTTCTCCGCACTGCACCGCACCGCTGTTCTTGCTCCATCCCGGCGCTTCCTGTGTTACTCCGTGACCAGGAAGTTCAAATAGAGCGCCCTCTATTTCAACTTCCTGGTCACCGGAGTGACACAGGAAGTATAAGCGTACACTGGGACATGCGGAAATGCGGTGCAGCGAGGAGAAGAGGACCCCGGAGCCAGCTTCAGGTAATGTATACATGCTCGGATCGGGCCCGAATCGTACGCCGCAAGCGACGCGCTCCTACTGCCGGGCGATCGAGGGTAATTTCCCGCACAGCGCGATCGACGGACCGATCCGATTTCGGGAGGGAATCGGATCGGCGGGTGCGTTTAGCGCAAGCGATTGGCAGCAGATCCGATCCCAGGATCGGATCTGCTGTCGAAACGGCCGTGAATCGAGCCAGTGTATGGCCTGCTTTAGACGGCGAACCGCTGTCTAATAACAGTGTACAGTGCTGCGATCTAAGGCAGCGCTGTCCTCCTTGGAGACACTGCAATGATCAGCTTTCATAGACTGGAGCCTACGACAGCTGATCATGGTGATTGGCTGGCGGGGGGAGGGAGGGCTGGGGAAAAAATAAAAAGGTTCCTCCATGTGGAAAGACAAGTTGTGGCATCTCTGGCACACAGTGTTGGGGCAAGGGTCCATCTGACCACTGATATCTGGTCTGCAATGCAAGGTCAGGGCAGGTATGTCACATACACTGCACATTGGGTAAACCTGTTGACGGCTGCCAAGCAAGGAATGCGTGGCACTGCAGCGGAGTTGGTGACACCGCCATGACTTGCAGGCAGGCCTGCTGCCACCTCCTCTTCTCCTCCTCCTCTTCCTCCGTCCTCTTCACTATCCTCCTCTGCAGAGTCCTCCTCTTCTGCTGCTGCGGCTTTCTCTACTCTAACAACTGCATCCCCCAGCTCCCCAGGGCCTATTCCTTATCCCAGGTACGACGATATCACAACATCCTGGGCATGACTTGCCTGCAAGCTGAGAGTCACACAAGACAAGCACTCCTGGCCGCTCTGAACGAAAAGGTGGATCAGTGGCTGACCCTGCACCAACTGGAGATCAGCAAAGTTGTGTGTGACGACGGAAGCAATCTGTTAGCGGCATTGAATTTGGAAAGTTAACACATGTGCCCTGTATGATTTGTGTCTAAGTATCCAGACATATAGGAGGTACTCAAGCAGTCCAGGAAGGTGTGTAGCTATTTCAGGCGTTCTTACACGGCAAGGCATTCTTTGCAGACATTCAGTGGCAAAAGAACCTGCCAGTGAAGCACTTGATTTGCAACAACCCGACTCGCTGGAATTCAAGTCTGCTCATGTTTGACCACCTGCTCCAACAAGAGAAAGCCATAAATGAGTACCTGTACAGGTACGGTGCTAAGACAGGCCGTGGGGAGCTGGGGATTTTTTACCGGGTTACTAGACGCTCATGTACAATGCCTGCAGGCTCATTTGTCCTTTTGAGGAGGTGAAAACCCGGATGAGTTGCAGTGAAGGCACCATCAGTGACCTGATCCCATACGTGTTCTTCCTGGAGCGTACCCTGCAAAGAGTGCTGGATCAGGCCATAGAGGAACATGACCAGGAAGAGGAAGTGCTATGGGCACCATCACCACTACAAGAACCAGATTTGTCGAAAGTGGCGTAACTAGAAATCACTGGGCCCCCCTGTGAAAATTTAGATGGACCCCCCAAGTGTCGTTGCTGGAAGGGGGAGTGCTGATGGTAGCCTGAGGGGAGAGGGGTGGGGAGTTGGACCCCCCTCCCTGCTGCTGTTTGTGCATGCTTCTCCCCCTTCCTGAACTGTGCCCCCTCCTGCCCTTAAAAACGGACCTGAAGGGCCCCAGAGCCAAGGACCCCATCTCAGGCTTTTCCCCCTAGGGGCCCCCTGCAGCTGCATCTCTTGCAGGGCCTATTGTTACGCCCCTGCTTGTCAACACCTGCTGTACCTGTGCCAATGCAGAGGAAGGAGTCAGAGGAGGAAGAGGAGTCAGAGGAGGAAGGTGGCTTTGAGGAAGAGGTGGAAGAACAACCGCAGCAGGCATCCCAGGGGGCTTGTGGTCACCTTTCAGGTACCCGTGGTGTTGGATGTGGCTGGGGGGAAGAGGAGAATTTCTGTGAAGAGGAATGGGATATGGCTAGCTCGGCATCCATCCTTGTGCAAATGGGGTCTTTCATGATGCCCTGCCTGTTGAGGGACCCCAGTATAAAAAGGCTATGGTAAAATTAGATAAATAAGTTTTTATCAACTTTCTTCTTTTCCTGAATAGTTTATTTAGTTTTCACCTCCTTTCAGCTCTGTTTCCTCCCTTCTGTAACCTCACAAGTGGCTGTTTGATAGTTACCAACAGCTCCAGGCATTAGACACATACCAAACATCTCACTTATTTTACTGCATGGCGTATTCTTTGTGAATTGACATTTATGAGATATTTATCTCACTAGTCTGCTATTTTAGTTTTTCATGTGGTTACACCCTTAATGATGAATTGACATTTCACAAAGTGTCCAACAATATCAGTTTTTTTTTTTTTTTTGTTTTTTGCTTTACTGCATGTGCTAATGATTTGTGATTTGAAGCCATAGGCCCTGAACATGCATGCAGATCAAATAACTGACTGAGCTGTGACTGGATTTGCCACATGCTTGTTTCAGGTGGGGGATTCAGACACTACTGAATGCATGAAAGATCAGTAAGACTGCCACGCAGCTGGTATTGTTTAACCAGTTCAGAACCGTAGGCTTACACCATCCTACTGACCAGGCTATTTTTACAATTTAGTGCTCTGCAGCTTTAATAGCTTGCTGCAGAGCCATATCACTTAGCAGGCAAGTGAACCCCCACCCCCCTTTCAGCCCACCAACAGAGATTTCTGTTGGTGGGCTCTGATTGCTGGTGTAATGTTTGTTTATTTTTATTTATTTATTTGTATTTTTTAAATACATTTCCCTATTTTTTATTTTATTTTATTACTCCCCTCCCTCTCTCCCTCCACCAGCCAATCAGGACAATCTCCTTTCATAGGCATAAGCCTATGAGAAGGGATCGCGATCAGAGCCTCTCTAGGGGACAGCCAAGTGACGCGGCTGTCCTCAGTACAGCACTGCAGTAGATCGCAGCACTTTACTAAATATACAGCGGTTTCATCGTCTAACAGTCTACTAGCGGTGATTCACCGCTGGTAGGTTTATAACGGAGCGTATCTTTGTCACTCAAGCAGGGATGTTCGCACGTGATCCCCTGTAAAACCTCACCCCAGGACTTTACAACTTTCGGCATTAGGCGGTCCCGGGGCAGCCACCTTCCCAACGCCTATCTGCGTTAGGAGGTTGGGAAGGGGTTAAAGTAAACATGTCAATTAATTTATACTTGCCTGGAGCTTCTTCCAGCCCCCTGTAGTCCTCAGCTCTTTTGGGGTACCTCCGGTCCCTTCTTTTCTCCCACTGTCAGCCCCAGTAGTCACTGACTACAATGCATGCATGTCCCTGGCTGGCTACCCTGGCTGGAAACATTCTGCGCCTACGCCCAAGGCGACATGTGGCCAGGGACGCTCCTATACAGTAGTCCCCAACTAGCTCAGTTGGGGGCGGGGCTGACTGTGGGAGAACCAGATGGACACCAAGGAGCTGACAGACTGCAGGTAGCTGGAAGAAACCTTAGGTAAGTTAAAATCCTTTACCTCCACGCATTGCAGGTACACTTTAAGATGAAAAAATATGGCATCCTCCATATCACTCTCACTTCAGGTGTCTTTATAAGTTCCTATTTTTCTTTTTTGTTATTTGAAATTATTAGTTGTTTAAAATAAAAAATAAAAAAAATATTCACAGGTAGGCTAATTTAGAGATGATATGTAAGTTTAAAAAAGAAAAAAAAAATACTTACCTCAGGAGAAGGAGGAGAAGCCTCTGGATCCTAATGAGGCTTCCCCGTCCTCCTTAGCCAGTGTGATCCAGTGGTGGGACTCCTGAACAGTCCACAACAATAATAATTCAGTGATAAGCCCCACATAGGAGCACTAGTGGCTTACTGCACGGGCTCCGGCAGAAGATCGAGTCCACTCTACTGCACAGGTGCAGAGGGCTTGCGCCGGCGCAGTAGAGTGGACTTTATCAGGCTCAGCTATTTTGGCCAGAGCGCAAGTGGTAAGACACTAGTATGCCTGCGAGGCATACCCTTGGATTACTATTGTTCTAGAGCCAAATGACTACTGCACCTGTGCGAGACGCTGACAAGTCCTTGTTGGGCTGGCAGACTTTCAGTGGTCCCACCGCTGGAACGGAGCAGCAGAGGAAGATGAGGGAAGCGTCTTCAGGATCCAGAGGCTTCCCCCTTCAGAGGTAAGTACCTCCTAGGGGCAATTTTAAACCCTTCAAGTATACTTTAATGACAAAACTACCATCATCAATAGCCCTTTGTTAATGAAAGATGTGTGAAAGAATAACCCTTTGGATCATTTGCTTCAAAACAGTGTAAAGATTCTATGGGCCTGATTCACAAAGCGGTGATAACTCAGTTATCACGCCTAAAAGACTTTAGGCGTGATAACCTTTGCACTGCTGAGTTAGCACTGTTTTGTGCTCTTTATCGCGTGCAAAGTCCCACGCGCAAAGTTTTGCGCGCGCAATCGCGCAACTCCACGCGCAGCGCCCATAGGGCTCGATTCACAAAGCGGTGATAACCCAGTTAAAGACTTTAGGCGTGATAACCATTTTTATCATGCCTAAACTCAGTTTAGGCATGATAAGTTTAGATAAGTTTAGATCGCGCGCAAAGTCCCGCACGCAAAGCAGCGCCATTAAACTCTATGCAAAGTGCACCAGACTTTGCTAGCGCAAAACTTTTGATCAGCTGTGCACTGCGGTGCTAACCCAGTTGGTGCTTAAACTTCTCACGCCTAAAAACTTATCACACCTAAACTTATCACACCTAAACTTATCATGCCTAAACTGAGTTTAGGCGTGATAAAGGGCTTTTCACTAGCGTGCTAACTGTTAGCACCGCTTTGTGAATCAGGCCCATAGGGTTTAATGGGCGCGTCGCGCGCACTGCACTGTGCGCCGCGCGATTGCGCACGCAAAACTTTTCGCGTGAGTTTCATTTTATCACGCCTAAACTGAGTTTAGGCGTGATAAAGGGCTTTTCACAGGCGTGCAAACACTTTGCACCACTTTGTGAATCAGGCCCTATGTATGGCTGTACCAAGAATAAACAAGCTAGTGCTTTATATATCAAACTTTCTGAGATAAAAACTAATAAATGGCAACCCATAACAGCCAGTATAAGTCTCTGCATCATTCGGCCAGTTTAGTTTTAACAATGAATGGAGTCAACATAGACAGAACTACCGTGAGACAGTGTGATAAATGAAGCCCATTATCACACACAGGGCCTTATTTATCAACGAGGCTCAAATAAGAACTGTTTATATTTCTTCGTGACCACTTGCTGAGTTCAGATGAGCACTGAAAATGATTAATGATGAACAATGAAAGTTTGGAATTTTGGAGATGGATATATTTTAATATAATAATAAATAGCACTGTGAGGATTGGTATGATTAGTAGATGTGCAGAAAGTGCAGACTTGATGCAGATCAACCCAGGTAAAGGATTTATTCCTTGTGTTGGTAAAGGGCTCTTTTTGACTAGGAATGACTGGTCATGTGCCATATCCTGCATTATTGAGAGGCAGCAGTAAAAAGAGCCCGTATCTTATCCAGAGACAAACAGGCTCCATAACTGTTTTAGGATTCTATGCTGTGAGAGAAGTCAAAACACAGGGAACAAAGACAGACCATGCACTGATGCCCAACTTTATTATCTCAAGAGAAGAAGGAATAACCAAGTGAGCTGCCTTTGGTCTGCTCTCCATGGGCCATGTCTCAAGTAGAGAACTGCAGTCATGCAGAAAGAGAGTTGTTATCTCCCAGCACTTATTGTTAGCTTGACTCAGCAGAGAACGGTGTCAAGAGATGAGGTGCTAACCCAGCATGTACTGAAGTCAAGGACTAGGAGAGAAACATGTAAGGATGCAATTGCAAAACAGCAAGACCATGGAACAAAGAGAAGAGTACCCAAAAACAACATGTTCCAACTTAGTAAGAATGCTAGCCACAGCTGTCAGCAAACATAGACAGCATTAGATATACCTGTTCTTTTATACCTTGGATTATGTTAAAACCCTAGCCATCTGCATCATATTGGCTCAGCACTTGAAAAGAAGAATGGATGTTAACAATTTTGTCACCATGTGCATGACAAGTGATATGAAGACTTACCATCCTATTTGGTGACCTGCTTGGCCCAAGCAATGTAACAACAGTCCCACCCTACCCCATCCCCCACAGCAGCAAACTACTCAGAGAGGCTAGTTTGTCTAAGGATTTAGCTGGACATTGAACTGGGATCATTATGATCTCTATCACCAACTTCCACTCTCAGCATCTCTGGTCTAAGTATTTACTAGCCTGTCTTCCATCCCATAGTTTTGGAGTGGAGGAAGCAATTCCAACTGCATCAGTATAAGTCAAAGGGCCCATTTCCATTTGCGAATGGGAACCGAAGGGATGCGATGTGGCTGCGCATCACTTCCGCTCCCATTCACGTCACTTCCGCATCCCCCGATGTGGAAGTGAATGGAGGAGACGGGGCAGATGCGGGTAAATGCGGGCGTGCAGAATCTGAGCATGCTGATCGCTTCGCACCACTCTAGCTAATCAGCATGCAATAGAAACTTTTCCATTGACATGCTGTGGTTTCAGTTCGGCCGCGGTGCAGTGCGGCTATGTAGCTGAATTTCACTGCGTGTAGTGGAAACTGACCCTTATGCAGGCATCATCTAGTACTGAAACTTCTACTCTACAAAATAAGTGGACAACTGCTGTTTTGCCTAAACCAAAGTTCAATATTGCATTGCCATTCTGACTGTTGTTATGTCTCTTTAAAGTGTGTATTTTTGTTCACTTAGTGTGCAGCACTGCAACCCTGTGGTCTTTTTCTGTAACACCCTCTGTTATGTAACATTGTCCCTACTACTTTCTGTTGACAGTTGCACTTAGCAAGGTAATCTGGGAAAAATATACCAGGAAACTGTTGAGGTTTGGGGAGGAAAACACTCTTTTTTGACCCTCATGTCTCATGCCTCATCTCCCAGTGTCTCATCTATATTGCGCACTAATAAAAGTACATGTGATTATCAAGATACAGACATCTGGAATGGTTCTGCTATCTGCCTGAAGTGATCATATCTGTGAATTTTGGCTGTCCAATGTCCATGAGGTGTCATAAGGATCCACAGGTAGGAAGTTACCAAATTGAGAACTGGAGTCAGAATAAATCCCCTTCCCACTCATTCCAACGTGTTTTCTCCAATACCACAAGCCCAGCAGTTACTATTTTTCCAAATATCTCTCCCTGCCCTGCACAAACAGTGACACACAATGTTCCTTCACTGCAGCACACTGTGTACCTGACTACTTATATGTGGTCCACAGGTCCAGTAAGCATGTGATTTTCATCACCCTGGCTAAATCTAGTGGTAGTTGCACCCAAGCTACAACAGTTAAAGCTTTTAAATCTATTGTACCATTTTAAATTTTGGAAGATACTACAATCTCTCTCTTTTCCACCTTCATGTCTACCCCCTTCTCTTTAGATCCCTTTCCCTGTTGTCCTATACATTATTAACACCACAGTGTGGATTTTACCTTGGAGCACACATCCTTGCACAACTGAACGGTGAATAATTGAACTGAATGGTGCTATTCCGTGCTTAAACTTATAAGCCTACAGACACACAGTTACGGGCACCCCCTTCTGCCCGATATTTGTTTAAAACGATATTTATCGTTTTAATGGCGCAGACCTTGTGAACGTAATTTATCGTTTTAAAACCTGTTTTTTTTGTCCTGCCTGAACAATATTTATCATTTTAATCCCTGCTTTGCTGCCATTTAGAAAATGTCTGCCTGCCGACTTTAACATTTAATAGCACAGCCCCCTTAACCCCCTTGGCGGTATGAAAAATACCGCCAGGGGGCAGCGCAGCAGTTTTTTTTTTTTTTAAATCATGTAGCGAGCCCAGGGCTCGCTACATGATAGCCGCTGCTCAGCGGCATCCCCCCGCCCGCTTCGATCGCCTTCGGCGATCTCCGATCAGGAAATCCCGTTCAAAGAACGGGATTTCCTGGAGGGCTTCCCCCTCATGGCGACGGGGCGGGATGACGTCACCGACGTCAGCGACGTCGGGATGTCATTGGGACTCCGGATCCAACCCTCGGCGCTGCCTGGCACTGATTGGCCAGGCAGCGCACAGGGTCTGGGGGGGGGGGCTGCGCGCCGCACCGGATAGCGGCGCTCGGGCGCGCGGCAGCGGCGATCGGGGTGCTGGCGCAGCTAGCAAAGTGCTTGCTGCGTCCAGCATAAAAAATTTATTTAAATCGGCCCAGCAGGGCCTGAGCGGCACCCTCCGGCGGCTTACCCCGTGTCACACACGGGGTTACCGCTAAGGAGGTTAAAAGGTAGGAACACCAAATGTGCAGGGAATGTTAAGAAGAACAGTGGGAACAAGAGGAAAACATTTTTTCAAAAAGACCTTATACTTTTTGAGAAAATCGATTTCAAAATTCTTCTTCTGACCATGGGAAAATTAAACGCCAGCCGACTTTAGCGGTTAATAGAAAAGCCCCCTTTAATGCCAGAAACACCAAATTTGCAGGGAATGTTAAGAAGAACAGTGGGAACAAGACGAAAAAAAATTCAAAAACAACCTTATACTTCTTGAGAAAATTGATTTTAAAATTCAAAGAAATAAACCGATACATTTAAATGCCGCTGGTCAGCGTGTGGGAAATATTTCCCAGCAGTTAATAGCAAAGGCCCCTTACATCCTAGCAACACCAAATTAGAGATGTCGCGAACCTCCGATTTTCGGTTTGCGAACCGGGTTCGCGAACTTCCGCAGAACGTTCGGTTCGCAGGAAAAGTTCGCGAACCGCAATAGACTTCAATGGGGAGGCGAACTTTGAAAAATAGAAAAAATTATGCTGGCCACAAAAGTGATGGAAAAGATGTTTCAAGGGGTATAACACCTGGAGGGGGGCATGGCGGAGTGGGATACATGCCAAAAGTCCCGGGGAAAAATCTGGATGTGACGCAAAGCAACGTTTTAAGGGCAGAAATCACATTGATTGCTAAATTGCAGGCCTAACGTGCTTTAAAACATCTTGCATGTGTATACATCAATCAGGGAGTGTAATTAGAGTTCTGCTTCACACTGACACACCAAACTCACTGTGTAACGCACCGCAAACAGCTGTTTGTGTAGTGACGGCCATGCTGGACTACTGCGCAACATGGCGAGATTGCTCTTCCTCACTCAGTGATGTCAGGTAATGTGTGACTTCCTTCTCAACTTTCCATGGCATTGTTAAAAAGCTTACGTTTTGTTTTTAAATTACATTTTCTACTTGCTGTGTACTTGTTCAGTACCGCTACAATGAGAATCCTGTGGAGGCGGGCAAGTCTGCCATTGTGACCCCGGGTAATGGCCAGGGAATGAGGGGTTTGAATCCGGTGTGGAGCTTGAGCAACGGCTACCACTACACATCCAAGGAGGGCAGCGGGCAGGCATGCACGCTCGCCCGCCCCGAGGTAGTGACCAAAAATAACAATACAGGAGGAGGACTTTCGAGGCCCTGCTCTGTATTTGAAATGAATGTACTTTAAATCCTTTAACGAGAACCAGTTATGGCGGGCAAAGATGACACCACATTCCTTTCACGAGAATCATATGGAGGCGGGCAAGTCTGCCATTTGTGACCCCGGGTAATGGCCGGGGAATGAGGGATGGAATTCGGTGTGGAGCCTGAGAAATGGCTACCACTACACATCCAAGGAGGGCAGCAGGCAGGCATGCACGCCTGCCCCGAGGTAGTGACCAAAAATAACAATACAGGAGGCGGACTTTCGAGGCCCTGCTGTGTATTTGAAATGAATTAACTTTAAATCCTTTAACGGGAATCCGTTATGGAGGGCAAGTCTGCCATTGTCACCGCGGGGAATGAAGGTTGGATTCCGGCCCGAAGTGGGAGCCTGCTGAGACCCATGCTGTAGCTGCCCTGACCGTGCTTTGCAGACCAGGCATCTGTGGTCAGATGGACCCTTGAGCTAGCGGAAGACAAACCAAGTCGAAAGCATTTGCCAAGAATGTTTTACGGAGGGCAAGTTTTTTTGCCCTTTTTTTTAATTTTTTGAAAATGATAGATGGTTGTATTTTTTAATTGTTTGAAGGTTTAGATGGTTGTATTTTTAAATTGTTTAAAAGTGTATCCATTCTTCCTTCCCCCAGCCACGAACAATACCATGGGAATGTGGAGCAGCAGAAGCCCCCTGTGACGGCTGCCGCGGTTGTTCTCCGCGGCTTGGCTTTTGAGGGGTGCTGCTTTTCCTCAGGTGTTCTTGCCATAGCTTTTTGTGCCTTCTCTCCAGGTGCCTTCGTAAAGCACTTGTCCCTACGTGACAGTTGGCCTTTCCACGGCTCAATTTTTGCTGGCAGAGACAACAGATGGCTTTGCTCCGATCTGAGACACACACACGTTAAAAAATTTCCAAACCGCTGAACCCCCCTGGGGTGATGGCGCTACGGTGGCATCAGCAGCTGACGTTGAAGGGCATGTTGGCTGGCTGGCCATAGCTGGTGATACATGGCGCCGGACACTGCCCCCAGCTGTTTCTGAGGACGAGCTCCCTCTGCTTCCATCATGGAGTCGTCTCCTCCTACTCCTCTCTGACTCCTCCTCTGAACTGTCCCCCTGGTCATCTCCTCTACCGGGAACATATGTGGTATCCGTATAATCGTCATCATAATCCTCCTGGCCAGCTGCTCTTTCCTCAGACACCTCCTCAAGTGCACCAACTTCAGGTGGTCCACCATCATCCCCATCCACACACGTTACGTCCATACTATCGCCACCTAACTCAGACGTATGAGGTGGTGTACCTGCGCCTTCTTGTTGTTGTTGCAGTAGTGGCTGGGAATCAGTGATTTCATCACCACCACCAAATAACTCCTGCGAAGTGTCAAATGCAGCGGATGTGGTGCTTGTTGTAGCGCTGGTGGCTGCAGGAGATGAGGTGTTCTGTGTTAAATACTCAAGCACCTCCTCACGATTTTGGGAAGTGATGGCACGTGCCTTCTTCTGAGCACTGTATTTTGGGGCAGGTCCGCACGAAATCACAGAACACCACCTCGCACAGCCACAGACCTGCCGGTGCCTGGTGGCCTTCCTCTGGGTCTGCCTCTACCTCTTCCTCTACCTGGTTTGTCCATTTTGTCCATCTCGGGGGTATGCTAGCTATATGCAGTGAGGTGGGTTCTCACTCAACACAACAGGTAGTTAGATGCAGTGAGCTGGGTTCACTGAACAGTAAAGGTACTTAAGATGCAGTGAGGTGGGTTCTCACTCAACACAACAGGTAGTTAGATGCAGTGAGGTGGCCAGGTGGGTTCACACTCAACACAACAGGTAATTAGATGCAGTGAGCTGGGTTCACTCAACACAACGCTAGGTATATGCAGTGATGAGGTAAACACAACAGGTACTGGGTAGTTAGATGCAGTGAGCTGGGTTCACTGAACAGTAAAGGTACTTAAGATGCAGTGAGGTGGGTTCTCACTCAACACAACAGGTAGTTAGATGCAGTGAGGTGGCCAGGTGGGTTCTCACTCAACACAACAGGTAGTTAGATGCAGTGAGCTGGGTTCACTGAACAGTAAAGGTACTTAAGATGCAGTGAGGTGGGTTCTCACTCAACACAACAGGTAGTTAGATGCAGTGACGTGGCCAGGTGGGTTCACACTCAACACAACAGGTAGTTAGATGCAGTGAGCTGGGTTCACTCAACACAACGCTAGGTATATGCAGTGATGAGGTGGGTTAAGTAAACACAACAGGTACTGGGTAGTTAGATGCAGTGAGCTGGGTTCACTGAACAGTAAAGGTACTTAAGATGCAGCGAGGTGGGTTCTAACTCAACACAACAGGTAGTTAGATGCAGTGAGGTGGCCAGGTGGGTTCTCACTCAACACAACAGGTAGTTAGATGCAGTGAGCTGGGTTCACTCAACACAACGCTAGGTATATGCAGTGATGAGGTGGGTTAGGTGAACACAACAGGTACTGGGTAGTTAGATGCAGTGAGCTGGGTTCACTGAACAGTAAAGGTACTTAAGATGCAGTGAGGTGGGTTCTCACTCAACACAACAGGTAGTTATATGCAGTGAGCTGGGTTCACTCAACACAACGCTAGGTATATGCAGTGATGAGGTGTGTTAAGTAAACACAACAGGTACTGGGTAGTTAGATGCAGTGAGCTGGGTTCACTCAACACAAAGCTAGGTATATGCAGTGATGAGGTGGGTTAAGTAAACACAACAGGTACTGGGGTATATGCAGTACTGGGTAGTAGAATGTGCAGCTCCCTGTCACACACACAAGTAGTCACTGAATGTGCTGGGCTGCTGGCAGTGGCACACACAATATCAATTAGCAAGGCTGTGCATGCAACAAAAGTGTCAGTTTGACACACAGAAAAAAAAATGTACAGGATGAGCTCTGAAAAGAGCTGTTGCTAGGTGCTTTAAAAGCAATAATAATCAGTCAGGAGCAAGCAAAGCAGCCTAGAACCTAACTAATCTGTCCCTAGGAGAAAAAGTCTGCAGCAGCTGTCCCTTTCCTCTCTCTAGCAGGCACACGAGTGAGGCTAATGGCCGCCGGACCCTGCCTTATATAAGGGGGGGTGGGCTCCAGGGCTTAGTGTAGCCTGAATGGCTACAATGTGCCTGCTGACTGTGATGCAGAGGGTCAAAGTTGACCCTCATAGTGCATTATGGGGCAAATCGAACTTCCGCAAAAGTTCGCCTGGTGCAGGCGAACACGAACCCCCTAAGTTCGCCTGGAACCGTTCGCCGGCGAACCGTTCGCCGGCGAACCGTTCGCTACATCTCTACACCAAATTTGCAGGATATGTTAAAAAGATAGTGGGAAACAAAATTTAATTTTTTTTTTATTTATTTTTGGGGAATGTTCTGAGTGTGGGAAATCTGAAAAAAATCTGAAAATGTATTGAATCAAATGAGCCTATTCCTATTTTTCAATACAAAAAGAACCGGCTCATTCGATTCAATACAAAAAGAATTAGTATAGCTTAGAATGCGTCCTGTGTGGACACGTAGCTGCTGGCTCTCCTCCCTACCTCCCTGCACCTGTCACCCCCTCACCTAGCAGAACCCATGGGTGCTGCTAGGTGCCAGGCTAGGTGAGGTGACAGGTGAGGAGGTGGGGAGGACAGCGGGAGCCGGCAGCTATGCGTCCCAAAGGACGCATTCTCTGCTATGTGGGGGCGGCGGAGATCTTCAATCAACTTAATTGAAGGTTGCAAGATTGGAGGATACTGTGTACGTTGGATCGTTTATTGAGGATATTGGCATGGGAACATTTTTTTAAAGATACAGGTAAGTATTTCTGGTTAATTAAGAATATTAAAATACTTTTCTCGTGGTTGCGTTTTTATTTTATTTAACCCTTTGTGAAAATGGGTAAGGGGCTGTACCCCAGTTGACCGGGGCTCCACATTCTGGCTATCCCAGCCTGCATGGGGGACAAGGGGTTACAGAGGCTCGGGAGGGGGGGACTCAACGCCATTTTTTTCAGATTTCCCACACTCAGAACAGTCCCCAAAAATAAAAAAAATAAAAAAAAATTTAAATATTGTTTCCCACTATCTTTTTAACATATCCTGCAAATTTGGTGTTTCTAGGATGTAAGGGGCCTTTGCTATAAACTGCTGGGAAATATTTCCCACACACTGACCAGCGGCATTTAAATGTATCGTTTTTTTTCTTTGAAATTTAAAATCGTTTTTCTCAAAAAGTATAAGGTCTTTTTGAAAAAAAAAATGTCCTCTTGCTCCTCCTGTTTTTCTCAACATTCCCTGCAAATTTGGTGTTTCTATCTTTTAAGGGGGCTGCGCTATTAAACATTAAAGTCGGCGGGCAGACATTTTGTAAATGGCAGTAAAGCAGGGCTTAAAACGATAAATATCGTTCAGGCAGGACAACAAAAGCAGGTTTTAAAATGATAAATATCGTTTTGACAGTCGGCGCCATTTTTTAACTTTATAAAACGATAAATATCGTTTAACCTATTTTGGTTCCTGGACACTCCCGGTCGCGGATTCGGTAGCCACGGAATCAATGTATCGGGCTATGGTGCCTGATCACTGATTCCTCTCCCCCGCTGAAAAAGCGACAGCTTCTCTCGGAAGCTTCGCTTTTTCTGGCCGTTCCCTCCCCGATGCGTCACTCTAAGCGTGTGTTACGCTTAGAGTGACGTCATGTAAACAAACTCATGTAAAACTACAACAAAAAGTAAAAAAAAATTAAATCAACACACATTTACATTAAAAAACTATGGTTCACATCCCACCCTCCCAAAAATACCCAAATAAAATGTTTAATATAAAAAAAAAACCATTACAATAAAAAAAAAACATGTAAATATTTACCTAAGGGTCTAAACTTTTTAAATATTAATGTAAAGATGAAATATTTCTATATTTTTTTTATTTTAAACTTGTAAATAGTGATAGATGCAAAATGGAAAAAATGCACCTTTATTTCCAAATAAAATATTGTCGCCATACATTGTGATAGGGACATAATTTTAACGGTGTAATAACCGGGACATATGGGCAAATACAATACGTGAGTTTTAATTATGGAGGCATGTATTATTTTAAAACTATAATGGATGAAAACTAAGAAATAATGAATTTTTTCCGTTTTTTCTTATTCTTCCTGTTAAAATGCATTTACAGTGAAGTGGCTCTTAGCAAAATGTAACCCCCAAAGAAAGCCTAATTGGTGGTGGAAAAAACAAGATATAGATCACTTCATTGTGATAAGTAGTGATAAAGTTATAGGCTAATCAATGGGAGGTGAACATTGCTCAAGTGAAAACGACGGAACGCGAATGGGTTAATAATGGTTTTCAATGGTTTTCAATGAGGCGCCATTTTTATAGCGCCCGCGCCTGGCATCATTTTTCACTGCCAGCTCTACACCACCAACACTACATGCTGAAGCCAGCCTTGCATGTACCATTGTGATATACCCAGGAGAAAAATGAGCTTGCTTATTTGCCTAATTTGCTATATGAAAGCAGTGGGACACATGGGGATATTGCTTACAGGCTTCAATTCAAGACTTCAGAAAGATCATGTGCCCCCCTGGATGATGCTGGTGTGACACACACAGCAAAGGACAGCAATTCCTGAAGTCTGAAAGATTCCAGCGCAAGGGTGGGAAGGAAGAAAAGCTAGGTGGCCATGCAACCCTTCCTGCTAACCTAAAGCTTACTTGTGGCTTACAACACATTGGCTTAAGACTTTACCAAATCCAATGCTCCAATATGGGGAAGCTTCTCTGTTTGCTTTTTTTTTTTTTTTTTTTTTAAGTGTGGTGTCACAGTTCACTCATCTCTTCAACAACAAGAAAGGCCCAGGAGTAGTCTTAGCTACCATAATATCAATGTTACGGCAGGGCCCTTATTACACTTTCTCTTACAGGGCTATGGAAACCGTTTTGCCCATGCGATAAAAGCGAGGTGCAAAAATGAAATCATGCCTAGCAGAGGATGGTTTCAAGCCATCGACCTCTGGGTTATGGGCCCAGCACACTTCTGCTGCACCACTCTGCTTACATTCGTATACAATCTTCAAGTACAATCTTCAAGTTTAAGAAGGGTACATTAGTTGAAATAGTTACACTACAATCTATGTTACAGCAAGGCCCAAATGACACTTTCTCTTAAGGTGCTATGGCCGCCGAATGGCCCATGTGGTAAAGCAAGGTGTAAAAAACAAAGTACACCTAGTAGAAGATGGTTTCGATCCATCAACCTCTGGGTTATGGGCCCAGCACACTTCCGCTGCACCACTCTGCTTACATTTGTATATAACCTTCGAGTTTAAGAAGGGTACATTAGTTGAAATAGTTACACTACATTAGTTGAAATGGTTTCGATCCATCAACCTCTAGGTTATGGGCACAGCACACTTCCACTGCGCCACACAGCAGATGCTTTGTTGTAGAAAAAAGTGAGTAAGACCGCTTAGCCGTACGGAAAAATGGGCACTCCTTTGCCTACTTCTTTCTGGCCTTTGTCATCATGAAAGGATCATAGAAATATATGTAGAAATTTGATATACAGTGGCTTGCAAAAGTATACGGCTCCCTTGAAGTTTTCCACAGTTTGTCACATTACTGCCACAGACATGAATCAATTGTATTAAAATTCAACGTGAAAGACTAATACAAAGTGGAGTACACATGAGAAGTGGAACGAAAATCATACATGATTCCAAACATTTTTTACAAATAAATAACTGCAAAGTGCGTAATTATTCGTGTGCGTGTGAGTAATTATTCAGCCCCCTTTGGTCTGAGTGTAGTCAGT
This sequence comes from Hyperolius riggenbachi, assembly GCF_040937935.1. Classification (NCBI taxonomy): domain Eukaryota; kingdom Metazoa; phylum Chordata; class Amphibia; order Anura; family Hyperoliidae; genus Hyperolius; species Hyperolius riggenbachi. Next base: position 469,234,850 of record NC_090647.1, read on the forward strand.
TGCCCATAGACATTGCCTGATGAGTGCTAATGACTAAACAGAGTGCACCTGTGTGTAATCTAATGTCAGTACAAATACAGCTGCTCTGTGATGGCCTCAGAGGTTGTCTAAGAGAATATTGGGAGCAACAACACCATGAAATCCAAAGAACACACCAGACAGGTCAGGGATAACGTTATTGAGAAATTGAAATTAGTCTTAGGCTACAAAAAAGATTTCCAAAGCCTTGAACATCCCACGGAGCACTGTTCAAGCGATCATTCAGAAATGGAAGGAGTATGGCACAACTGTACACCTACCAAGACAAGGCCATCCACCTAAACTTACAGGCCAACCAAGGAGAGCGCTGATCAGAAAAGCAGTCAAGAGGCCAATGGTGACTCTAGATGAGCTGCAGAGATCTACAGCTCAGGTGGGAGATTCTGTCTATAGGACTATTAGTCGTGCACTGCACAAAGTTGGCCTTTATGGAAGAGTGGCAGGAAGAAAGCCATTTTTAACAGAAACGCATAAGAAGTCCCGTTTGCAATTTGCCACAAGCCATGTGGGGGGCACAGCAAATATGTGGAAGAAGGTGCTCTGGTCAGATGATACCAAAACTGAACTTTTTGGCCAAAATGCAAAACGCTATGTGTGGCAGAAAAGTAACACTGCACATCACTCTGAACACACCATCCCCACTGTCAAATATGGTGGTGGCAGCATCATGCTCGGGGGGTGCTTCTCTTCAGCAGGGACAGGGAAGTTGGTCACAGATGATGGGAAGAGGGATGGAGCCAAATACAGGGCAATCTTGGAAGAAAACCTCTTGGAGTCTGCAAAAGACTTGAGACTGGGGCAGTGGTTTACCTTCCAGCAGGACAAAGACCCTAAACATAAAGCAGGGCAACAATGGAATGGTTTAAAACAAAACATATCTATGTGTTAGAATGGCCCAGTCAAAGTCCAGATCTAAATTCAATCGAGAATCTATGGCAAGATCTGAAAACTGCTGTTCACAAATGCTGTCCATCGAATCTGACTGAGCTGGAGCTGTTATGCAAAGAAGAATGGGCAAGGATTTCAGTCTCTGGATGTGCAAAGCTGGTAGAGACATACCCTAAAAGACTGGCAGCTGTAATTGCAGAAAAAGGTGGTTCTACAAAGTATTGACTCAGGGGGCTGAATAATTACGCACACCCCACTTTGAGGTTACCTATTTGTAAAAAATGTTTGGAATTATGTATGATTTTCGTTCCACTTCTCACATGTACACCACTTTGTATTGGTCTTTCACGTGGAATTCCAATACAATTGATTCATGTTTGTGGCAGTAATGTGACAAAATGTGGAAAACTTCAAGGGGGTCGAATACTTTTGCAAGCCACTGTATACAGGTTTTGTTTAAAGTGGCGTTAAACTTCTTGGAGCAGACTTTTTTCCTCCCTCCACAAGACACACATGCATCCACATAAAGTCGTTTAGCAACCACTGTGTGCACAGTCTCTGTGGTGCAATCAGTTAGCGTGTTCAGCTGTTAACTGGAAGGTTGGTGGTTTAAGCCCACCCAGGGACAGCCTTGCCTTTTGTGTTCAACAGTTGTCCGAAGAGAACCCCAGACATTCATGTAGCTAGCTCTCCCTCTCTCTCTCTCTTTCTCTCTCTCTCTCTCTCTCTCTCTCTCTCTCTCTCTCTCTCTCTCTCTCTCTCTCTCTCTCTCTCTCTCACTGCCCCCGAAAGTGAATTTTGCCATCGATGGTTCGGATTATCTGGGTAGTTCGGATATCCGAAATCTGGATGAGCACCACTACTCAACAGTCATTCCCAGCCACTGTGCTCCTAGCAGCCCTGAAAAACCAATAGAACTTACCTCTGGATAGATCAATTTGTGACATTCATTTGCCTTGGAATAAAAATGAATCCATGAATTAACTACTGAGGAAACTAATTCAGCAGCCATGTGGGGATCTGGTCCAGGCCTACTTCTTATCTCTGTCCCACTGATCCAGCTCACCTACCCCCCACCAACACACCCAAAACTCACCCATTAGCAGCAATGAAGAGCAGTGCAGCAAAGGAGTAAGTCAATTGTCTATTCCAGTGGATGTGTAAGAAAAGCAACATGATCCTTACACTTCTTTACAGTATGCAAAGCTAAAATAAAATGTTTTGCCTGGAGTTATACCTTAAAGGAAACGCCATGCTCCTGGGCTGCTCCGTTCCTGCGCTGTCTGCCCCATTATTCGGGGACTACTGTTCATGTGTGGCCAGTGTAGATGGCAGCATTCTGCAACTGCACAGTTAGTTAAGACTTATATCTGTGCAGGCGCATAATGCTCCTGGCCATGTGAGCATGACCAAGAAGGAATGGACCAGCCCAAGAGAACTGCAAGGGAAGCCCACATCCTGCAGGGGACTGGAGGAGGCCCTGGGTAAGTATAAATGCTTATGATTATTTCATGACAGGTACACTCAGATCACACTGAGAATGTTTATTAAATTTGAGAAAACGTCAGACTGCATCCTGTGATGTGTAAAATGAATATTCCACAAGAGCAGTCATATCCATCGCTCAGGTGTTTCAGAGATGGGTGACAGGAATAAACAGCACAGAAAGGTGTTTGTGTGCATTTGGGAAGAAGAGGTAATACAACAAATAAAATATTTAAGCAGTGCTTGAGGCAGGACAGAGAAATGTGTTATGGAATGAAACTGAGATGTTGGCCTGTTATATTGCATTAGCCACAGAGGACTGCTTGTGCATTTCCAATCACATGATGAACTACATTCAGGCATGCCAGCAAACACAATGATTGTTCAGTGAGGAAAAGCATCATTTCTGTACTGATCACAGCTGAACTAACTTATAGGACATTAATACAGATCTATGGCCAAGTGGCGGGGCAAAACCTACCACAACAGACTTCTAATGCAACCATTTCTAGTCGGTGGTAAAGATATGTTAGGTGGGAAATGTGATGAAATTGAGCAACTTAAGAACTATCCATCACTTCTTCCTCCCATTCAGCGCCTTACTCCAGGCTCAGCACTAGGTTATTAGCATCTTAAATGCTGTTACTTATAGCCGGGAGAAATCCTTGTAAAATGACTTAAGTCAGTTTACATACAGAACTTATATGATTGTGAACAATCTCTATTTACATCAGACACATCTTTATGTATGTAAGAAGGGTATGTTTCAAAGTGGTGACAGTAGTTTGAATGCATAGGGAATTGGGAATGTGACATGATTTTTTTCAGTGTTTTGGTAACAATGCTTTTAACTTTAACTGCCTTTTCTTCTGCCTAAACGTGATCTACCCCAATGTAACTATCCCCCTTGATTCCTAATTCTTACCCGTATTTCCCCTCACCCAGTAATCCTCTTGAGGATGTTTATCTCTAAACTATTTTCCTAACATTATTTCCTTCCTGATGCCTAAAATGATCAGAGAGGGATCTAAAGCCTGCCCATACACTGCAGACCAATTTTGATTGGTTTCAGCCTCCACTGCCTGCCTGCCCACCCTTAAGTATAAAATACCCCCATCCTTTGCTTGTGCTCCCTAAAATCTCATCTGTCCACCACCATGATTCCTGGCCTCCACCATTGTCATGTCTGCTTTACCGTCAGTTCCTGTAACACATGGCACCAGACGTACATGGCAGTTTTGGAGGAGGAAATGCCGCCAGACAGGTGAGATTTTAAAACTCTGCACCTGGGCACAGGGGCACAATTTTTACTTGGGGGAACACAAGTCAGGCGTAGATTCTGCATCCAAAAATGGTTGGTAACTGGGAAATGATCTCCATATACTGATTACTTCAGGCCACTGCTATGCAGCTCTGCATATTCTTCTTTGCTAAAGCTACATTGCTTTACTCTTAGCTGTTACTGATATGGAAGTGGTTACTTCCAACTGCTGTGTACACACAGCCAGCATCTCTATGGATGTCTCAGTGTAATGAATGTATTGCAGTAAACTGAACAAAGCATTAGGGGTGTGAAGACATGGACTACATTTTAATACCTGCTTTGAGAAGCCTTGTGAACTAATGAGATAAACAGAGAGTGAAGGGTTCTGAATATCTTTTACACCCACGGCTTTCTAAAGTTCCCTTAAAACATTATAGACTGAAAGTGAAAAATAGCATTTTCCAATACCAATTTCAGACAGTGGCTGGACATTTCAAGCCCATATGTGGAATACCGACCCTGGGGGTGAGAAAATCATACTTTATTATGTATGATTTAATATGTCTTTGTTGCAATGTATTAGGTTTAAAGACAACTGCAATTTATAATTCAGGTACTCTTTAATTATAAAAATATTCCTGCTAATGGTAGGTGGCAAAAATAAGCTTCCTTCTGCTTTTTGTTCCCCAGGTACCCTACAGTTTTAGACTGATTCACTGGTGGAAAAAGTGGCCTTTTAATAATGACGGCCCTTTGGACCACACATGTTCACCACATGCAAGTGGACTAATTTACAGGCAAAAGTCTACACTCTCTGGTAGAGCTTTACTTTAGAGGAGTGCAATAAGAACTGTCAAGAAGTAAGAGCAAGCATTCTGGATTAGTGTCACAGCACGATTGTAGATCAGTAGTGAACAACTGCATACTGTAGTACAAAAGACCCCTTCAACGGTTCATTAGACCTACTGCTTGCTAAGTTGGGTTGGTGAACACTCTGAGCTTGATTCACTAAACCGTGATAACTTATATCACGGCTGTTTTTGCTCACATTTTCGTGTTTGCACGCAATTGCAAATTTTTGGTGCGCAAATGATTCGCGTTTGCGTGCAAAAACGGCAGTGATATGAGTTATCACGGTTTAGTGAATCAAGCCCTCAAGATGGAGGTTGTATCTCACATGAGTGGCCATATGTACTGTAGATCGCACATTGGGAAAAACAATCCATTCAACACTTCTTCTTATTATTAAAGTAATCCTGAGCCGAAGCTCAGGTTCAAAATAAGATATTAACCTAAAGAGAGGGAAGGCTCAGGATACTATTGAGGCTTCCCTCAGTGATCCAATGTCCCCCGTCGCTGAGTGTGACTCCTCTGTTATGAGCGCGGCCATGCAGTAGCCATGCAAGCATGGCCACACATGCTCAGTAGCACGGAGCCTGCGGGCTCCGGCTTACTGCCCATGCGTGGACTACTGCGCAGCCACACTGAAGGAAGGCAATGTGTGTGGCCCTGATATGATTACCAACAATGTCTTATTGCTAATCTTCCAGGGGCCACGCTCAGCGACGGGGGACATCAGAGCACCAAGGGAAGCCTAAATAGGATACTGAAGCTTCCCTCTCTTTAGGTAAATATCTCATTTTGTACCCGAGGTTTGGCTCGGGTACACTTTAAGTTTTATAACTCAGATTTCATGCCACAGTTTCCTCTAATTGCAGAATAACCCAGCGTATAGTGTTTTCAGATCAATTATCCTTGAATATGAAAACGGTGAAGGAGCTCCCGTACTCTGTAGATCCAAAGTTTACAATCCCGGCATTCGGCAACTCTTAAATAAAACATGATTCTCTTGAACTGTTCTACAAGGTAAATAAATAATCCTGAAAAATATAGCAGGTCAACCAGATGCATAATTATTGCACTATTCAGGTCTAGTTTTAATTGTCACTGTATTTCTTCTGCTGGCATAAAAAAGAGGCACAGCATAAATCAGCAGCAGGTAGTCATCCATATATAATGGCATATACAGTAGCAGCGCGCAAGCAAGGCCAGAAATGAAAAAAAACATGGGGGGGTTGTGTCTGACTGATGCCTTTAAACTGAGATTGTTTCAGATACTGAATTTCAAGAGTATGTTTTATATGCTGATTGTTTTATCTCACTGGTGTCACATTCCACTTTTCATTTAAATTGGTCATTATCTTTCTCCCACTCGTGAAAGGTGATAGCGACATATACAATGCGGCATGGATTATTTAATTCCTGTACTTGCGGTTGTTTCCAAGATACAGTACCTTTGATTCATGATACGCATGAAGATAATTTGTGTTGCTGAAGGTCACAGAGAGATAGTTCACAGAAACCTGCAGCTTTGTCTTGTGACGTGGAGGGAAGATACACAGTGGTGAGGGGCTGTAGGACGGCAGTCACATCTTGAAAGCCTCTTTTAATCTTCACAGGTTATTGCTTGCAGAAGTGAATACCATATAGCTGCAAATGTTTTCCCCTATTTTTCAGTGTAGATGAAATGAGTAAGGAGGCAAGATTTATCTTCCTTCATTGCCTTTATAGTCGACCCATCGTAAGTGACCTTATCCTACACAGTAAATAGCCTGTGGACAACTGGGATGAACTCAGGAAACTTTTCAAAAATCTGAATTTGTTGTGATGGTGGTATATATATATATATTTATATATATATTTTTTTTCCGTTTTGCGGTGAAAAGGTCCACTAATTTGGATTCAAAAGCTAGTAACCTGGCATATATTTCTTTCTTTTTTTGTTTTACATTTTATGGACCTCAGCTCAAGTTAATGCCCAGCCTGCAAAATGCACTTCATTGCTGTGCTCCTGTGGCTTAGGGCCCAAGTTTGCATCACAATCCACATGCCTTTATTAAATACTGATTCATTATTATTATTTATTGTATTTATAAAGCGCCAACATATTACGCAGTGCTGGACAATAAATCTATACAATGATACAAGGATGACAGACATGACAAGGTTATACAACAAAGAACAAAGTTATACAAGGCAAATTGTACAAAATACATCATCATGCGATATGGGCTGGTTAGGTAGGCCCAGTAATACAAGTACGAGGCTGTCATAGGACAGGAGCACATGATCCTGTAGATTACACTAGGGAAGGGAGGACCCTGACAGACCCTGCCCAGAGGCTTACAATCTAAAGGGGTGGGGTGGAAACACTAGGTGGAGGTGTGAAATAAATATTCAGTAGAGAGCTACTGTGTGATAGGGGTGGGTAGGCTATCTTAAAGAGGTGGGTTTTGAGGGCTTGCTTGAATGTGTTGAAGGAGGCAGCAAGTCTGATGGGCGGTGGAAGGGCGTTCCAGAGGCTGGGGGTGGCTCTTGAGAAATACTGCAGGCGGGCATCGGAGTGGACAATACTTGGTGCGGTGAGGCCCCACGCATGACTACAAACAGAAAGGAGAAGAGTAAAGAAAGAAACAACACACACCTACACAGGAAATGAGGAGAAAGAAAAAAACAAGCAAAAAAAAAGAAGAAAAACAAAACCCACACACAGGCAAGGTCCACACATTTGTCCACACATTTGTTCACACATTTGTTCTCACCCACAAACCTTCTTTATTATTTTTCCCCTCTTCTTCCTCTGTTTCCTTCACCCCGTCTCCCTCCTTCCCACTAATACCTTGCTCTTTTCATCTACACTTTTTAGGCACAGTCCACAATAGCTTCTCCCATAATTTTTCTAGAGTTAGGGGACCCTGGCATATATTTCTAAACTTGGATCTTCTAACAACTGTCTAACAATTATAAGTTACGGTCATCAGCAAGATGTAATTATACATTCTAGCCAAAGCATGGTCTATACCAAGACCATTCTTTGACTGATGAAGTACTTTCTCCAATCAGAGTGCTTGATTATCTCTGCATCACAAAGCATGATTCGAAGCCCATTGATTTAATTTCATTTATGTTTGCCTCCTCCACCCAATAATTCTCCTGGCCAGCCATTAGTTTTGTGCTGTTTACCCTTGCCATGTAGTGCTAGCCAAACCTGGATTGTACAGTAGATTCCCAACATTAGTCTTCATGGTTATGCTAACTGGAGGACTCAGTAGGTGGAGGACCCTGGTGTGTAGCTTCTAAGTTCTGCTGTATGCAAATTTGCTCAACTCACCAAAATAACATTTGAATATAAGTTGTAAAAACGTTAAACATTCACAGTTTACAAAATCTTAAGATTTGTGTTCAGGGCATATTGATGCACTGCACTGATTGTTGTGGCAGCCTAAACTCACTAAACTCCTTCTTACAAACTTCAAAGATGCACTCTCATCTGCAAAGAAGGTTTAATGCAAAGCAAAGCATGAGGCAGCAGTCAGTAGCTCCTGAGAATGAACACAACACACATTCCAACAAGTCTTGCTGGCATACTATACCCAAATCCACAGGTCCTCCAGCATGATCTGGCATCCCTTTGATATAATTTTTGTACAACAGGAGGAAATGGCAGCGCTTTTAAATATAGGCTGCACCCGAATTGACCGGCTGCATAGATGTGCACAGCCCAAACATGGGCAACTTACACAACTTACATTAGAAAAAAAACAGAAGCGGGGGCGTGGCTGGCGGGCAGCACGGATGGCTGCATGTTAGAGGAGATCCTCTCCCCAGCTACCTAAAAGCTACGGACAAAGCGTGGCCAGCAAGGATTTCAGCCCACAGACCTCCGTGGGAGAGGAGATGGAAGCCTCCAGCACCCCTCAGCCTTTGGACCAGCATCCACAGCGGATCCCCGACATGTTTAACAGACGGAGGCCCAGGCAGCATGGTGAGCAAGATGGCGCCGGCTCCTCTGGGACACGTAAGTCCGCATTGTCGGTACGCATCAAGGACGCATCCCATTCACTTACACAGGTGGCAGGCGTACGAAAATCCGCATCAAGCTGCAGCAGCCTCGCTCAGCCATCCGCATCACAGGATTCTGGTGCTGCCTTGTCTCAAAGCCTTCCTGATTCTGATACCTCTGATCATGAGGCTCCCTCTCCCACCTACCTTAGCCCAGCTAAATCCAAGCCCAGGCTGTCGGGCCCTACAGGCTCTACCACAGAGGCCTCTCTTCAGCATACTCTAGCTCCAGGCCTGAAGAGTACTCTCACTGATATGCCAGTATCTGACCAGCCAACTGATCATGCTTTTTTAAAAGATATGATGATTGCTTTAGAAACATCTATCACTAACAGGGTTTTGGCGGTTATGAATTCCCTGCAGCAGTCACTGGATAACCTGGGGACACGTGTCTCCGAGAATGAATATTGTATTGGTACGTTGATTGAGGAGCACAATAAATCTGTCTCAGAATTTGAACGCCACAACGCGACTAATGAAGCTACACAGCTAAAAATTGCTGATCTGGAAGATCGTAATCGTAGGTGCAACCTTAAATTCAGGGGCATAGACGAGTCCGTGAACAACACACAATTAAAGGACTTTCTTTTTGACATGGTTAATTCTGTGATACCACATTTCTCCAGCATTGAATACACGATTGAACATGCCCACAGACTACCTAAACCTGCCTATCTACCTGAGAAGGTGTCATATAGGTGGAAGAAAAAAAGAAATGCTGGCACTGCACTGTCCGTGTGCTGTCCGCGGAGGGGAGGGAGGAGGGGGGGAGAGGGCGACACAGTCCAATGCTAAAACGTATGCGCTGTATATTGTATATCTTCAGCGTGCTCAGGTAGAAGTGGTATCTATATGCCAAAAAAGAGAGGGAGGAAACCGGCACTGCTGTCATATACTTTAATTCAGACTTGTAATAAAACGAAATGACATTGTCCATACAGAAGTCAAAATTCTAAGACACATACCATTGGTGACTGTGGATGGTGCGGTGGGTGCGGAGGGTGCAGAGCCTTACGGCCGTTTCGTGCATCTTGCGCTTCTACGGAGGCTGCCGCCTCCGTAGAAGCGCAAGACGCAAGACGCACGAAACGGCCGTAAGGCTCTGCACCCTCCGCACCCACCGCACCATCCACAGTCACCAATGGTATGTGTCTTAGAATTTTGACTTCTGTATGGACAATGTCACTACCTGAGAAGGTGCCTAGAGACTCCATAGCATGCTTTCAGTTTTTCCATGTCAAAGATGCCTTTTCCTCTTATATGCGGCAGCACAAGCAACTTCCAGAGCCCTACAGCAACATTAAAGTTTTCACAGACTTGTCGCAGTTTACTTTGCAGAAGCGCAGATCTCTTGCTCCCCTGACGGCTTTTCTCAGAGAACAACAGCTGCTTTACAAGTGGGGATTTCCTACCAAGCTTCTTCTCTCCAGAGATGGCAAGGTCCATGCTATCTCTTCACTGGAGCAAGGAGTTTCACTTTTAAACTCTATGGGCCTGCAGGTCTTCCTGGCTCAATTGGAGGTTTACCGAAAGCAACCTCTCAATAAGCTTCCTTGCACTTGGCGTAACAAAACTTGATAAGCTGGGGAATGGACCTACTCTATTTTGTCCAACTGTCTGTTCTTCTACAGTTTGATATTCAGCTGCCGGTTGGCACCACCTCCCCCTCTCAGTGTGGTCCCAGTTATGCCACTGAGAGTTCCTGGGCCTTTGTGTAGTGGGACAGTGAGGAGTATATGCCCAGTGCCAATGTTATGTTTGGTTGATTTTCTTATCATGTTTCTTTGTTTTGGTTTTTGTTTTTCCTTTTTTTTTTATTTTGGTTATGTTTTTTTTTATCATCCAAGAGTCCTGTCTATACAGATTTCTACCTGTTATGTCCTATCTAAAGTGTTAAGAGTTCTGATTAATGCTTTCTCATGCCTAAGTTGTTTAACTTGATTACACACAATGTCAGGGCCGGATTTGTACTTTCCAGAGCCCTAGGCCTGCTGTCACCAAGCGCCCCCCCCCCCCCAAAAAAAATGTCCAACACTCTGACCAGCGATCATTGGTTTGAATGGGCCCATCTCAGTTGTGCTGCTCTGCCTCCCATTCAACAAATAATTCCTGTAATTTGCGCTCCTGCCCGAATGTGCACAGCAGCCGATAGTGTTCTGGGCTTGCATACTTGAGAAATGACGCTGATGTATGACCGGTACTTGTCAAGAATGCATAACACTGTACCGGCCTCGGTTGCTGTGCACATCTGGGCAGGAGCGAGAAATTACAGGGAGCGCGAGTGGCCAGAGCATGCACTGCTTCTTTGTCCTCTGTGCGACTGGCTGCAGTCGGAGCCACAAACAGGTGGAAGGGCAGTGCAATGGAGAGAAGCCCATCCAAAACAGAGAACAGATAAGTAGCAAACATCCTGTCAAGACTCACTTTGGATGTTCTGTTGTAATTACAGTGGACCTGAACTCAGAACTTCCTCTCTGCTCTAAAAGATACGCAACAACATAACCTTTCAATAAAAACATTTTTGTTACAGCTGATACAAATCCTGCAATAAATCTGCAGTGTGTCTACTTCCTGCTTTTATGGAAGCAGACATATTTTTTTAGCATCCTGTGCTTTCAAATGAGCTTAGCTGTTGTGGCAGTCGGGTGACACAGTGTAGAGATCAAATTACAACTTGTGACACAGAGGAGGGGGAATTAGACAGGCTCTCTAAATACATAAATGGTACATTTCTCTGTTTTCCTTCTGTCCTGTGCAAGAGTTCAGCTCCACTTTAAAGCATCTGAATGACATATATTTATATTTGCTGAAAAATCTATGCATCTCTTTTGAATGCTGAATGTACATATGGTGGTGTGCGCTAACATATTGGCAGTATACGGGAACAAAGTCTGAAGAAGGCTTATTTAAATTGCCTTTAAAACGTTTTTTTAGGGTAAATGAGGCATGTAGCATCATGTTTTTTTAATGATGTGGGGACTTACAATCCCTCTCTCTCTCTCTCAGATGGGAAATCCGAGTTTGCTCGGATAGTGCTATTCAGATTTTAAAAAATATCCGAATTGCTATTCAAAGTTCGGATAGTGGAAAAAGTTCAGATTATCTGGGTAGTTCGGATACCCAAATATTGGATGAGCACCACTGCTCAGGTGTATTTAAAATAACAGTTTAGCAATGAAAGGGAAGAAAACAGCATTTTTTATCCTGCAGTCTCATAGATGGTAGGAGCTGCAGGACAGAAAATGAGTCAGGAAAGAGTTAACTAAGGAAGAGAAGCGACCAGTGCTACTAGGAAAAAAAAAAAAGAAAGACCGTCATAAATTACGATTAGATAAATTAACAGCTGCTGGGGTCAAAGCTGTAAAAGAGGTGAAGAAACTGCAGAGCTCTCTGATGTTTGGGAATGCCTACATTAAAACTCAGCGGAACTAAGTTCTATCTGCTTTGTAATGTAATTCTCTGGTATTTCTCACATCGATCTGTAAGTCTATCATACAAAGAAAGGAATGGATTATCAGGAGACCGTTATGATTGATCCTGATTGTTTTAACACATCAGGAAGTGAGAGAGAGATGCAGGGATTGGGGAACTCTGGAATTCAGCTATTAGTGCAGAGCAGGGCGCTGGATGGCTGCGCTGCGGGACCAGAAGAGATGATTTACTTTGACATATGACCTCTTCTCTCTCCAAGTCATGCCGCCCTTCTTATCTTATCTAATTTTATCGCCCTAGGCCGTGGCCTTTCTGGCCTTTCCAGAAATCCGGCCCTGCACAATGTCCAGGGGTTGAACGAGCCTGTAAAACGTAGAAAGGCATTTCATCATTATCAGAGCCTTAAAGCCTCGGTTCTTTTTCTTCAAGAAACCCATTTTATTTATTCCAAGGCACCCACCTTTCTGCATAGGTCATATACCAGAGCTTACTTTGCCTCATTCACTAAAAAAGCCAGGGGAGTAGCCATAATATTTCATAATTCGGTTTCTTTCTCCCTTATTGATTCTTATGTGGACCCGGAGGGTAGGATCTTAATTCTCAAGGGTATCTTGGAAGGCAAATCGGTTACATTGATTCATTGTTATGCTCCCAATGCCTCTAAAACTGCATTCATACAACTATTATCCTCCCAATTAGATAGACTGTCGTCTACTCATTTGATCATTACAGGAGACTTCAATGCGGTAGCTAACCCTTTTTTGGACAGATCAGTTCAGTCCCCTTTCGCTCAAACCTTTCCGAGAAGACCCACCAGACTCCTCTCAAGATCCAATGTTATCGATATCTGGAGAGCACATAATATTGGATGTAAACAGTACACCTTTTTTTCTCACCCTTGCCAATCTTATGCTCGATTGGATTATATTTTTTTATCCTCAATGCTTGCCTCCAACTCCTTCACCTCAGATATTATTACATGTAGCTGCTCTGACCATCATATGGTTCAGTCCTCTATGGTTGGTTTTGGTTTACCTTATAATCCTAGCAAGTGGAGACTTAATGATTCTCTTTTGGCAGAAGAATCGGACAGATTGTCTGCGTTGGATGAGTTGGAGGTGTATTTATTTTTTAATAATGAGGACAACACTTCATCTATTCTTAGATAGGCGGCTCATAAACCAGTTTTGAGAGGTATCTTTATAGCTAAAGCTGCTCGGGCGAAACAGCTCAGGTCACAAAAGATTATTTTGTTGTCAGCTGAGCTGGATTCACTATACAAGCGTCATTTTGGATCCATGACTAGTGATATTTTGCATGAAATTAATTTGAAACGAACTGAATTAAATTCTCTGTTAGATGTTTCCCACGCTAAAGCATTGACGTTTTCTAAGGCTAGATTATTGCTACGGGGTAATAATCCCTCTACTCAATTTGCTCGTAAATTCAATTAATATTACAAACCTCTTCATGTTTACAAATTGAAAAGTTCTAAAAAATTTTGAAGCGTATTATAGAAACCTTCTAGGTACCGAGGTATCGTCTAATGTTACTGAGCTCAAGGCATGGCTGAATACACTACATCTGCCTGCCTTGACTTCTGAACAATTGAGCTCTCTTAATGCCCCGATCACAACTACGGAAGTGCTTGCATCTATTAAATCTCTTAGATCCTCTACTGCCCCGGGTCCAGATGGGTTTTCTCCTCTATATTATAAAAAATTTGCTAATGTACTTTCATTTCCTTTGACCTCAATGCTTAATACCATACTTCAGGATGAAAAACTCCCTCCAGAGATGCTTTTGGCCACTATGACCCTGCTTCCTAAACCAGATGCTGATCATTCTACTCCAGCAGGATTTAGACCTATTTCCATCCTTAACAATGACATTAAGCTTTTTGCTAAGATCCTAGCTACTAGACTGGGTTCTATGGTGGGTGACCTTGTAGCTCCTACTCAGACTGGGTTTATTCCTGGCAGACAAGGCTCTGATAATATCAGATTGGCAGTAAATATTTTACAAGATGCAGAAATTACAAAATATAGGTTTTTAATGCTGGGTCTAGATATCAGTAAGGCATTTGATTCAGTGGGTTGGCAATATTTGGTTACAGCTTTGGAAGGCTTTGGCCTATCTGGTTCTATAATTAACGCAGTCTTAGCATTGTATAATTCCCCGTCCACTATAATTCGCATTCCTGGAGCTTCTTCAGCACCGGTCCATCTCAAACAGGGCACCCGTCAAGGTTGCCCTCTTTCGCCACTGCTATTTGCTCTTGCTTTAGAGCCTCTGGCGGTTGCGATCAGACGACATCCTGATATACATGGGTACGGTATCGACAATGTTAAATTGGCCTTGTATGCTGATGATGCTCTCCGGTTCTTGACTAGACTCCTGACCACTTTGCCTCATTTGTTTCAATTGTTAGATACATTTGCCACTTTTTCTGGTCTTAAGGTTAATCCTTCTAAATCCACAGCCCTTCCGTTTAATTTGTATCCCCATACGGTTAAATGGTTGGACTCTACCTATGGCTTCAAATGGAGTAAATTTAAATTTAAATACCTAGGAGTTTTTCTGACTCCTAGTTATGGGGATCTGTACGGAGCTAACTTTTCACACACAGCAAACTTTTTACCTCTACAGGGTGGCATTGGGTTACCGAGTTTATGGCATTATTATCTAGCCTCCAAACTTAGTCAAATTTTGGACTGGGGTATAGATTCTAATCCCCCTGCCTGGTATCAATTTGAGTCAACCTCAATCTTTCCCTTCTATCTACCTTCTCTGGTTACTGCAAAAACTCAGTATACAGAGGCGCCAGAGTAGAGTAAAACATTTTAAAAATCGCTTAAAAGCAGAGGGGGATGTTAAGGTGGACTCACCTCCCTCTTACAAAAAAAGAAAACTCACTTGAGTCTTGATAAAACAGAAATGACAAATAATTTATTCAACTCCACAAATGCAACGCGTTTCGCTGGCGTGACCCCGCTTCTTCAGACAGAAATGGGAGCACAACTCAGTAGTTCTGCTCCCATTTTTGCCTGAAGAAGCAGGGTCACGCCCGCAAAACGCGTTGCATTTGTGGAGTTGAATAAATTATTTGTCATTTCTGTTTTATCAAGACTCAAGTGAGTTTTCTTTTTTTGTAAGAGGGAGGTGAGTCCACCTTAACATCCCCCTCTGCTTTTAAGCGTTTTTTAAAACGTTTCACTGTACTCTGGCGCCTCTGTGTATTGAGTGTTTGCTGATCTACTAGTCCACCCTGGGTGGAGGGGTGCATCCCCATCTACTATCTACAGAGAGCGACTTCTTAACCTGAGTGGGGTCAGGTCCTAATGCTCCCCACCTGCATTTAAAGTGGTTGCCTATGGGTAACCCGTGTTTGTGAATATATACACAAGAAATTGTATTGAACTCTTCATTTTACCTGACAATACTGCACCATATTGGGATCTCGATTCTCTTCTTGTTTTTAAGCACACTTCTCGTGTTACTGTTGTATCTAAAAAAGATATAGCAACTCTCGCTAACAAGAACAGGATTGTATCATCGCTAGCAACATTGTGGATTTCTGTAGCCACTTCATATAATCTTATGACTCCAGGACCTCTATCTTCGGTAACCCTCGATTTGTTCCTGATTTCAGGAACCCACAGATGTTCTCCTGGTGGAGGGATAAGGGCCTTTTCATGGCCAATAAATTTTGGATTAGGGATGTTCCAGTTACATTTAATATGCTTTGATTTGGTCATGATGCCCCCCTTGAAGAGGCATTTCAATTTTGCCAAATTAAACATTATTTTTCCTCTTTGTTTTTTTCTTCATTCCCAATACAGTATATGAACCCACGGCTTTTGAGTCACTTTACTTCGGGTTTTCTCGTCGTAAAGGTCTTATCTCATTGTTATATGCTCTATTAGTGGGTCGTGATACTGTGGACAAAATGTCATATATGAGGGCCTGGGAACAGGAATTGGGAATTCAGATTGTGCAATATGATTGGTCCCTTATTTGGACGGCAGTCTCTAAGATAGTTAAATCGAACATGGTGAAGGATACAGCGATTAAGCTTTTGTTCCGATGGTATTATACCCCGGTTAAAATAAATAAAATATACCCCTCGGCCTCCTCAATGTGTTTCCGAGGCTGCGGTATGGAAGGTACTTTGGTGCATGTTTTTTGGGACTGCCCCCGTGCACAACTTTTTTGGGAAGCGTGGAAACTTTTAATATGTGACGTGTTCGGTTTTTCTATTTCTTTGGCTGCCGCCCAGGCTCTCTTATATATGATTAATGATGAAGTTCCTGGAAAATTCAGACCGTTATACAGATATATGTTACCAGCTGCTCAATGGTCAATAGCCTTCCAATGGAAATCCACTGATCTGGAATTAGCTTTAGTTACCCAACGTCTAGACCTAATGATGCTGATGGATCGAGTATATTACTACAGCATTGAGAATATGACAAGATTTGATCTTATTTGGGATGCATGGAAAACTTATAGACAATTTTAGTCACCCTTGGACATTTGTGTGTTTGGGTTTTCCCGTGGTTTTAAATATCGTATGACAATCTCTGGGATCTCAGCTGGAAGTACCTTGTGCTCCATTTCCCAGGTTGAACAGTCCGGTTAATTGGACCCTGCTCCCCAGAAAAATATTCGTTTTTTTTCTGTTCTTTTGCTTTTCTGTGTGTGTTAGTTATATAGTTGTACTGAGTTTTTGTGTTGGTTGTCACCTTTTGCACACTTTTCATTATTTTGGTCATGCTCAGCATTTTGTATTTTGCTTCTCTGATCAATAAAGCTTTTAATAATAATTAAAAGAAAATAGAAGCAGCAAAGGGGGACGTTGGCTTCAAAAACAGCCTGTGCATAGATTGTTCTATGACAATGACGTGTCATCTTGGAAGAGACCTAACACTAACTGACAACAATTAAACATAGTTAAAACGTGGGCTGCTAGCCCATAAAGGGCTTGATTCACAAAAGAGTGCTAACTTGCGCATTTGCGCGCGGAAACGTTATCGTTTAGCGCGAAAATTCGCGATCACGCGCAATGCAAAAATTCGCGCGAAAACGTCCGTGCTAACAGTTAGCACTCTTTTGTGAATCAAGCCCAAATAGTCTACACCTTTTTTTCCAAAGAACAGCAAGAAATAGGCAGCATTCCTAGGCTGCAAATGAAACCAATAGAGTAGTGCAACACCTCCCAGGGACTTATATGCACCTTGGAAGCAAATCAGATGCAAACTATGCAATAATCCCTATTCTAAATAAATTGAATGCAAACTGATACACATGAATGCAACTAGCCACAAGTAGACTAACCATTTTGCATGGCAGGAGGAAATGGCAGTGCTTTCAAATATAGGCTGCACCCGAGTTGACCAGCTGCATAGATGTGTAGAGCCCAAACATGTGCAACTTACACAACTTGCATTCAAAAGAGATGCAGCAAAGGAGGACGTTGGCTTAAAAAACAGCCTCTGCACAGATTGTTCAATACTAGACTCTTCCACGATGACGACGTGCCCTCTCGGAAGAGATCTAATACTAACTGACAATTAAACATAGTTAAAACCTGGGGCTGCCAGCCCATAAATGGTCTACACCTTTTTTCCAAAGAACAGCAAGAAATAGGCAGCATTCCTAGGCTGCAAATGAAAACAACAGTTTAGTGCAGCACCTCCCAGGGACTTATATGCATCTTGAAAGCAAATCAGATGCAAACTATGCAATAATCCCTAATCTAAATAAATTGAATGCAAACTGATACACATGAATGCAGCTAGCCACAAGTAGACTAACATTTTTGCATGACAGGAGGAAATGGCAGTGCTTTCAAATATAGGCTGTACCCGAGTTGACCAGCTGCATAGATTTGTAGAGCCCAAACATGTGCAACTTACATAACTTGCATTCAAAAGAGATGCAGCAAAGGAGGAAGTTGGCTTAAAAAACAGCCTCTGCACAGATTGTTCAATACTAGACTCTTCCACGACGATGACCTGCCCTCTCGGAAGAGATCTAACACTAACTGACAATTAAAGAGAAACTCCAATCTAGAATTGAACTTTATGCCAATCAGTAGCTGATACCCCCTTTTACATGAGAAATATAATGATTTTCACAAACAGACCATCAGAGGGCGCTGTATGACTGATTTTGTGCTGAAACCCCTCCCACAAGAAGCTCTGAGTACCGCGGTACTCTGGGCAAACTGCCACCATGTAACAATGTTCACAGACAGGAATTAGCTGTTTACAGCTGTCTCTAACAGCCAAAACAGCTAGGAGCAGCTACATAACCTGCCCACAGTAAACATGTCACCATGTAATAAATGTCAGAATGTAAATCGGGAGGGGAAGGATTTTACAATGAGCAAACACTGACTAAATCATTTATACATAATTATGGTAAAAAAATGAAGCACTCTTTTTACTACATTATTTTCACTGGAGTTCCTCTTTAAGCATAGTTAAAACCTGGGGCTGCTAGCCCATAAATGGTCTTCACCTTTTTATCAAAGAACAGCAAGAAATAGTCAGCTGTCCTAGGCTGCAAATCTGTTTAATATCAGTCAAGTGTACTCAGAAGTGCAATTTCAAGCATGTAAGAAAAGGGGCAGTGAGTTCATAGAGCAGTGCTTCAAGATACGGGCAGCATGGTATGGCTGGATCTGGAAGTCAGGATCTCCATGCGGGTAGCGGCAGTAAAAAAAAATCCTGCAGCTGAAAACAAATAAAACTTAATAATGTGTAGTCTTACTGCCAAATAGGAAAATAATGACCATCTACAGGGTCAATTAAAGTCAGATATATTACAAATGGAAAGGAATTGCATCTTATATTCTCTGCAATATCATTAACACCCCTACTGAAAGAATGACGCCCACTAGATTTTATTGAAATACTGACTGTACCACTCTTGTAAAGAACTTCAATAACATTCCCCTGCAGGACAGCAACTGGCTTGGTAGATTGAAAGTCCATGGGAGATTGGTCTGGATCGGGTCACGTTCCAGTCGAAGCAGGGGGTTTTGGTGCATGGCGCTCAGCGCAGAGCACCAAAACTAGGCGCTCCATAGCAGTAATGTTATGTTGCGCGGGGCACGTAAGAGTTATTCGCGCCTCCGGCAATCGCCGGACCATGAATTACATCTATCTCCTAATTGCGACCACTTGGAGGGGGAATAGTATTTTACGCCGCCAGGTATTTGAGCAGCAGCAGGGTGAACCGTCATTAAGCTCACCCTGCGCCCAGCTCACCGGTGGTGTACTAATACGTACATGTTCCTGTCTCAACAAGTAACCAATTTACTGTTTAACACTGACTCTCCTTGAGACTTTTCTTTCCTTTGTGTTTGTCTGAGATTTTCTTTTTTTCAGTAACCGGCCACTCTACCTTCCATTTCCTATTCTTTATTTTCACTGCTTACACCATGCTGGCAGATCACCATATAATTTGCTTTCTTAATGCAGTTTGTTGCTTGATTTTGAGATAAAAATCAAACAGCCTATCCAAGCTGTCAATTATGCCTTAAAACAGGTTGCTTTTTATTCATTTCCGAGAGTGCAGAATATAGATAAGGATAACATTTCATTCGTGGCATACTTGTAATTAATGGAGGTCAAGATCATTAAATGCCAGAGCTCAGCTACGGATTCTAATGAGGATGACCTTGATTTAATCAGTTGAATTTTACTGGAACAACAGCTTTTCTTGATACAAGGTTATAAAATGCCTCAGTTCATTAGTATAACAGCTGATAAATAAAATGAAAAAAAAATACATCATTCTATAAGTACATTTAAAGTGTACCCGAGATCGCATAATAAAATGATTTTAAGCACACCCGGGGCTTCCTCCAGCCCCATAAGCACAGATTTGTCCCACGTCGTCCTCCCGAGTGCCTCCATTTGGCCACAATTGGAGCCGGTAATCTGGCTCAGTCGCACAAGTCAGCTCTTCTGCGCATGCTGAGCATGCACAGAAGAGCCAACTGGCCAGATTACCAGGGCTGATTGCAGCCAAACAGAGGCACTCAGGAGGAAGGCTAGGGATGCATCGGTGCTCATGGGGCTGGAGGAAGCCCCGGGTGAGTATAAAATCTTTTCATTTTGCAATCTTAGATTTACTTTAGCAGTATGGCATTAAATAGTCAGTCCTGAACTCCACCTGATTGCTTGCATAATTTACATAAACTCTATTTGAGAGGAAAAAAATACGTTGAATTACCTTATTGTAGCTCAAACATTTGTATATTATGTCACTTTGCAAGGTGGACAAAGTTTCTGTTTGACTACGTCCTCAGTCTTTTCCACTACTAAAAAATCCCTTTTATGTCATCTTTTTCTCTCAGTGCTGTTTAGAAGGCAAAGATTTAAGGCCAATGGGGGAGAAGGTAGGGTAGAGACAGAGAGAGAGTGTTACAGAGGGACAAAGATATTCAAAGGTAAAGCTAAAGTCATTCTTTTGATTCACTCTACTCATGGATAATTAACATAGTAATCAAAGTCATGCGACACATCCAATGTCTACACAAAATTTTGGTAAATACAGTTGAAGGATTTAATGGAAACAGCTTCAAATACAATAAAGTCCCAGTTAACTGGAACTCGATCATCTGAAGTCTCAACCAACTGGAGGTCATTGGGGGGAGCTATGGGAGCATGCCTGTTGCATTTTACAGAGCAGTGTGCAGCACAAATAACTTACAAAGCCTCAAGTTGCCGTTTCTATAGCTGCTTGCTGCTCTGCATCCTCATACAGCTCCAGATGTGTCACCTGACCTGCATTGAGCCACATGCACACTTCAGGATCCCAAAAGAGTGAATGCAGCAGAGCAGCAGGCATCTTCTGAAGAAAAGAGGACAGGTGCCTACATTTCTGAATTTAGTTTTTTTAAGTTGTTTCTGCTGCTGCATTTATTATGTGGGGGTAGAGGTTAGTGTTACATTTAAGCACATAAGCTTGAATTCTCAAACAACCGGAACTGATACATATCTGGCATCAGGCAATCCCTGGTTCTTCCTTATACCCAGGACTTTAAAAGACCACTATCACCAAAATCTTAAAATTTAAAATATATGTAAACACATACAAAGAAGAAGTATGATTCTTCCTGAGTAAAATGAGCCATAAATTACTTCTTTCCTATGTTGCTATCACTTATAGTAGGTAGTAGAAATCTGACATTACCGACAGGTTTTGGAATGGTCCGTATCACCATAAACGATTCTCAGCATTACACTCCCTGAAAAAAAAATGTATACAAAGCTGCTGGTCAGACTTCCTGCTCATCATACACTTTTTAGCAGTTGGAGGGAGCAACTGCCATTCACTAAGTGCTTTTGAAAATTAAGAAAACCTTGAGAAGGTACCGTAAGGAGATGGGCTAGTCCAAATTCTATCGGTTCTCTCAGATTTCTACTACTTACTGTAAGTGACAGCAACATAGTAGAAAAGTAATGTATGGCTCATTTTACTCTAGAAGAAACATACTTCTTATATGTATATGTTTATATATATTTTAAATTTTATGATTTTCGCGACAGTGGTCCTTTAAAGTGGACCCAAATTAAAAATACAAGATTTCAGAAATAAAATCTATTTTCTAAATTATAATGATAAATAGCAGCCTTTTTTAAGCTGCAGGATGACAAATATAAAATATTTTACATTTATGGGAGGAACCCCTCCCTTCCTTTCATATTGCCTGGATTTTTCTGGCAAACTGGTGGAGGAGATAAAAAACAAAAACAAAACACAGGCTACAACTGATGATGTCACAGGGGAGGAGATCTCAGCTCGTGTGAGATTTCACATAGACGACGCCCCTGTGAGGGAGGGTAGCTGATGACAAACACACCCATGATCTAAAACCTCCTACTAAGCTCAGAAGTAATGGCTACAACATGTATAACCCTAGTTATGAAAAGAGAAGGGTGAAAAGCATACACTGAAATGCTCATAGGCTTAACCACCCTGGCATTCTATTAGGATCGTCAGGGCGGCTGCGGGAGGGTTTTTTTTTAATAAAAAAAAAACTATTTCATGCAGCCAACTGAAAGTTGGCTGCATGAAAGCCCACTAGAGGGCGCTCCGGAGGCGTTCTTCTGATCGCCTCCGGCGGCCAGAAGTAACACGGAAGGCTGCAATGAGCGGCCTTCCGTGTTTCGCTTACCTCGTCGCCATGGCGACGAGCGGAGTGACGTCATGGACGTCAGCCGACGTCCTGACGTCAGCCGCCTCCGATCCAGCCCTTAGCGCTGGCCGGAACTTTTTGTTCCGGCTACGCTGGGCTCAGGCGGCTGGGGGGACCCTCTTTCGCCGCTGCACGCGGCGGATCGCCACGCTGCACGCGGCGGCGATCAGGCAGCACACGCGGCTGGCAAAGTGCCGGCTGCGTGTGCTGCTTTTTATTTGATGAAAATCGGCCCAGCAGGGCCTGAGCGGCAGCCTCCGGCGGTGATGGACAAGCTGAGCTCGTCCATACTGCCCGGCTGGTTAAAGGAGTGTTTTGTATGTGTCAGAATGGTGTAACTAAATATTTTGAATTAAAAAAATGTTTGGTTTGGGTCCACTTTAAGTAAATGAGCACTGTGCTATTACTCTTTAGACAGCAAACAGATGAGAAATTAGCATAAGATGTGGTGGAATTATTGAAAAAAACATCCAACTTTCACTTTGCTGTAACATGACAGGGGTGCCAAGTTTATCACTTGTTGCTTTTTGCAAATTAAAAGTTTAATATTCACAGTTTACACAATAAACACTCTGTTAGCAATTAAGGTAGGGAATCAATCTACACTTTTGCAGAAGAAAAATATTTTTATGTATTCTTTTTTTGCCCACATGAAATCTTTCAAGGATAAAAAAAGTTTTTTTTCAGGTCAGTTCATGGTAGTAAATCATGAGATAAGTACAGTATGCAACATAAACTATGAGGAAAAAAAAAACCTTTAAAACAGACATAAATATTATGTGAGAGTAAGACACTGATGCACTAAGCCTTTCTCATAAGTTATCACTTCTTGTTGTTTTCTTAATCATATTTATAAAAGAAACATATCCAGCTTATTTCAAACCAAAAAGAAGTACCATAACATCAATACCACTTTAACATTGCTACTACTTTTTATATGTCCTTTTTAGTAATTTTTTTATTTAGTGAATAAACAGATAAGCTGAGATAACACCAGTGATAAGTTTAGTGCATTAGAGCCTTAAAGGGGTTCTGTGGAGGGTTTTACAAACAAAAAACTGACACCTACCTGGGGCTATCGGCCTCCTGCAACATTCATGTCCCGCGCAGTCCTCCTACAATCCTCCGTTCCCCGCTGCTGGTCCCAATCTATTTATTTGTCTAATAAAACTGCGGCTGAGCGCGTGCTCGTGTCTCCGGGAGCTTTCTGCGCAGGCGCAATTCGAGGTTTTCTCAGACTGCGTCTGCCCAGTTACCTCCCAGAGATGCAAACGGGAGCAAGCAGTATTCGTCTAGTTAGACAAATAATTAGACTGGGAACGGGGAATGGGGGAGCGGGGAACAGAATCGTGGGAGGACGGCGCGGTACATGACAGCTGCAGGGGACCGATAAAAGCCCCATGTAAGTGTCAGCTTTTTGTTTTTAAAACCCTCCACAGAACCCCTTTAAGGCCTATTTCCACTAGGTGGTGCATCCGATAAAGAAACGGATGTGGTACCCAGTGGAAATAGGCCCTAAGGGCTCTTTTACACTTAATGCGTTGATGCGTTATATACGTGTCCTTTAGGGTCCTTTTATACTTAAGGTGACCTCCAGACTAAAAATCTACTCAGCAGCACTGAAAAGGCTTGGTGTTTCTTTAACAGTTTCACAGCATCAGAACGTTGTTTTTCTTAACACAGCCTCATTTTTAGCTGCACAGAAGCTAAGCTCCGCCCCATCAAAGAAAACTGCCCAGGCATTTTTCCCCTGATGCTGTGCAAAGCATGATGGGATTTCTGATGTTGTTGTTCTCGTTTCCTAGCAACTGGGAGGGGTGATCAGGACACAGGACAGTTGGAACTATGTCTCATGCTCCCTGTCACCTCCTTTCAACCAAAAAGATGGCTGCCTTCATGAAATCACAAACATCTGCCTGTTCTTTTAAAACAGGGTGGGTAAGAGATTATATTACCTATCAATTTTAATTAACATAACTAATGTAACTTAATGACAGTATGTTTGTTTAGGCTGAAGTTCCTCTTTAATCAGTTTCTCTTAGTTAAAGCTGAAAGACAACTGATTTTCAAAGTAATGTCAATGTTTTCCTGTTGGCTTCCCACTATACGCATTTTAACTGAAAGCTTTTTCACACTGCACTGCTATGGAGGAAAAAAACACGTACCAGCATGTACTAATGCATACTAACGCATACCAATGCATTACGTGTAAAAAGGCCCTCAGGCTATTCCATTGGTTGCACTGTGAAGATGCAGCCAAATTGCTGCACTGCAAAGCTGCAGCTGAATCACAGCTATAGGGATTCAGATGTGTGCTGCAGAAAACGGCATCATGCCCTCCAGAATCACACCAGGTCAAGCATGCGATTCAGATGGCATGCTGGTGTCTGAATAGGAAGTGTTTCCCCGTTCTTCTTGCATGCAAGGAAATGAAGCATATTCAGAGTAAGTGGAAATGGGTCCTTAAAGAGAACCAGAGACAATCTCAGGAGAGTCTATCTCTACCCCAGGCTATAGCGACCGCTCATAATAATATCATTATGGAAAACAAAATTAGAACTAGGATAGGCCTACCACATGGTGCATTTTTCTTTCCAAAGACTTGGTTGCATGTATAATTACTCATGTATAATTACTTTTTCATTTATGCCAGAGTACAAGATCCTTAAGATATATTGTATGCCGCTATTACATTATGATATGCTGTTGCAGATGTTATATTTTAGGTCCATGTATATTCTTACGTGCATGAACATTATTATACACCCTAGCATAAGCAGGTCCATGTATTACATGCAACTACAAACCTACTCTCTACATGAGGACCAGTAAGACTCTGGAACCAACAGACTATATGGGTGAAAGACCCTCAAACTATAACCTTTTGATGATTATAGTGTCTGACGGAGATATGACCTACCCTGCTAAACCGTCAGACTAGACTCCTAGCAATGGCTCTCTTTGACTACCGAGAAGGTCAAGTAAAAGTCAGAGAGTCCTGCCATAATCCTATATAAGATACCTAGACTTGTACTTATGAGAAAATTTGTTGCCTGTTGTTGTTAATGTATATTTTACATTTCAATGCTAGTAATACTAGTGATGTTGCTGTATACCAATTCTTCTTATAATAAAATACTATATGATGAAAAAGGAGAACCATAGACGAAGCACCCTTATGTATTTTACCTTATAAATCAGTGGGAACATGACAGCAAATACCTAATCTGCTCTTTGTTTCATTGTTCTCTGTTTAATCACCCTGGCGTTTTATCAACATCGCCAGGGTGGCAGCGCAGTACTATTTTTTGCTTTTTGTTTTTAAATCATGTAGCTAGCCTAGCGCTAGCTACATGATTCCCCCCTCCCTGCGGCGTCCCTCCCTACCCTTCGATCGCCGCCTGCGCATTAGCCTGTCCGGAAATCCCGTTCTGAATGGAATTTCCATTAGGGCTTCCCCCGTCGCCATGGTGACGATCGTGATGACGTCATCAACGTCATCGACGTCGTGACATCATCCGGAGTCCCGATCCACCCCGCAGCGCTGCCTGCACTGATTGGCCAGGCTGCGCACGGGGAATGCGGGGGGCTCCTTTCGTGTCGGGTAGTGGCGGATCGGCGGCGAGCGGCGGCGATCGAATCCCCCACGCAGCTAGCAAAGTGCTAGCTGCGTGATTAAATTTTTTTTTGCAATATCGGCTCAGCGGAGCCTGAGCGGCACCCTCCGGCGGTAATGGACGAGCTGAGCTCGTCCATACCGCTAAGGAGGTTAATCTGACTGTTATCACCTCTGATAAGAATCCCCGACTGAGCATTTAGTCTGGCTTTAGTATGGAATGATTATAGCTGAGTCTGTCTTCTCTGGTGTCTTTTCAAGCCCAAGCCTGCCCCCTTGTGGCTCTGCTATAATGACTTAGCTATAATCATTCCCAGCAAAGCCAGACTGAATGCTCAGTCCAGGATTCTTATCGCATCTGATAACAGACACTTTTAGCAGTGAGGATGAAACTGAGAGCAGGGTAGGTGTTTTCTCTAATGTTTCCACTGATATATATGGTAAAATACATGAGGGTGCTTCGTCTCTGGTTCACTTTAAAGTCCATTTTCACCCAACTATTCTCATTGTATACACACCTCTTCTCTCCCCCCTCCCCATCCTTTCACCCAACTCACTTCTGAGAATTTCCATCTCTAATCAGAATGCAATGGAGCTGAACCTATTACAACTAAGCCACCCCATCCGATCAGTGGTAACGGGAGAGGGGTACTTGGCATGTCCCTTCCCAGCAGTCACTGCAGAAAAGCCAGGCTGCCTGCTACATTGATAAAGTGGATCTCCTCCATGAGCTTATAGGGACCTGGATGGAAGTCCCATCATAACACCACTTCTATACCATTTGGGATCCCAGTGAATATAGCATTTGGAGCTATTTCATTTTAAAGTTTTTAATGGGGGTAGGGAGAAAAAGGAAAGACATTAAAGAGTACATGGGCTTAGAAGCACTATCGTGAAAGCTGAAAAATGTCAAATACATGTAAACACATAGAAATAAAAAGCACATTTCTTCCAGAATAAAATTTACCATCAAATGATTTTCTCCCATGTTGCTGTCACTTACAGTAGGTAGTAAAAAAAATCTGGCAGAACTGCCCATCTCCTCAGTGGGCAGCACGGTGGCGTAGTGGTTAGCTCTCTCGCCTTGCAGCGCTGGGTCCCTGGTTCGAATCCCAGCCAGGGCACTATCTGCAAAGAGTTTGTATGTTCTCTCCGTGTCTGCGTGGGTTTCCTCCGGGCACTCCGGTTTCCTCCCACATACCAAAAACATACGGATAAGTTAATTGGCTCCCCCTAAAAATTGGCCCTAGACTACAGTACGTTCACTACATAATATAGACATATGGCGATGGTAGGGATTAGATTGTGAGCTCCTTTGAGGGACAGTTAGTGACAAGATATATATATATACACTGTACAGCGCTGCGTAATATGTTGGCGCTATATAAATACTAAATAATAATAATAATAATAATTGGGAATTCTCAGGATTTTCTTCATTTTCAAAAGTACTCAGTGAATGGCAGTTGCTCCGTCCAACCGCCAAAAACGTGTGGGAGGCTGGCTGGGAGCCAGCTAGCATCTTTATATAAATTCTTTTCAGGGAGTGTCTTTATAAAGAATAAAGGTCATGCTGAGAATCCCTCATGAAGAGATGGACAAGTCCAAAACCTGTCAGTTGTGTCAGTTTTTCTATTACCTACTGTAAGCTACAGCAACATCGGAGAAAAGTAATTTATGGCTCATTTTTCCCTGGAAGAAATATACTTGTTATTTCTCTGTGTTTACATGTATTTTAAATTTTACAATATTTTGTGACAGTGATTCTTTAAAGGACATCTGAGGTGAAAATAAACTGATGAGATAAACAATTGTACCTATCCTCCTACTCCTAAAAATGACCTTTTTTTTAGATATTCCACAGTTCTAATTTAGAATTAAATCTACTTTTTAAGTCTTGACTGCTTCATTGTCTCTGCTCAATGACACATTCATCGAAGTATGCCAGAATTAATGACCCTTTCTATCTCTTTCCTGCTTTTAGAAGCTATTTACTGCCAAGAAAGTGGTTTATGGCTTTAATTCCCTATCAGTGAAGGTTATGCTATAGTCCGACCTGGCCCCGACCCAGACAGAGACTGTCCCTTTCATTCCTGATGTTTAGCACTTTTAAGCAGAAAAAGAAAAAATACATACACATGTCTATCTCATCATGTCACATGGCACCTCGGATGTTCTTTAACCCCCTTGGCGGTATGAAAAATACCGCCAGGGGGCAGCGCAGCAGTTTTTTTTTAAGTTTTTTTTTTTTTAAATCATGTAGCGAGCCCAGGGCTCGCTACATGATAGCCGCTACTCAGCGGCATCCCCCCAGCCCAGCCAATCGCCTCCGGCGATAGGCGATCAGGAAATCCCGTTCAAAGAACGGGATTTCCTGGAGGGCTTCCCCCGTCGCCATGGCGACGGGGCGGGATGACGTCACCGAGGTGCCATGTGACACGTCGGGACGTCATTGGGAGACCCGATCCACCCCTTGGCGCTGCCTGGCACTGATTGGCCAGGCAGCGCAGGGGTCGGGGGGGGGGGCCGCGTGCCGCAC
Source organism: Hyperolius riggenbachi (assembly GCF_040937935.1). Lineage (NCBI taxonomy): Eukaryota > Metazoa > Chordata > Amphibia > Anura > Hyperoliidae > Hyperolius > Hyperolius riggenbachi. Next base: position 469,263,231 of record NC_090647.1, read on the forward strand.
CGGATAGCGGCGATCGGGCGCGCGGCGGCGGCGATCGGGGTGCTGGCGCAGCTAGCAAAGTGCTAGCCGCGTCCAGCAAAAAAAAAATTATTTAAATCGGCCCAGCAGGGCCTGAGCGGCACCCTCCGGCGGCTTACCCCGTGTCACACACGGGGTTACCGCTAAGGAGGTTAAGTGAGATCTGCAATGCTACAAAAGATGCTCTAATTATGTTACAAGTGTGGAATGACTATACCTTATGCTAGGTACAAACAATGCAATTTTTGGACAAATTTACTGTCAGATCAACTACTTCCAACATGTCCGATCAATTTCTGATCGATTTTCCATAAGAGTGAACAGAAAATTGATTGGAAATCGCATGGAAATCAGATCGAACATGTTGGAAATAGTCGATCTGACAGTAAATCTGTCAGAAAATTGCATTGTGTGTACCTAGAATTGGGCATCACCAGTTATCAAAACTCACAAATTGCCATGCATGATTTTTTAGGATAGAGGTGAACAGCAGTGGCAATGGTGACTAATTAAAAGCAAAGCAGATGCATTTCTTTTTATGTCATTTTTTTAAACGTGTAAGCTTTTTAAAGTTGAAAGCAAGAAACATTGCTTAATAAGTGTTTGCAACAATCTGAACTCATTTTGGACCCTTTCTGTGCTTTAGAAGTAAAAGAGTGGCCTAACTAATCCATTTATACACATAAAAGAAAAATGTTCCCATGCTTTGCAAATGTATTTTCTCCAGACACACTATCGTTTTATTATTTTTCCCTAGGTAAAATGTTAAAGTTCCACTTCAAGTTCAATTTTGTTAAATCAGTGTCTTATCACTAGTACAGATGGTAAGTCTAATGGCAAGACAGCGTTTTCTTTCTTTCTTTCTTTCTTTCTTTCTTTCTTTCTTTCTTTCTTTCTTTCTTTCTTTCTTTCTTTCTTTCTTTCTTTCTTTCTTTCTTTCTTTCTTTCTTTCTATCTTTCTTTCTTTTTTCCCATTCTTACAGTGGGATAAAACTCTGACATAACATTCAATAAAAATGTGTTTTCCTACTTTTTATTACCCATACAATCACCATATTTGCTTTTGTGCACAAGTAATATTGTCTGTTTACAAATTACAAGTTCCCAAAGTAAAGTTTATCTGCTGCTCTGAAAGCTGCCAGTGCATTTTCTTGCATAGCTGCTGTATAATATACAGTATTACAGTCTACCTAGTCACCAGTGGCGTAGCTAAGGAGCTGTGGGCCCCGATGCAAGTTTTGCATTGGGGCCCCCCCCAAGAATTCTATACATAATTGATGCGGCGCACTAAAAACTGCCAATGGCAACTACAGTGTCAGAGGTGCAAGAAGGGGATGAGAAACAGTTTATTAATGATTACCAGTACACTATTCAAAGTATACATAGAAGTGATTATTATGAGCACAGGACCAATAAAGAGCTAATACTGTGGTTGAGGGAGGGCCCCTCTGGCCCAAGGGCCCGATGCGGTTGCAACCTCTGCACTCCCTATTGCTACGCCCCTGAATACATACAGGGTGCATTTCTCTCTGTTTTCCTCCTGTGCAAGTGTCCAGGTCCACTTTACTATAAACTCTGAGTCCCCCCATCTCAGACATTACACACCTATCAACACTCAGGAAACAAAGCACTCAGTTTTGCAAACTTGAATACACCTTGCATGGAAAACATGGATGCTTAAAGGCTCGTACATACGTTGGATTTTCGCAAACGAACTGTCGTTTAAACGTCCGGTCGTTTGGACGTCAAATCGGGCGTCTGTAGTCTGTCGTTCAGCTGATAAGACTGGATTTGAAAGATCTGCCAAGTGGATCACTCAAGTCCAGTCTTATCAGCTGAACGACAGACCATACACACGCCCGATTTGACGTCCAAATGACCGGATGTCCAAACGACGGGTCGTTTGCGAAAATCCAACGTGTGTATGTACCTTAACACCCACAAAAGAACATGTGCTCCACAGAGACAAAGCTCTACTAACCTACAATTACCTCTTAAAAAGGCAGGTTATTAAAACACATTATTAGTCTAATTAAATGAGATGAAACAAGAAACACAAGTGTTGTGCAGCTCCCCCAGCAGCCACATATTAGCCTTCATTAGCTTGGAACAAGTGTAATCACGCTGCCAGGAGTTACTGTACTTCTCTGCCTGCTGGTAAGCTGAGTCTGGAGTACAGGTGTACACACCACGCGGACTCTACTGCCTTTTCTAACAACTTGAGAATCATACACCGAGCGGCGCAGCCAATGTTTATTACATCCAGCAATGTGTAATCACCATAGGCGTTGTTATCCTGTCACATAAGTTTAGAGATTATGTAGCAATGGGAGAAAAAAAATCACCAGTGACACATAGGAGCCATCAGGCATGTGCCGACATGTAGCAGTGCTGGTTACTTTTACCTTTCCTCACAGTCCCGATATTTGATAATGGACACCATCTTACAGAACAACTCCCCCGTCATGGTGACCAGCGGCGACTCCAGCTTCAGATTTTTAGGGGGGCTCAAAAGGGGCTCAGTGGCTGGCAGGCGGGGCTCACAACGAAAAATGGGCATGACCATGTAACAGAATGTGGGCAAAATGTACATGACCTTAGTGGTGTAAAATGTCTGCCCAGGAAGTTTGAGCTCTGCCTCAGTGTTACCCCCCAAAATACATGTAATCTGAGAGCATTTCACCAGAAATACACGTAATTTGGCAGAGATTCCTCCAAAATACAGATAACATGGCAAACCACTTATACTGTACATACTGGAGGTAGCAAACATCGGCGCACACTGCAGCTAGTTTACTATCAGTACAGGCACAGAGTCACAGCTTATACAATACATATTGGAGGTAGCAGATATCAGCATACACTGCAGCTGGTTTACTATCAGTACAGGCACAGAGTCACAGCTTATACTGTACATATTGGAGGTAGCAGATATCAGCACACACTGCAGCTGGTTTACTATCAGTACAGGCAGAGTCCCTGCTTATACTTTACATATTGGAGGTAGCAGATATCAGCACACACTGCAGCTGGTTTACTATCAGTACAGGCACAGAACCCCTGCTTATACTGTACATATTGGAGGTAGCAGATATCAGCACACACTGCAGCTGGTTTACTATCGTACAGGCACAGAGTCACAGCTTATACTGTACATATTGGAGGTAGCAGATATCAGCACACACTGCAGCTGGTTTACTGGTTTACAGGCACAGAGTCACCGCTTAGGCTCGGTTCACATTAGGCTGTTTTCAGCCTACGTTCCACTCCGATGAGCGGAACGCAGCAGCCGCAGCAATGCTTTCCCTATGGGAAAGTTCACATTGCTACGTTCTGCTCAGTTCCGTTCCCTGCGTTCCGCTCATCGGAGCGGACGTTCCCGACATGTCGGGACCATGCATTCCCGCTCCACTCACTGAGCGGAACGCAAGTGTACGGGCGGATGCATCCTAATGTGAACCTGGCCTTATACTGTACATATTGGAGGTAGCAGATATCAGCACACACTGCAGCTGGTTTACTATCAGTAAAGGCACAGAGTCACAGCTTATACTGTACATACCAGGGCTGTGAAGTCAGAGAAATTTTGGGTACCTGGAGTCGGAGGTTTTATAAAATAAGGAGTCGGAGTCAGGTTATGTTTATACCAAATGCACAGCCATGGTAAGTATTAGACCAAGGAGTCAGAGTCATTTTGGGTACCTGGAGTCAGAGTAGGTAGTTTTATAAACTGTGGAGTCAGGTAATTTTTGTACAGACTCCACAGCCCTGGCACATACTTCTCCCCAAGCCACTAAAATGGCCCCCTCTATCTCCCCCATGCCAGTAAATGCCCCTCCTCTATACAGGTAGCCCCCTCCCCCCCCCCATGCCACTAAAATGACACCCTCCTTCACCCCATGCCACTGTAGTGATTTTTTCCTCTCCCATGAAACTAATGCCCCTCTCCTCCCCATGCCACTAATGTCCCCCACCCACCTTCTTCCCCATGCCAGTAATGCCCCCCCCTACCCACTCCCCCAAAGCTCCCTTGATTCGCCACAGGGGGCCAGAGCTGAGAGTACTTTTTTTTGTAATTAAACCCCCGTCTGAGGCTGCCTCCCATGCGGCTGCTAAAATGTTCATATTTGCAGCCCGGGCAGCCCCCCACCTTCTCCCCCATGCAGGGCCGGTTTAAGGGGCCTCGGGGCAAGCTTAAGCAGGGGACCCCCTCCTTAAACACACACACACACACACACACACACACACACATAGACACACACACACACACACACACACACACACACAGACACACACACAGACACACACACACACAGACACACACATATACAGACACACACATATACACACACACATATACACACATATACACACACACACATATACACACACACACATATACACACACACACACACACACACACACACACACACACACACGGATCATGTGCTTTCCTTTTTACCCGAGTGATGTGTGTGGTGTTCTTTCATCCCTCTGATGCAGATGTCCGGTGCCCTGCATCTCCCTTTCTCCCTCCATGAAGGTTCCCCCTCCTGTCCACCTCTCCCTCAGGCTCCCATGACAGATTCAGTCACTCACTTTGTGCCCCGTTTATAGCTGACAGCAGCGGCTGAGTTCCACATTCCAGACAGCAGCATTCTTCTGTGGAGTAAAGGTCCTTCCAGTTCCTTGATGACCTCATTAAGTGGGGACACTTAAAGATACAGGAGAATGCCGTCACTGAAATGTGGAACTCAGCCGCTGCTGTCAGCTATCAACGGGGCACTCTTTCATGGGAGGGAGAGGAGAAGGGATGCAAATAGTAACATTTTAGTGGCCACAGCACGGGTCGTGACTCGGGAGACAGCCTCAGACGAGGTTTAATAAAAAAATAAAGTAAGTGCCTAACCACCGCCATACGCACAGGAGGGGGAGCGGCCGGCCGGGCCCCACCCTCAAGGCTGCAGGAGGCGGGCCCAGTCGCACGTGCGACCCCTGCGACCTCGGGCCCTACGCCACTGCTAGTCACTTCTCAGCTCTGTGCTTCTACAGCAGAGAGAGAGAGACCCTTTTCAGCATAACTAGAAATGTAGCAGACAAAGGAATGTAAACATAACATAATGCTATCACCTCTTCGGATGTGGCCAGAAGCTGCCCACTGAACCAAGGAGCTTTCCAATTAAGAAACAAGTGTTGTGTTTAACTGTTTGAATGCTGCTCTGCTATATTATTTGTGGTAGTAGATTTTATGCTGCAAATAATCTTTTAGCGCAAAACAAATTACATACCACTTCAAAAAAATAGGCATTGTTTTTTTAAAGGACGTATTCACAAAACATAAAAACAATTAAGCAGTGAAACAAGTAAAACCAGGTAGTCATTGGCTTTTATTCAACTCATGCTTTTCAGCACTCTGCAACTAAAAAAGTACCAAAAATTAGGTTAAAAAGTGACGTGTGGTCAAAACTATACTCTATTTTCTTGCTTGTTGGTGGCTTGAAAGACATTTTATTAATACGCTGTGGAAATATCACCTAGGAGAAAACATAGGACCATTCAGACATAAATAATTCTATCATATGAAATAGTTGTAAGTAGACCAAAGTCTCAGAACTATACTGGCCAGCACAATAGGTCACACAATTCAATAATCCATAAAGTGCACTAGTGCAACAGACATATAGTATTTGCATAGGCTCTTGTCAGGGAGTGCTTTTGAAAAACCATAAAGTCAATCCTAAGAATTTCTCATGAGAAGATGGACTAGTCCAAAACCTGTTAGCAAGTGATTTAGAGCTGTCCGATTGATAATACTTACTGTAAATGACAGCTACATAAGACATCATTTACAATGTTATGTACTCTAGAACAAGCATACACCATAAACCTGTGTGTAAAAACACAATTCAATTTTTACAGTTCTCATCATAAGGGTCGTTTCATCTCCCTCTCCAATATTCTTCATTGACGCCCAATATTCCACTGTGCAGCAAACATTAGGTGGTATAGTGACGCATCTTTGCCACTGACTGAAACATGATTTATAAATCTTCCTACTTTGTTTATAGGACCCCTAAAAATTTTCCATCAGGCCCAGTGAATGAGCACCCAATTATCAGGTGCCCAGATCATCCACATGCGCTGTACTGCCACTGTAAGCCACCATCTTAAGCTAGCCATATGTCTATGTCCATATATCTGTGCAATTTTGTGGCCCATTTGGACATTTGATCCGACAAAACATCTAATCGATTGTAAATTGAAGGAGATTTAAACATCTGCAATCATATTTACGATTTTAAGAATTACATCTTCTGATCAATATTAAAGGCTGAAATTAGTCAAATGACTGATCTGCAATGTCAGTTGTAAAATAATTGATCGTTATTTTGATCATAGTATTGATCAAATTATGACTGAAAACAAAACCGAGTATTTTTTGAACAGTGTGTGGCAAGCTTTAGAGGGCAATTTTCACCTTTTTTCTTCATGCTTTCATCATTAAAGGGAAACTGAGATGGGGGATATAAAAAGCCCCCTCCAGGCTGTTTGCCCTGTCACCATCCTCCTGCGCCACCTGGATCCTTCACAATTCATAATGTCCTTCAATCTGCGGCGTACCTGGCCACGCACCACCATTGCACTCCTGTACTGTGCACACACACACAGAAGTGCAGTGGGGGTGTGGGCCCGGCCAGACTGCGCTTGTGCTACTGGCCCAGTACTGGAGGACTTTCCCGGCCAAATTGTGGAAGATGCAGGCCATACAAGAGGACAGCAAGGGAACAATAAGCCTGGAGAGGGCTGGAATAAGCTCCAGGTATGTATAGTTTTTTTTTAAAACCCTCTATCTCAGGTGCACTTTAAATACAACCTCACAGTACAGAAACTATACATGTTTAGTTATAGTTGCTAACAATAAAATCCTACCACGCGTATGCAGTCATTACAGGTGGATACATTGAATCTTTTCTTTTTCTTTATAAAACGAGAAAGCAGCTGTACAAAGAACACAATATCAACGAAAGGATCTGAATTTTAGTTTCATTGCCATACTTAACCCAGAATTCATAAGTTTTCTCTAAACTAGTGTGTGAAAAATTCAAGGTTAATTAACAAGTGCAATATGTTCTTTCACTCATAAACACGTAGCTTTGTTCTACTTTATCTTATGCAAAGGGATTATGACTCAATGAATATACCCATCTTTGAAGGTGCTTTCATTTTCAGGTAATTACAATAAAACTCTGCCACCTATTTTAAGGAAGAATTCTATAATGCATTAAATACAATTTGTTCCTTGTTGTTTCATTTACGCAATTTATTTTTAAGCATCCTTCGTTCTTAGCTGAATCGGGTGTGAAAGAATAATAAAAAAAAAAAACTGCTCATCTTTTTTCAGGCTCTGAGCTTGAGCCACTTTTACACTTGCCTTACAATTGTGTGTTGCGTCACCCTGTTTTAATGCAGAGTAATGCATCAACAATGCAAGGCCTAGCACACTTACAGCTTCACGTCACGTTGTGCCGGAAATGCCCAATTGGCTGCTGATTAGTGTGTTACCATCGGACTTTGTGGCAATTCCGCAGTGGCAGAAGTCATGTAAGTCAATAGGTGACACAAGAATTTTAAATTTGTAGAGGGCGGTGTGGCGCGCATGCGGGGAACTATGTAAATACAATGGGGGGACCAGGGAATTCCAGTGACGTACTTCCTGTCCAGCAGGCAGTATGTCACTGGACAAGGGGTGGCTGTGATGGGCGTGCAGGGGGCAGCGCTATGCATATGACCCTGTCAGTGCAGTCTGCCACAGGGTCATATGAATGATGTTTTCTGCATAGCGGTGTGATGCTATGGGAGCAGGGCATCCCACCCGAGCCCTGTATTACCAGTGCAGGAGATTTGGGTGCAGTTGGCGCCACCATAAGCCATAATAGCAATACGGTTATAGCGGCGCACAGTCAGTAACTTCTGCGCCATCAGAAGATGGAGCTGAAGTTGTATTTAAAACACTGTAATTCGGCTTCCAGCAATAGCTGGAAGCTGAATTAGAGGTGTCGGACAAAATAATGGAAACAGCTAATATCATTGGCATCATAATCTTTGAACATGTTTTAAGCATTTAAAACTTGACATGTAAACAAAAATTGTTTATTATTTATGATATTTGATATGTTTAATTAAAATAATTGTTTTTTTTACAGATATTTAAACCAAAGTTAGTTATAATTTATAAAAATGGCAGATCTCTCAGACTTTCAAAGAGGCTTAATTGTTGGTGCTCGTATGGCAGGCGCTAATGTAACAGAAACTGCACAAATGCTTGGCATTTCAAGAGGTACTGTCTCAAAAGTAATTACTGCCTTTGAAAGAGAAGGAAAAACATCCTCATCAAAGCACAGTTGTGGCCGAAAGTCAAAGTTGTCTGAGAGAGACTGTCGGACTCTAAATCGAATTGTTAGAAAAGCTCGCAAGACCACGGCTCCTAAAATCACTGCAGAACCCAGTTTCCAAAAAAACTGTTCATCTAGAGATGCACAAATCTGGATTCCACGGAAGAACTGCAATTAGAAAACTTCTGCTCTCAAAGACAAATGTTTCAAAGCGTTTAGAGTGGTGTAGAAACCACCAAAATTGGTCCCTCAAGCAGTGGAAAAAAATGTGATTTTCTCTGAATCATCATTTACCTTATTTCCGACCTCCAGCCTAGTGTACGTTTGGAGACAGCTGAAAAAAGCATTTCATCCAGACTGCCTTCTCCCAACCGTAAAACATGGCGGGAGTTCTGTGATGACGTAGGGTGCTATTTCTTGGAAATCCGCTGGGCCAATGATTTCCTTCCATGGAACAATTAACAGCCGAGACTATTTAGTAATTTTTGGTGACCAAGTTCATCCTATGGTTCAAGAACTGTTTCAGGAGGGGAATGCCATCTTTCAAGATGATAATGCCCCAATCCATACAGCTACAATTGTTAAAGAATGGCATGAGGAACATTATAATGAAGTTGAGCATCTCATCTGGCCACCACAATTAGTGATGGGCGAACAGTGTTCGCCACTGTTCGGGTTCTGCAGAACATCACCCTGTTCGGGTGATGTTCGAGTTCGGCCGAACACCTGACGGTGCTCGGCCAAACCGTTCGGCCACATGGCCGAACTAAGAGCGCATGGCCGAACGTTCCCCGAACGTTCGGCTAGCGCTGTGATTGGCCGAACGGGTCACGTGGTTCGGGCCCGAACGCGCTCTGATTGGCCGAACGGTCACGTGGTTCGGGTAAATAAATACCCGAACCACGTCATATCTCCGCCATTTCTCTGTGGGTTTAGCTTTGGGTAGGCAGGCAGGGTAGTTCGCTCTCCAGCCACGCTAGCCAGGGTCCCCCCCAGTCATTGTGTGTCGCTGCTGGGAACAGTAGTACACCGCTCGCTCAGCCACACTATATAGCATTCTGTTTACTGCCACTCTGTGTACCTCGCTCAGCCACACTATATAGCATTCTGTTTACTGTTCTGTGTCTGCTGGGAATAGTAGTACACCGCTCGCTCAGCCACACTATATAGCATTCTGTTCACTGTTCTGTGTCTGCTGGGAATAGTGGTACACCGCTCGCTCAGCCACACTATATAGCATTCTGTTTACTGTTCTGTGTCTGCTGGGAATAGTGGTACACCGCTCGTTCAGCCACACTATATAGCATTCTGTTTACTGTTCTGTGTCTGCTGGGAATAGTGGTACACCGCTCGCTCACCCACACTATATAGCATTGTGTTTACTGTTCTGTGTCTGCTGGGAATAGTAGTACACCGCTCGCTCAGCCACACTATATAGCATTGTGTGTACTGCCACTCTGTGTACACGGCTCAGCCTGACTATATAGCATTGTGTGTACTGCCACTGTGCACCTCGCTCAGCCACGCTATATATAGCATTGTGTTTACTGCCACTCTGTGTACACCGCTCAGCCAGACTACATAGCATTGTGTGTACTGCCACTCTGTGTACACCGCTCAGCCAGACTCTATAGCATTGTGTGTACTGCCACTCTGTGTACACCGCTCAGCCAGACTATATAGCATTGTGTGTACTGCCACTCTGTGTACACCGCTCAGCCAGACTATATACCATTGTTTACTGACACTCTGTGTACACCGCTCAGCCAGACTATATACCATTGTTTACTGACACTCTGTGTACACCGCTCAGCCAGACTATATACCATTGTTTACTGACACTCTGTGTACACCGCTCAGCCAGACTATATACCATTGTTTACTGACACTCTGTGTACACCGCTCAGCCAGACTATATACCATTGTTTACTGACACTCTGTGTACACCGCTCAGCCAGACTATATACCATTGTTTACTGACACTCGGTGTACACCGCTCAGCCAGACTATATACCATTGTTTACTGACACTCTGTGTACACCGCTCAGCCAGACTATATACCATTGTTTACTGCCACTCTGTGTACACCGCTCAGCCAGACTATATACCATTGTTTACTGACACTCTGTGTACACCGCTCAGCCAGACTATATACCATTGTTTACTGACACTCTGTGTACACCGCTCAGCCAGACTATATACCATTGTTTACTGACACTCTGTGTACACCGCTCAGCCAGACTATATACCATTGTTTACTGACACTCGGTGTACACCGCTCAGCCAGACTATATACCATTGTTTACTGACACTCTGTGTACACCGCTCAGCCAGACTATATACCATTGTTTACTGACACTCTGTGTACACCGCTCAGCCAGACTATATACCATTGTTTACTGACACTCTGTGTACACCGCTCAGCCAGACTATATACCATTGTTTACTGCCACTCTGTGTACATGGCTCAGCCAGACTATATAGCATTGTGTGTACTGCCACTCTGTGTACACCGCTCAGCCAGACTATATAGCATTGTTCACTGCCACTCTGTGTACACGGCTCAGCCAGACTATATAGCATTGCGTACTCTGCCAGTCAGTGTGTATATTGCTGGGATCAGTAATACTCCACTCACCGTCAACCACTATATGAGCTCACCATGAGTTCCTCAGAGACCTCCGCTGTGAGCAGCACTCCCAACAACAGCAACAGCCAACGCCCCACGCAAGCTATAACATCCACCCCAGCAGCCAGTGGTCAGCAGCAGCCCTCCCCGGAGGAGAACGTTGTGTCCATCGGTCCGGCGCCAGAGCGATTAATGAGGGCTGCCATTGAGGGGATGATGGGGCCTGATGTGGAGGAGGAGGTCGGGCTCAGGCCAGCATCCCAAGTTAATGTTGAGGACGATGAGGGGTCTGTGACTGTGTCTGGGGATGTTGGGGTGGCAGAGGTGGTGGGTGGGTCAGACTCAGGAGAAGAGTTGTATGATGAGGATGATGATCGGGACCATCTGTATGTGCCTCAGAGTCCGACCCCGGAAAACATGTTGTATCGTGTGTTTAGGTACTAAAATCTGCGTTCCCAGTAGTGTTGGGCGAACAGTGTTCGCCACTGTTCGGGTGCTGCAGAACATCACCCCGTTCGGGGTGACTATATAGCAGACTATATAGCATTGTGTTTACTGCCACTCTGTGTACACGGCTCAGCCACACTATATAGCATTGTGTTTACTGCCACTCTTTGTCTGCTGGGAACAGTAGTACACCGCTCACCCGCCACTGTATAGCATTGTGCTCTGTGTCGCTGCTGGCAATAGTGGTACACCGCTCACCCACCACTGTATAGCATTTCTGTACTGCCACTGTACTGCTGCCAGTCAGCGTGTACTGTAAGGATAAGTGAAATGAGGAAGAAATCCGGTGAAAGAGGGAGGGGCAAGGGAAGAGGTGTTTCCCCTGACGGTTGTGCTGGGGAGCTGTACTCCACGGCGGCGGCCCCCCACAATGACATATGACGAGTTTGAGGAGATGGAAGAGGAGGGTATGGACAATGTGGACATAGACCCAGATTTTGTTTGTGAACGAGAACATCGCCGTCGTAGCAGCAGCACAGATGAGTCTGTTGAAGAACCCACTGCTGCACGAGTTCGCCTTGTGCCACAAGGTAGGCGGCGCGCAATTTCAGGCACCACAAGCGTGGAAGTTCAAGTGAGAGGCAAAAGAGGCGCAAACAGAAATCGCCAGCAAGGCAGGTGCTCCAAATTCTGGGCTTTCTTTGAAGACTGCACTGAGGATGTTACCATGGCGATTTGCAAGGTGTGCAAGACCCGCCTGAGCAGGGGGAAAAGTATTAACAACCTCTCCACCACCAGCATGAGCCGCCACATGCTATCCAAACATCCCACTCTGTGGGCAAACGCGGCAGGACAGGGTACCACCAGCAACACTGCCTCCCTTGGGTTCACCAGACTCACCACCAGACCCGCCTCAGCAGCAGCAGTAGCCCAGCCATTGCGTGGTTCAAAACATTCCAAAAAATCAGATGACGCTGACACTGTCACTTTCCGGAGTAGTGCTCTTGAGGTCTCCCAGTGTTCATCAAACACAACAACCAACAGCCCTTCGTTGTGCAGCCCTACGGTTCAGTTGTCTGTCTCGGAGATGTTTGAGCGCAAGAGGAAATTGCCAGCAAATGACCCCCGGGCCGTGGCAGTAAGAGCCAGCATAGCCAAGCTTCTGGCCTGCGAAATGCTGCCATATCGAGTGGTGGAGACAAACAGCTTCAAGGGCATGATGTCAGTGGCCATCCCACGTTACGTGGTTCCCAGCCGCTACCACTTTGCGCGCTCTGCAGTGCCTGAGTTGCATGAGCACGTGGTCAGCAAAATAACCCGAAGCTTGAAGAATGCCGTTGCCTGCAAGGTTCACGTATCCGCCTCTCCACAGAAAATGCAGACCGTCTGACTCAAATTAAAATGAATCAATCCTGGATTGGAAATGACTACGCAACACTCCAGGACCCCAACCAAGTAACATGACCAATGAACATCTGGGATGGTTTAGCGTTTCCGGTCCCTGTTTATTGAACCTCTCATCTGTATTACATTTATGACTGCATGGCGGCAAAAAGCATTGCTGCTATATCCGCACGCTTTTTGTCCTCATGCAAGGCCTGGGTTGTTGTGTCTCAAAAAGCATGGCCTTCTCCTCCTGCGCCTGCTCCTGTTCCATCACGTGTGCTGCTGCTGCTGGGTTAGCGTTTCCGGTCCCTGTTTATGGAACCTCTCATCTGTATTACATTTATGACTGCATGGCGGCAAAAAGCATTGCTATATCCGCACGCTTTTTGTCCTCATGCAAGGCCTGGGTTGCGTCTCAAAAAGCGTGGCCTTCTCCTCCTGCGCCTCCTCCTGTTCCATCACGTGTGCTCTGTGCTGCTGCTGCTGCTGGGTTAGCGTTACCGGTCCCTGTTTATTGAACCTCTCATCTGTATTACATTTATGACTGCATGGCGGCAAAAAGCATTGCTATATCCGCACGCTTTTTGTCCTCATGCAAGGCCTGGGTTGCGTCTCAAAAAGCGTGGCCTTCTCCTCCTGCGCCTCCTCCTGTTCCATCACGTGTGCTCTGTGCTGCTGCTGCTGCTGGGTTAGCGTTACCGGTCCCTGTTTATTGAACCTCTCATCTGTATTACATTTATGACTGCATGGCGGCAAAAAGCATTGCTATATCCGCACGCTTCTTGTCCTCATGCAAGGCCTGGGTTGTTGTGTCTCAAAGCGTAGCCTTCTCCTCCTGCGCCTCCTCCTGTTCCATCATGTGTGCTCTGTGCTGCTGCTGCTGCTGCTGGGTTAGCGTTACCGGTCCCTGTTTATTGAACCTCTTATCTTTATTACATTTATGACTGCATGGCGGTAAAAAGCATGCTATCTGCACGCTTCTTGTCCTCATGCAAGGCCTGGGTTGTTGTGTCTCAAAGCGTGGCCTTCTCCTCCTGCGCCTCCTCCTGTTCCGTCACGTGTGCTCTGTGCTGCTGCTGCTGCTGGGTTAGCGTTACCGGTCCCTGTTTATTGAGCCTCTTCTCTTTATTACATTTATGACTGCATGGCGGCAAAAAGCATTGCTGCTATATCCGCACGCTTCTTGTCCTCATGCAAGGCCTGGGTTGTTGTGTCTCAAAAAGCGTGGCCTTCTCCTCCTGCGCCTCCTCCTGTTCCATCACGTGTGCTGCTGCTGCTGCTGGGTTAGCGTTACCGGTCCCTGTTTATTGAACCTCTTATCTTTATTACATTTATGACTGCATGGCGGTAAAAAGCATGCTATCCGCACGCTTCTTGTCCTCATGCAAGGCCTGGGTTGTTGTGTCTCAAAAAGCGTGGCCTTCTCCTCCTGCGCCTCCTCCTGTTCCATCACGTGTGCTGCTGCTGCTGCTGGGTTAGCGTTACCGGTCCCTGTTTATGGAACCTCTTCTCTTTATTACATTTATGACTGCCTGGCGGTAAAAACCATGTTACCTGTGCAAAGAAACATGACATTTTCAGCATTTAAAAGACAATTTTTCCTTTGAAACTTTACAATCAATTTTCTCAAAAACTATAAGCTCTTTTTGCTAAATTTTTTTCCCTCTTGTACCCACTCCCAAGGTGCACATACCCTGTAAATTTGGGGTATGTAGCATGTAAGGAGGCTTTACAAAGCACAAAAGTTCGGGTCCCCATTGACTTCCATTATGTTCGGAGTTCGGGTCGAACACCCGAACATCGCGGCCATGTTCGGCCTGTTCGGCCCGAACCCGAACATCTAGATGTTCGCCCAACACTAACCACAATCCCCAGACCTCAACATTATTGAGCATTTATGGTCGCTATTAGAGATTCAAGTAAGAAGTCGATTTCCACCGCCATCGTCTCTAAAAGAACTGGAGGGTGTTTTAACTGAAGAATGGGCTAAAATTCCTTTGGAAACAATTCACAATTTGTATGAATCAATACCTCAGAGAATTGAGGCTGTAATTGCTGCAAAAGGTGGATCTACACCATCTTAAAATATATTTTGTTGATTTTCAAGGTGTTTCCATTATTTTGTCCAACCCCTGTACATCATTCCCCACTATCCACGTGGACCTAGAGGGGGAATAGTATTTAACACACCGCCGGGAACTTCTGCAGCAGCAGGATAAGCTATATACTGACTGTATCCTGCGCCCAAGTTTCCCGGCGGCCAGTTCATATGTATGCACCTCACCCCAACACAATGGCCAGGTGTAAAACTGGCCCTAACAACTCTTTTAAGCTGTGTTACTTTAAGCAAATTCTTCAAGGCAGACCCCTCCTATTCTACTGTCTACTAACTGTTACTTCTGACTTTTGAACTGCGAATCAGGTTTTCTCAGGTTAGTGAATATTAAAACGTTGGCCACTATTCAAGTAATGTTTTCTCCTAGGTGATATTTTCACACCTTGTCAATAAAATGCCTTTTAAGCCACCAATTGGCAAGAACATTTTACCTATAAGGTGTCCCCAACCCTGTGGCAGGTAGGTAATGTTCTTGCTCTTTCACTAGTAAAATTGTTTCAGTGAACCTCAAAAAGAATATGAACTTGCCATATCATAATATAGTAAAACAAAAATGAACTTTGTTAAAATTTTTCACTCACCTTCATCCATGGGTTTTCACATGCATAGAGGTTTTCGACAGGCTCTCCCCCATTAGCCTCCTAGACAGGCATACAGTATACTCGAACTGTGTCCTACATGTTTCTCCTTCACTTCCTGTTAGCAGTATGTACACATTCGCCTTGTGCATTTAAAATCCCATTTGAGACAGAGGCCCATATGCAATTCATTTTTTTCTCCTGAGTTTTCTCCTAGGAGATTATTTTTCATCTTCAATTTAAATTAACTTTGTAGCACTCGACAATGGAAAAAAGTACCAAAAAGTAAGTGAAAAAGTACTTTAAAAATTATTTTGAGTATTTGTTTGCTTGTTGGTGGTGTAGAAGGTATTTTATTTACAAGTGAAAATTTCACCAAGCAGAAAACTCAGGTGAAAAGGTGAATTGCATACAGCCAAGAAGGTGTTTAAAAGAATTTAGAAGGCTTAGTGTACCACTTTTGTATGCATGATGTTTTTTTACATTGCATGCCTGTACTTTTTTCAATAAATATGTTTACATTTTCTAGTTGCCCCTTCACCTAACCTATCCACTGTGTGCGTTAAAGCCACGTATATCAATCATCACCCTGCCCTACTTGCAATAAGAAACCATGGACCATATGCAATTATTTTTTTCTCCTTGGTGATATGCTCCCATCTTGTCAATAACATGTTCTTTGAACCACCAACAAACAAGAAAACACCCAAAATATTTTGATAGTACTTTTTTACTCACTTTTTGGAAATCATCTCCTTGCAGAACTCACGGGAGAAAAACATGTGGGCCCATAGCTGTTTTTATTTATTTATTTTATAAAGGCAATGGGGAGGTTGTGGGAAAGCCTAAATACATTTTACATACTAATAAGGATAGGGAAGATAAGACTCAGGTCAGCTGCAGTGCTGCAGTAATGGTCACAAAGGCCTGAGCTCTCGAAGGGATAATAATGATTATCCCAGGAAGAGATTGGGTGCTGCTCCAGCTCAGGTTCATCCTGATTACCTCATATGGAATAAAATGGAGTAGGAGGAGACGTTTGGACAGATTTCTCTTCAACAAATTTCAATGTCCTCTTAGCAAGAAATAGAATTAGTAAATGGGCCAGAAGTGAGGTGTTTTTTCAGTGAAATATAATTGTGGAGTTATTGGGCTCAATTCACAAAGCGGTGCTAACCCAGTTAGAGACTTTAGGCGTGATAACCATTGCACCACGTTGGTGAAAAGCCAGTTTAGGCGTGATAAGTTCAGGCGTGATAAGTTTAGGCATGATAAGCTTAGGCATGATAAGTTTAGATAAGTTAAGATCGCGCTCAAAGTCCTGCACGCAAAGCAGCGCCATTAAACTCTATGCGAAGTGCACCAGACCTTGCTAGCGCAAAACTTTTGATCAGCTGTGCACTGCGGTGCTAACCCAGTTGGTGCTTAAACTTATCACGCCTAAACTTATCACACCTAAACTTATCATGCCTAAACTTATCACACCTAAACTTATCATGCCTAAACTGAGTTTAGGCGTGATAAAGGGCTTTTCACCAGCGTGCTAACTGTTAGCACCGCTTTGTGAATCAGGCCCCTTGTCTCTCCATCCTGCTCCAATTCCTTTTCTCACGATGCGACCATATTTTGCCAATAATGTGTTGCTTTGATATGAGTGTAGCCAAAAATGTAAAATTCTTAGATTACAAATTATCTTTAAAGCGGAATATAACCCTGCATTTCAACTTTGCTCTAAAACATTATTTACAGTATATTATATGCAACCAGCATTTTTTTTTTTACTAGACCAGCATTGAAAGGGTTACACAGAGCTTTAAAATTCCTGGAGATTTCTGCAGACGCATCCGAAGCTGACATAGATACATTTTGTTTACATAAATGTATCTAAGTGTTGAATGTGACTCACTCTCTCTCACTAAGAAGGAGCTGGAGGACAGCCAAAGAGTGTGTAACATTTCTCAATAGATACATTTGACTAAATAGAATGTATCAATCTGAACTTCTGCATATCTCTCCACGGAACTTTAAACCTCTGTGTTTAACCCTTCCAATGCTGGTCTAGTAAAAAAAAAATACTTTTTGCATATAATATGCTGTAAATAATGTTTTAGAGCAAAGTTGAAATGCAGGGTTATATTCCGCTTTAAAGTCAATGTCGGCTGAAATAAAAAATAAAACAGATACTTACCTAAGGATGCACTAAATGGTTTAAAGAGGCGCAATGGTGGTATATAAAAGCCTTTTCCCCAGAAGGTGTCCTGACACCAATCATCCACTTACCTAAGGAGAGGAAAAGCTTTGGGTCCTGTAGAGCCTTCCCGTTCCTCTCATGGTCCCCTCGTTCCAGTGCTGTCCCCTCATTCCAATGTGCCACCACAGGAGGCTTCGGGAGCCTGAGTGCTTCTTAAGACAGCAGCTTCATACTGAGGATGTGCGAGAGAGCACGCTTGAACAGGCACAGTATGGAGCCACCCATCTTCAGGCACTCTCAGGCACCCAAAGAAGACGTTCAAAACCTCCAGCGGGAACACAGAGCAATATTCAACCAATGAGTTTAATACTGCTAACAGGGGTGATAGCGCTGGAACGAGGAGACCGTGAGAGGAATAGGAAGGCTCTATAGAACCTAGAGCCTTCCCTCTCCATAGGTAAGTACCTGTGTTTTGTTTTTTGTTTTTTTATTTCAGTTGACATTCACTTTAACTTTTTGCGGACCGCCACAGTATAAATCTACGTTGGGCGGGTGTCGCTGCGGTTCTGACCGGACGTAAACTCCACGTCCCATTCACCGCGCATCTCCGCCCGACACCGCCGGTCTCGCCTCTTTCCACCCGCCGAAATTAGCTGCAATGCTGTCTCTATGACGGCAGAGCACTGTGAGCCGGGCAGGAGCCGTTTTCATTGGCTCCTGGCCCTGTCATTCCTGTAAGCCAATCCCATTGGCTTACATTGAGTGACAGGGTCAGGAGCCATTGAAAGCGGCTCCTGACAGGCGCACAGCGCTCTGCCATCATAGAGACGGCAGAGAGAGCAGCCTGCGGTGGGGACAGAGCGGCGTGACCGGTGGGAGCGATGGATTATTGCAGCGATTCATCGGTATGCAACGTTTTAGGCTGCTGGTTCCGAAGTGGTTAATGAATAAGACAGTGACATGGCAGACCAGAACAATTTTGTCCTACTTTTATGTTGCCACATTGCACACATTTGTATATGAGTGTCTTTTTGTTTATTGGAATTTATTTTTCTTCGTTTTTCTTGTAGCCTTTTTTATTTTTTTGAAGAAACAAAAGCATTTCTAAATTTACTTGTTCTGCAAGTAATTGTACAGGATCAGAATAGTTCCGAATATTCCCAACTTCAGTTTAGTGGAGTTGTGCTGCGTTTTGGTGATTTTATGTGACAGTAAAAGGGATTTTGTTTTTTAAAGTTAATCTCAGATATGATTGACTTAATCTACATCGATTAAACCGTTTGTTTTTTTTAATTATCATTATTAGTGTTGTTATTTTGTGGTTAAATTTCTATTGATAACACATTGTTGTATTTGCATTATGTGGTCACTCTAAATAACTTGCATTTCAATAAGTAAAGAGAAAAACTTATTTTCTATAACTTTGGTAAACTCATTCATATGTGTTTTTTTGTGTCAACCTTGAAAAATATTCATGAGCTGAGTCAGCTACTAATGAATATTTTCCAGCCTGGATCAAAGATACATTTCTTGAGCTTAATTGTATATTCAAGAGAGAATATTGTACCCAGAGGTATCTTGGTATGCAGCCACAGTAGAAATATAGCTGTGAAGGCTAGCATGCTGTACAATAGATTTTCACATTTCAAGATGTTCTGGATACTGATGTTTTGAATTAGTTTTAAGGGGTGAAAATGATGGTGTTAGTCATTTTCAATACTTACCCAATGTACTTAATTTCTACCTTGTCGTGGAAAAACAACACAAACTAATAGAGGGGGGCTGGCAAGGCAAGCATTTTATTTTATAAAGGCTGGGGGCACAAGTGTTTGAATCGCGGGTGTTTTACAGCACGCTGCTGCTTTTCAAATACTGTATGTGAATCACATACAATGCTTTCCTACAGGTCCACAAAAATGCACGCGTTTCACCTGTATTTAAAAAAAAATAGATTTAATACTGTATTTTTTTACTTGTTGAAATTATTTTAAAATGCAGGATAAAATGTATGAAAAATATAAAAAAGCAAATGCACACAAAAATGCACATCCAAAACCCCCAATGCGAAGATAAAAACAGAAAACTGTACATGGGTTAAAGGCATTTTGTAAGGATGACACTCCCAACAAAAATATATGATTTTACTTTTTAGTGTCCAGGGGTTAGGATTTGATTTAAATTTTTTATGCAAAAATTAAAAAAAATAGTTTTCACATCTGCCAAGATCAGTGCTGTACTGTAGTTGTCATTGGGGAAATGAGGCAGAGGTTTTCTAAAGGAGCTGTGCCCTGCACCCAAGACTGGTTAATGAGAATGGCCATCCCCACACTAGGTTAGTAGTTTTCCTTTGAAGTTCAGATGCAGGAAAGTGTGAAGCTAACTGTAGAAGGGTTAGGGCTAATCCTATATAATAAAACCCCCGTGTCTTTGCATCCTGTCCCTGTGTGTGTGTGTCCCTGCTTCCAGACTTTTGTCTACTTCAAGCTGCTTCCAGACTTGACAGTTTTCTGTCTGTGAACCTCATTGCATTATGGGAAATAACAGCTTTTTCCAACTGCCAAGAAAGCATATGTGCATATGTGTGCATATAATGCAGACAGCAGCGGAGGACGGGTGAGCAGGACGCATCTGTGCTTGCGTTGCTGGGGGGGCTGGGGGGGCGCCTGTAGCCTTGCGCCCATTTTTTAATGGGTGGGATTTTTTACTAGTGTCATCATAAAAACGCTGCGTTTTTGCCACTAATGGAAGTCTATGGGCCAAAGGAAAAAACGCATATCAAAAACGCATTTGCTTTTTTTGTATGTGTGCGATTTCAAAAACGCTGGTTTTATTGCATAATATTAAAAAACGCAGAAAAAATGCACATAATGAAAGTAAATGGAAATGCAATGGTATGCGTTTTTGCATGCGTTTTCCATGTGTTTTTATATGCGTTTTGTAAAAAAATGTTTCGTGATGTTTCTCCGCTTCCTGTTGTTTTCCTAGTTATTTGCATAAAACACAATTGTAAAACGCATGAAAACGCGTACCAAACACTTGGATTTTGTACACAAACGCATTAAAACATGGGCATAATGCTTGAAAAACGCATCTGCGGTAAAAAACGCCGGCGCAAACGCACCAAAAATGTAGTGGAAACGCAGAAAAGACGCACAAAAAACGCACGCAAAAAATATGTACATGACATAAAACGCAGCCTTTCATGTAATGTTTGCACCTACCCTCAGAGAATAAAAACATATAGCTCATCATTATTTTCCAATAAGCAATAGTAGAAAATGGATTGGATGCATGGATTGTTATGATTGGTATGAGCTGTCTGAATGGAATTATATCCAGTTTACATCAAGCTGGTCTCTGCTTTTTTAAGGTTTTTTTCTTGATTTATTAACTTCCGTTGGAGCAGCTGGGCTGCTGAAAGTGTGTTTTATTTCTTATATTTAAACTGGTTGTATTTGATGGACATATGTCTTTTTTCAACCAAACTATGCAAATAGATATGTAACTGAAAAATAACAATCTGTTGTTCCATTGCTAGCAATTGAGTGTTGTCAGCATCACAGCTTATTACACAGCAAGCATTCACTTTGAGTTCTAACACTGGAGCAGCTCTATCAACTATAATATAGCTACATCATAGGGATCCATCAATAGCTTTGTGTCATCATCAAGGGAAGCACCAGGCAATTGGTTTTTGAAATGACTACTTTGCAGATGCGTAAGATGTTTAGTCTTTCTGTTATCTGCCACTAGGACATTTAGATTACAGTATCTTTACCCAGCCCCTCTGTCGCTCTCTGCATGGATAGTGCCTATTACCTTTATCAGAAGGCGTTAGAGACTGATAAATGAGTTTAGAGAAGTAAACTATATATTGCTTTAAATACTATGATAATAAATATGATCTATATTGCATAAGATGTATAATAACTATAATGATGGAATTTTGTTTGTTCTGATCCAGCTCTTTTTTATGTCTGTTGTGCCAGCTGGGGACGGGGCGGGAATTTGCAGCTTTTTGCCATTTCTCAGGCAGTTTAAGGTTTCTGAATCCTTTTGTGGTGTGTTTCACTCCTCCATTCCACTATTACTGTCTTGACTTGTCCTACCTGCCCCCCTTCCTCCGCCCATCTGTGTGAGCCCACGTCCGGCCTTAGTAGACACCTAAGCTGGCATGGGGTGGGATGTGGATGGCGTCATTGCATGATGCTGACACTACTGTCCCATTGTTGTTGCAGGCGTTTGTCGCAGACTTCCAGCTGGACAGATGGCTTGAAATGCACGTGCCGGCCCTCCTGATGACGTAGCTTACCCAGCATAGATACCTCTGATGGCTTCTTGGGAGCCATGATGAGGTGTACATTCCTGGCAGTCTGTGTCCTGACAAATCACTTGGGGAAACTGGTAGACTTATTGATGGCAGATCAGTGCTTCCTTCCCACTATCCCTTAAACACTTGACTTTACTCCAGTCCCTTTCAAAGAAAACAAAGATAAGGACACCAAGAGCCAAATATAGTGTAGTATGTACTAGTAATATGGGATGGAATTGGTAGAGTAAATACAAGTATACTCATGAAGCAGGGTTACCTCAAAGGCAACCATTGTACTAGCAGGTGGGAGATTAGACCTGACCCCACTCAGGATTAAGAGAAGTTTCTCTCCGTAGATCAGGAAAAAGTGGGATGACACCTCTCCACCAAGGGTGGGCTTAGAACAATGTAACAGGGATACAGAGGTGCCAGAAGAACAAAAATGTCTAAACATTTAAAATTTGTGGAGGCACTTACCTCCTCCAAACAGACAACAGATATGCCAACAAAGTTTAGCAAAACAAATGTATTTACATACTCCAGGGGAAAATGCAATGCGTTTCGCAGATATGACCCTGCTTCATCAGGCAATATGTAGAGGTAGGTATAATAGAGGTGTGTAGCTCAGCTTACAGCTCAGCTGTAGTTCAGCTTACATACATAGCTACAGACCAACACTGTATCTACTTCCACCTATTGCCTGATGAAATGGAGTCATACCTGCAAAACGCCTTGCAGGTCTGTAGCTATGTATGTAAGCTGAAGGTGTAGGCTGAGCTACAAACCTCTACTGTTCCTACTTCTACCAATGTACCTTACGACGATTGGCTGGTTGTTGTATACACAGCCTGCTTGGATTGGTCAGCAATCTCCATCTCCAAGACTATCAGAGCGGTAGCACAACCATGCCTCTTTCACCCGTCTGACCCACCCTTGTATACTGTTACCTCCTTCTCTGCCTCTCAGATCTCGCAAATTCGTGCCTGCACCACTTCACTGCAGTCCTTAGGAGTGAGATGTTAGAGGCAGAGAAGGAGGTACGGTAATAGGATACAAGGGCAGGCCAGATAGGTGAAAGAGGCGTATTTTTCTGGGCACAGCACCGCTCTATCTCTTTTTACAATATCCCGGGCGTCGCCTGTAGCTTGCTCCACTCTTTACTTACACCTTTCCAGTGAGGTGCCCTCTCACCTCGTCATCGGGACCATATTAAAGCGGAATGAAACCCAGCATTTCTACTTTGCTGTAATAGATTATTCACAGCATATTATATACAAGCAGCATTTTTTTTTTACTAGAACTGCATTCAAAGGGTTAACACAGGCTTTAGAAGCTTCCCTTCCAGCAGAGCTGGCCGCTTCCAAAACTTTACATAATGTTTTCTAGTGTTTAATTGTATCAAGTGAGAAATGTAAACAAAGCCTTCTCTCACACTGCCAGCTCTGCTGAACAAAGTCAGACAAGCCTTAATGCTTTCTGATGCTTTCTGATTAAGTTAGAGGATGAATAAAGCAGTTATAAATAAAATGCAAAGTCAGCTCTCAGAGTAAAATTAGTGTACTTTAGGAATGTATAATTTCTAAATGAATAATAATACTTATGCACAAAAGCAAATATGCTAACCGTATGGCATATAAAAAGTAGGAAAACATGTTTTTATTAAATTTATATGTCAGGGTTTTATACTGCTTTAAGTCACTTTTTTCCAGGAATCCTGGTGAGTGGATTTTGTTCTACCATACTTGTGCAGAACCGCCCTTGCTGCTTTCATACGGTCGCCGCATATGGTGGGGGTGTGGCCGCAAAGGTTTTTGAGCTCCCCCCACCATATTCGGCAACCGTAGATTCTCCAGTCCAGCTCAGAAGGTTCAGCACCCACCTTATAAGAAGACACCCAGCATATAACACAACCCCCAACTTTTCTGAAGATTTTCCTGAGTTAAAAAGTAGTCTTATACACCAGAATATACAGTACTTATACAATCACATTACAGTTGAGTATACACAATACAAGAGATATGCAGGCTATGAAGAAGTAAGAGGTCCATGTGTTTACTACAGAACTCCCCTAGGGCAAGTGTAGTTTCAGTTAATTTTATGAGAGAAAAAATGAGGAGAAACTGTTATGCTGTCTGTGTAATGTAAGCTATGCTGCCATAATTATAATTGCATACCATGCAAACTAAGTTAGAATAATCATATCCTAAAACAGTTTATCCAGAGTTTGAAAACAAAACAAAACTGCAAAATGATGTTAAAACTGGAGAAAACTGGAAAATCAAAACAATATTAAAGTGGATCCGAGATAAACTTGTACTCATTGCATAATTGTGTTCCTTTCATATAGTTTATAGGGCATTCCTCAAGCCAAATTGAGGAATGTTTTGTTTTAATACTCTAATTCCCTATAAACTAAACAAGCCGCGCCCACAGCTCCTTTTGTGCCTTGGCACTGTAGCAAGTGCTTATGGGAGCTCAGTCTGGTCAGGAGGAGGAGGTTACTAGCCATTGATTTCAGAGGCAGCAGAAAGGAGGGAGGAGGAGAGGGGACTGAATTTACACACAGGCAAGCTGATAGCATCTCCAGCCCTCAGCCTGTGACAATGTGACAAACAGAACATGGCTGCCTTCATTGTATCACAGGAATAAATAATCATAAACTTTTGAAACTGTTTGTAGCTAGATATGCTGTGTAAACTTTATAAACTTTAGAAAAGTTACTTGTTATAGTTCGTTTTTCATCTTGGATCCACTTTAATATACAACCTAAAAAGAAAGCTAAAATAAAAAAAATAAAAATATGTACAATAATTTGACTAACTATTCAGATAATGTGTAGACCACATTCACATGCAAGATTCAACAGCTTAAGGAGCAACACTCTGCGTGATTAGATAATAAGCTATTTGTCTAAGCATTGCCTCTAATTAATTACTGTACAAATATTTCTAGCACTTGACCAAAACCAGGCATTATTCAGTAATTAGCACAGCAATGCCTCCTTGCAGTCTTCCATAAATTAAATACAGAATAATGTTCTTTCTGAAGCTATTAGCTAATATAAGGGAATTAGTATGTTCTACCTGTGTCTTTGATATGATATAGCTAATTGTAACTAGCCAAATTAGTGACCTAGGACTTCTTCTTAAGCTCTTGATATATTAACAGGAAGTCAGATACTTTTAGTTGTATGAAGTTAAATATGTGATATTATGCCTAACAATCTAAACGTGTTAAATCACGCATGCCAAGAACTCACACTAAGTATCCCTCTACTTTTCAGTGATAAATCCTTTATAAACCTGGACATCTGAAATGAACATAGGATAACAAAATATCCTTTAGGGGTGAGCAGGGGAATCTTTCAACCCGTATTGAATGTCTATAAACATTGTGTAGTCATGCAGAAAGTGCTGCTAATGGTGACAAATGGACATACAGAAATTCAACCCAATGACTCAATTTTTTTGTTTCCCACACTTCAAGAAGATCTATACAGCTACAGCAGTCAGACGCAGGAATCGGTTAGGTGACCTTGTCCAGTTCTCAGTCTTCAATCACATCACTAGTAGAAAGAAGCCAACAAAGGACAGCAGAGTTGATAAGCAATACCATCACCACCTTTGGCCAATCAACATCAACTGCCCTTTTGACCCTATACAACTGTCCCTTGATATTGCATGAGAGTGATGCCCAGCAGTGGCAATGAAGGGGAAAATAAGCAATGCATTGTCCTTATGCCTAAGAATAACAGCAAAGGTGTGAGGGAAGCATTTGCCATGATGTGCCACCTGTAGCAGCTGCTGCTTGTTTCATCTGGGGCTGGACTGAGGAAAAAAAAGCCCATTAGACAGATAAATTAAAGGGCCCATTGTAAATTCCATTGATAAAGAAAGGCAGTTGTCAACATGCATCTAGACTTAAAGGAGATACCTGTGTCATGCACCTCCCCAGTATGGGCATTTTTAGTTATCATGTTGAAGACACAAACCAAGTGTTTGATGTGGAGGCAGGTCAGAGTGGAGTAATTTTGGAACAAGTGTTCTTTCTTATCGTTGAAAATGAAACATCACTATAGTATTAGGTGGGAGCAATATAAACTTGCAAGGCAACAGGGAAGAAGGGCGTTCACCTCTACTACTTCAGATTCTGCTCCAGTCAATTTCCCCACTCCCAAGGTGAAGAAAAATACAAGGGTATCAGACAGTTTTTTTCTCCTACATCTGACTGTAAGGGATTGCGGAGATGCCGCCGCGTCAAGCAGTAACATGGCGGCTATCTCCGTGTCCCAGCCGGCGGGTTCCGCCGTGCGGATACAGGATGGACTGGTGCCTGTGTTAGTGGTGAATGAGAGAGAAACCGCCGCAGTGCCGTGTGGCATGGCGGCTGTCTCCGCATGTCAGCCAGCATTGTCGCATCTTTGCCTACTCCCTCACTGGCACACAGACTAAGGTCTACGCGTGCGCGTGCGCACAGACAGGATCTTTATGCAGACAGAAGGGGAGTCATCTGATCAGCCGGTCAGCTGACTCCAATACTGATCAGGATTGGTTGAGTGACTGGGGCGGGGCTTTAGAGCGCTCCCAGTATATATAGGGCAGGCCTGTCAGTTGTTCTTCGTCTGCTGTTGCATTCGCTACGTGTTAGCACTCAGACCATAGTCAGATCCGAAAGTTTGCTAGAACCAGCAGGAGCTGGGGATCCACACTTAGACAGATTCTGTTGATAGCTTAAAGTACTAATTGAATTGTATTATTTGTTATGACCTTCTGCTAGCTTTGACTATTCTCCTGTCTTGTGATTCTGTGCCTTTGCCTATCTGATCTAGTTGCCGACTTGGTTATCCCTCACTCTGTTTCTGTCTTCCGCTTTTGTACTGTATCTGCCCGTGTGTTGCCGAACCTGCTAGTCTGACTCTCCTGCTCTCACCAGGGAGCTTAGTCCTGGTGAGGGGCTCTTAGTTTAGTTATCACCTGCTCCTCGGGTAGATAGCTGCAGTACAGTCTGAAACATCTAGATAGCTGCAGTACAGTCTGAATCATCTAGATAGCTGCAGTGCAGTCTGAATCACCTGCTCCTCAGGTAGATAGCTGCAGTACTGTCTGAATCACCTGCTCCTCCGGTGGATAGCTGTAGTACGCTCTTATCACCTACTCCTCAGGTGACCAGCTATTAGTACTGTCTGCGTCCCCTGCGCCTCAAGGAACTATCTGTCGCAGTACAGTCGGTATCACTCGCTCCTCGAGTGATCTCGTTACTTTGTCTTACTGTGCATCACCCACTCCTCGGGTGAACCTGTCATTACGTCTCTGAGTCTCCAGCTTGCTGGATTAAAGATTACTGTGTTGATTAGAGATACCCCCCGTACCAGCGCCTCTGGACAGTGGGTATCTCCATCTATATTACTGTTGCAGCAAACACCATCTCACATCTTGTGTCCTGTGTCTCTTGGTATACTTGTATTATTGGTGATTCTGCAGATCATCACATAATCAGGTATAACATCTGTATTATTGGTGATACTGCAGATCACCAATAATCAGAAAAAACTGTTCTGGCTGACACAGATCGTTACACTGACTCAAGGAATTTTTTTCTTGCTAGTTTTTCTACTGGGAAATCTCTTGAGCTGACTCATTTTTCAACTTTTTTCACAGCAATGGCATATTTGGTAGGAGATGCAAAAATTAAGCCCCATGTAAAAAAGAAAAAAAGAAAAAACAACAAAAAAAACCCCTAAAACTTTGTTTCACAGTTCTGGCATATTTTGGGATAGGAAAAACTGCATACGATAAAAAAGGGCGTTGGGAAAAAAGGGCGCAGGGTTTTAAACAATAAGCATGAATAACGTTTAAAAAAAATTGTGCTATATTTCGTTTAAAAATAATGTTTTATAAAGTTATAAATCATTAAATAATGCGTATGAAATTGGCAATTGTAAAAACGTTAATCTTCTCTGTTTAAAAAGTGAAATGCATAATAACGTTTTATAAAAGATTAATAAGAATTTTACTAAAACTATACCTAACCCTACTCTCACACAGAACCCTCCCTGTACCTACCCCTAACCCCTAGACCCCCCTGGTGGTGCCTAAACCTAAGACCCCCCTGGTGGTGCCTAAACCTAAGACCCCCCTGGTGGTGCCTAAACCTAAGACCCCCCTGGTGGTGCTTAAACCTAAGGCTCCACTGGTGGTGCCTAAGCCTAAGATCCCGGTGGTGGTGCCTAAACCTAAGACCCCCCTGGTGGTGCCTAAACCTAAGACCCCCCCTGTGATAAGCATTAATAACGTTTAAAAAAAATATTGTGCTGTTTTTTGCTTAAAAATAATGTTTTAAAAAATATTGTACTGTTTTTCGTTTAAAAATAATCTCTTTTATTTGCAACAATCATTTGCAACAAAAACACAATAGTCATCATTTTGAACCCTTGTTCATATGTGGCGTACTTATCATGTGTGCCAATATGCTGTACATTCGAGTCTAATCCTGTATTGATAGGATCAGTCTTTTCTAAGATCTGATAAACTCTACCCAAGATAGTCATATAAAAATGAAGCTAAGTAGTAATCCCTAGGACGGCAGAAAGTATCACCAGTAAAGCAGAGGTTTAAATGTAATTCCCAGCAGCTGTAACTGCAGAGAACTGTGTCTTATGGTGTAGAAGATGTTACATTTCCTAAATTTAATTTTTCCCAGAAATAGTCTAGATTCGACAGCCTTTACAGCGTCCATTTTCTATTACTTTAGACCAGAAACATTTGCTGTTCATTTGTAGCCCAATAATCAATCTCCAAGTTAAGTTAAAATAGCTATACTTTACTTTCCATGCTAATAAGGTGGCTGGATAGTGTAATGGTCCTCTGACACAGGAGACCTTGGTTTGAAGCTCGGCTCTGTATGTTCAGTAAGCTGCACATACTCAGTAATTAGTTCTTTGGGCAAGACTCCCTAACACTGCTACTGCCTACTGAGTGCGCTTTAGTGTCTGCCTCGCAAGCACTTTGAGTCTGACAGGGAAAAAGCGCTATACAAAAAAGGAATTATTAAAAAGGTATTAATAACACATGTGGGCACAGGGCTGCCTGGAGAAGATAGGTATGCCTAGTAGGAAAGGGGGAAATGTGTATGAAGTATGGAAAAAATGAAAATATGAGGAGGTAAGAGGTAGGAGGGGTAAGGAGTCATGAGGTATGTGAGAACTGAGGTAAGAGGCATTAGGTGCTGAGGTAGGAGGCATGGAGTGCGGACGAGGTTGATGTATGAAAATTGAGTGTAAAGTACTAAAGAGAAGAATGAAATACAGAGAGGACTGAGGTTTAACGAGTCATAAGAGTACCATTCCCTTTGGAGGGATGAGATACAGAATGAGGCAGCCATAATCATATTGTTGTCTAATGTAAAAGGAAGCTTAAGCTACAGAAGCTTAAGTTATATGGAGTATAATACACTGACGGATGAGGCAAAAAGATGCATGAGTTATAATAACATTTTAGAAAAACAAAACGGAAAGTGTACGTATAGAGAAAAATTGCCAAAGGCAGATATACTTACCTTACTAGAGGGAATTCTCATCCCCTTCATGCTCACTGTTTCAGTGCTGGGACCCTTTGAACCTCTTCGACAAGGCCTTGTTAAAGAGGTCTGAGTGGCTGCACTCCCATTCATGTACTAGCATAGCTGCACTGCACAGGTGGAAGATGGCCTCCACCTACACAATAGCACAGAGCTGCTTGTGTTAGTGCTGGGCCGAAATTACGCATTAGCGTAATTAGGCATCGTAATTCACTACAAATGCACCGTAAGCGTTACGTGTAAAGTTACGGTATTACACGTAATTAATTACGCGTAGACCGTAGGATACGTTACTACGCGTAACAAATTACGCATAAAACCGTAAACTCCTATTGAAATTACACAGTCTGCCGTATTTGCGTAATATTACGCTCCCGTATAATATAAAAAAGCCGCCGACTTTAAGGGTTAATAGCAAAGCGCCCTTAAATGCTAAGAGCCTCAAATTTGGAGAATATATTAAGGAGATCAGAAGGAATAAGAGGAATTTTTTTTTTTCAAAAAGACCTTATAGTTTTTCAGAAAATCGATTTTAAAGTTTCAAAGGAGAAATGTATAAATTTAAAAACCCGCTGACTTTAACGGTTAATAGCAAAGCCTGCTTAAAATTTAGGAACACCAAATTCCCAGGGTATATCAAGGGGATCAGTGGGAATAAGAGAAAAATATTTTTTCAAAAAGACCTTATAGTTTTTGAGAAAATCGATTTTTAAAGGGGACCTGAAGAGAGAGTTATATGGAGGCTGTCATGTTTATTTCCTTTTAGACAATACCAGTTGCCTGGCAGCCCTGCTGATCCTCTGCCTCTAATACTATTAGCCATAGCCCCTGAACAAGCATGCAGCAGATCAGGTGTTTCAGTGGTTCAGACTTATAAGTCTGATCTGACAAGACTAGCTGCATGCTTGTTTCTGGTTTTAATCAGATACTACTGCAGAGAAATAGACCAGCAGGGCTGCCAGGCAACTGGTATT
The DNA here is from genome assembly GCF_040937935.1 of Hyperolius riggenbachi. NCBI lineage: Eukaryota > Metazoa > Chordata > Amphibia > Anura > Hyperoliidae > Hyperolius > Hyperolius riggenbachi. The sequence continues at coordinate 469,293,851 of NC_090647.1, forward strand.
GATTAAAAGGAAATAAACATGACAGCCTCCATATACCTCTCTCTTCAGTTCCCCTTTAAGTTTCAAGGGGAAAAATGTCTTTCAAATGCGGAAAATGTCAGTTTTTTTTTGCACAGGTAACAATAGTGTATTATTTTCATAGATTTCCCCAAGTGGGAAGAGTTTTACTTACTTCGTTCTGAGTGTGGGAAATATAAAAAAAAAACGACGTGGGGTCCCCCCTCCCAGACCTCTTTAACCCCTTGTCCCCCATGCAGGCTGGGATAGCCAGAATGCGGAGCACCGACTGCGTGGGGCTCTGCACCCTGACTATACCAGCCCGCATGGTCCATGGATTGGGGGGTCTCGGAAGGGGAGGGGCAGCCAAGCTTTCCTCTCCCCCTCCGAGCCCTTGTCCACTCCAAGGACAAGGGGCCCTTCTCCACCTCCGATGGGCGGTGGAGGTGAAGGCCGCGATTTCCTGGGGGGGGGGTTCATGGTGGCATCTGGGAGTCCCCTTTAAAAAGGGGTCCCCCAGATGCCCACCCCCCACGCCCAGGAGAAATGAGTATAGGGAGCCCAGATATAAAGATGCTTAGAGAGCTCTGAGCTATATAGCTCAGAGCTCTGTCGGGTCCTTGCAGGACGCTAAGTCCCGCCGGCTCCCGCTCCCCTCCCCGCCTCTCCCACATGTCACCCACATGTGGGTGACATGTGGGTGACAGATGTGGGCTGGGTGGACAGCGTAAGTGTATGCGGCGGCTGAGCGGCGAGTGACGTCGGGTGCGGCATAGTTACAATGTAACAAAGTTGTTACATTGTAATAACTTTGTTACATTGTAACTGATAGAACATTTCCGAGGCTATTGCGAGGGATCATTTATTTAAAGGGACAGGTAAGTATTAATGGTTAATTAAGAATATTAAAGGACTTTTTTCGTGGTTATGTTTTTTGTTCAATTAAAATACTTTTTCTAAGGGCTCTTTCACATCAGACAACGCGAACAGGAGCCTTTCTCCTGCACGAGTTGTCTGCCTGCGGCGTGTCGTCGGGTATCTGCGGTGCGACGCAATCAGCGGCGGTAGCTGGTAAATAAACGCAACGGAAAACGCCGGCTCGCGGGTGCGTTGGAGGAAAAACTGCGCCCGGGTGCGTCGGAACCGCAACGCATCGAAACGCAGCGTCGAGTGTGAAAGGTAAAATGAAAGTCCATGGACTTTCATCTTACCTTGGTTAACGCAAACGGCTTCCGTTTGGGTTAACGCACAAAGTCTGCCCTAATGTGAAAGAGCCCTTAGTGTTTGTGTGTTTATTTACTTTTAACTCTTAAAGGAAATGGGTAAGGTGTACAAGTACCCCTATACTCATTTCTCCTGGCAGGGGGGGTGGGCATCTGGGGGACCCCTTTTTAAAGGGGACTCCCAGATGCCACCATGAACCCCCCCCCCCCCAGGAAATCGTGGCCTCCACCTCCACCGCTCATCGGAGGTGGAGAAGAGCCCCTTGTCCTTGGATTGGACAAGGGCTCGGAGGGGGAGGGGAAAGCTTGGCTGCCCCTCCCCTTCCGAGACCCCCCAATCCATAGACCATGCGGGCTGGTATAGTCAGGGTGCGGAGCCCCACGCGGCCGGTGCTCCGCATTCTGGCTATCCCAGCCTGTATGGGGGACAAGGGGTTAAAGAGGTCTGGGAGGGGGGACCCCACGTCGTTTTTTTTTTATATTTCCCACACTCAGAACGAAGTAAGTAAAACTCTTCCCACTTCGGGAAATCTATGAAAATAATACACTATTGTTACCTGTGCAAAACAAAACTGACATTTTCCGCATTTGAAAGACATTTTTCCCCTTAAAACTTAAACATCGATTTTCTCAAAAACTATAAGGTCTTTTTGAAAAAAAAAATTCCTCTTATTCCCACTGATCCCCTTAATATACCTTGGGAATTTGGTGTTCCTAAATTTTAAGCAGGCTTTGCTATTAACCGTTAAAGTCGGCGGGGTTTTAAATGTATACATTTTTCCTTTGAAACTTTAAAATCGATTTTCTGAAAAACTATAAGGTCTTTTTGAAAAAAAAAGTTTTCCTCTTATTCCTTCTGATCTCCTTAATATATTCTCCAAATTTGAAGCTCTTAGCAATTAAGGGGGCTTTGCTATTAACCCTTAAAGTCGGCGGCTACCTAACATTGATCCATGCGTCAACTTTTCCGCTTGGGAGCATGGCCTTAGGCATTAATTGCTAGTAGGAAATTACGCGTAAGAATGTACCATAACAACCTGCATTACGGTATTCTTACGCGTAATTGCGTAAGGATCATGCGTAATTACAGACATGAAACGCAGATAAATGTCTACGCCGTAACCGTAATTCTGTAATGCGTAATAGCGTAAAATTACGCATAATGATCCGTAAGCGTAGTTTTTTCCATTACGCCCAGCACTAGCTTGTGTACAATGTTTTCTGCCATACAGGAGCAGCTTTGGGCACTAGTGCAAGGACAGGAGGGCAGCCCTGATTGAGAACTGAGTAGCTGACTTTTTTTTCCCACTTAAAGCCCATGCTTTATGGAAACATAAGAGACAGTGAACACTAATGTATATTTAGACATTAGTGTTGCTTGGATACAATCCGTGATCATGGCATAGCCGAGCATTTTTTCACTGTCTGACATCTTGATCCTAATCCGTGATCGGGAATCAATCACAGCAGTCAATCACAAATTCAGCCGTTATTCCAAGTATTCGGCCCATGATGGGGGACAAGGGGTTAAATATGCTTGGTAGAGGGAACCCCACGTAATTTATTTTTAAATTACTCACTTTCTGCACATAAGAAAAGTAAAAAAAAATAGGAAAATATTTTCCCCCCACTCTTCTTATTAACATATCCTGCAAATTTCATGTTCGGGGGGTTTTCTTCATTAACTAACTGTCATTTACACATTTAAATGTATACATTTTTCCTTTGAAATTTTAAAATTGATTTTCTCAAAAACTATAAGTTCTTTAAAAAAAAAATGTCCTGTTGTTCTTAACATATCTGGCAAATTTGGTGTTTCTACCATGTAAGAGAGCTTTGCTATTAACTGCTAAAATTGTTGGGTTTTGGCGTTTTTTAATTACAAATACTTTTTTTGAAACTTTAAATTCGATTTTCTCAAAAACTATAAGGTCTTTTTGAAAAAAAATAATTAAGTTGTAGACACTGCTCACCTTTATAACCCATGCAATTTCGGGGATTGTAGCATGTATGGGGGTTTTGCTATTAACGTTAAAGGTAAATCCGGATCACGACCCGAGATCACGGATTCTAATGGTATTCACAGCTAAAATCTGAGTCAAATTCGTAAGTCAGTTTCAAATTTGGGTCACAATCATGGCTTATCCAGATTTTAGGACTGCTGTGGCCGAATTTATTTGAATGCACCAATGATGCATTAGGAGTGTGTGTGTGTGTGTGTGGGGGGGGGGGGTTGACATAGGTCTGTGGTACACAAGCCGTGAATGGTCATCCTCCTCTGAGAACCATCTTGCATTTGCACAAGGCTTTCATCACTTAAACTTTTTGCTTCCTTAATTAGGGCACTGCTTGTGGGTCACGGCTATCCCTCCTTGTCACCTACTCCTGGGCAGCAGCATTGTGTGTTAGCCAACTCTAACACAATGGGCTGGATTTTCAGAGGTAAACAACAAAGATGAATTGCTGACTGGCCTAGGCTTCCTGCTGTTAGTAGCTTGTTATTAGTTAAATGGAAAGTCCAAAAATGTTCTGTTTGTTAATTTTATGGATGAAGATGTCATGAGGCAACAAGTGTATTTTTTATGTTGTTTCCCGGGAACTACAGACCGAGGATACATTTGCTAACCCTATTAGCTTTCTACCATCAGGGTATCACATTCCAACTGCCGGTGAGACTGAATTATAAACTAAAATGTGAGTATCTTAACTCCTGTGCCATCTAGATGGTCGGAAATGTGGAATTTTGAGTCCAGGGAAAATCTGATTTCCATCAATGCTGTAGATTTCCAATTTCGTATTTCTGATTCGGATTTCCAATGAGTCTTTTTTTAGTCATTTTTTGCATTCTCCGATTTGGCATACTTCAAGTTCTGTGGCTGGGCTAAAATTACTAAGTTGTGGTAATGCCGTTATTCGGCAATGAGCATCCCCAGAAAGCAGTGGAAAATGGTGGAACAACAACAAATACCGACGCATACCCGCCGATACCCGCCACAATCGCCATCATCACTGCACGTCGGGAACCTCAGCCACCCACTCTGCCAGCTCTATGATGGCAGAGTTCCTGTGAGCCGATCAGGAGCCACTTTCACTGGCTCCTGACCCTGCCTATCAATGTAAGCCAATGGGAGCTGCTTATGTTGATAGACAGGGTCAGGAGCCAATGAAAATGGCTCCTGACTCGGCTCTGATGTTATAGACGGCAGAGAGAGTGAGCTGCGGTGGATAGACATCGGCAAGATCATTGGGAGTGACAAAAGCGGTGAGAACGTGTGGCGTTGGTGTATTGAAATCTATGCCCTGGCAGCCACATAACCATCAAAACAGGGTGTAGATTTCAATTAGTGCAGTCCTTAAGTAGTAAGGGCTCTGCCTTTGACATGGGAGACCAGAGTTCGAATTCTGACTAGGGTCAGTACCTATTCAGTAAGAAGTCCTTGGGCAAGACTTCCTAACACTGCAGGGTGTCCCCTTGAGCGTATCCTTAGTGGCTGCAGCTCTTGAGTGTTTTTAGTCCAACAGGTGAAAAGCATTATACAAATATTAGGATTATTATTATAGGATTATTATTATAGGATTATTAAAACATCATATAAAGTATAATGTTTTTCACATGAGTATTTTTTTATTGTTTCATTAATAAAGGCATTGGATATGTTGTTTATTGTTTGAAATGTATGCTTTGTCATCCAGCATATTGTTGAATGTCTGTGTAAATGTACTTCTATTTTTCTTATTACTTTATTTTATTAGTTTACTTGAAAAACACAACTAATGAATTCAGAAACACTTGTTAATTCAACGCATGAGATCAGACAATGCTTAATCCCAAAACATCTGTAAGAATTAAGGAGAATTCATTATATGATGTCTCTGTACTATCAACAGAAGCTATGAACAGAGATGGCCTGAAAGGTTCGCCGGCTAACGGTTCGCGGAGAACTTCCGGGGTTCGCGATCGCGGAGAACCGCAAACTTTTCCGGAAGTTTGATTCGCCCCCATAGTACATCATTAGGGTCAACTTTGACCCTCTACATCACAGTCAGCAGGCACATTGTAGCCAATCAGGCTACACTCCCTCTTGGAGGCCCTCCCCCCCTTATAAAATGCAGGCAGCGTCAGGCATTGGACTCACTCGTGTGCCTGCAGTAATTAGAGAAGGGAGAGCTGCTGCAGACTCTCATAGAGAAAGCTTAGTTAGGCTCTTGTAGGCTTGTTAGCTTGCTCCTTGCTGATTCTTACTGCAAAAAAAGCACCCCTCAACAGCTCTTTTAAGACCTAATCTTGTTCTTGTGATCTATTTTTTTTTTGTGTGGCCCACTTGCATTATATTTATATACAGCCCTGTCAGTCAGTCGCAGCTGCCTTTTGACCCCTTAATCCCTACTGTGCCACTGCCAGACCCAGCACATTCAGTGACTACCTGTGTGTGTGACAGGCAGCTGCACATTTGTAATCCCAATCACTGCACCTGTTCACTGTTTAGTCCACCTACCTACCTACCTACCTACCTACCTACCTACGTGAGCGCACACATTGATAATACCACAAGTCATTGCACTTGTTCACGGTACGTGTGTGTGTGACAGGTGCACATTTGTAATACCCAGCAGCACTGCATATAACTGCCTACCTCTTGTTCAGTGCACCCACCTACCCACGTGAGCGAACACAGTGTGATATTTAATACCTCCAGTCCCTGTACCTGTTCACGGTATGTGTGTGTGACAGGTGCACATTTGTAATACCCATCACTGCATATACCTACCTGTTGTTCAGTGCACCCACCTACCTACGTGAGCGCATGCAGTGTGCTATTTAATACTACCCGTCACTGCATACCTGTTCACTGCAAATTTGTGACCGTACATTGTATTAGCCAAGTCAGTGCATACCTTTCACTTCATCCCCCCCCCAATATGGACAAAACAAGAGGCAAAGCCAGAGGCAGGCCACCTGGCAGGTCTGTTCGAGGTCGCGCTGTTGTGATTTTGTGCGGCCCTCGACACAAGTACAGTGTTCAAAAGAAGGCATGTGCCATCAACCCCCAATATTGTCAGGACGTAGTTGGCTATTTAAACAGAACACCTCATCTTCCTCAGCTTCCACACGGAAGAGTGACATATCTTCCTCCTCCTGCTCTGATTCTGGCACCCCACTTAACTCTCCGTCGGCAGCCATTACCAAGGTGCCATCATCCCAGGGCTCAGCGGTGTGGACATTTTTTTTGTGTTTGCCTCAGATGAGAGCAATGCCATCTGTACTCTCTGCCACTGAAAATTGAGCCGTAGAAAGACCAAGACCCACATAGGGACAACTGCCTTACGGAGGCATAAGATTACAAAGCACAAACTGCAATGGGATGACCACCTGAGGAAAAGCAGCACACAAAAGCAAAGCCACACACCGCAGTGGCCGGAAAATTGGGCACATATGAGAAGTGGACCATTTGGGCGCCACCATTCACTCTAATGTCAATTATTGGTTATTGCATGCAAAACTGGATGATATGGGTGCCCATTAAACAGTGGGACATTTTTAGTTTTGAGAATTAAAGGGGTTTTTAAAATATAGTGTTCAAATTTGTTTTGACAGTTATTTTTTGTAAATTATTGTTTTAACTGTTCTAACATTTTGAAATTCATTTTGAGAATAACAATTCTGTAAATTATCATTTTAAAATATAAAATATTGTTTCAACTGTTTTAACACTTGAAATGTAAACATATTGAAATTGGTTTTAAGAATTATATTTTTTGTAAATTATCGTTTTGAAATGTATTATCTTACAAATGTATTGCTTATAGTTTTGAAATGTATTATCTTACCAATGTAGCACTTTTTGTATTTACCTTATTTACAGCAGAGAAAGGGGGTTTTAGGGTTTGGCACCACTAGGGGAGTATTGGGGTTAGGTACCACCAGGGAGGTCTTAGGGTTAGGCATCTGTACAGGGAGAGTTCTTTGTGAGAGTAGGGTTAGGTTTAGCAGTAGTAAAATATTGGTAATATTTTCTTTTTCATTTTGATTTCAGATAAAGATGAAGCAATGATTAAAAAAAACCTAAATATTTGGCTTTGCAATACTTAAAATCATTAAAAATTACTTTTTAAGAAACAACTGCTAATTTTAACCTATATTTTCTTGTAAATGGATATTTTCCTTATCATTGCCGAAAAACATTGACTTCTGCTTTGGCCGCGCCTTTTTTCACAGCACCTCTATTTCATGCACGCACAAATAAACAGTGTTTATCCTGTTAATACCATTGTTCTGCTATCAATTACAACATGATATGGCCAAGTCAGTTTTATTATTTTAGCATGCAAATTTATGGATTGAAACGTCATTAAAGCCAACATAAACTACATACTTTTAGAAAGAACTACAGTATGTCATTAGGTGATTGAGTGACTGAAAAGTTGCACACATCACCATTACAACATGCATGGAGGATGCATACTAGCTTGAAACAAAAATTGTGCAGGCCTAATCTTGTTTGAAGCCTTTGCAGTCTTTAACATTACAAAAACAAAGACTTTGGGACTGAAAACTAATAACAAGGCCCTGCAGTTTGATCCAATCTTTACCACACTGCTCTAAAAATACACTTAAACCAGAACCGAGATGAAAAACGAACTATAACAAGTAACCTGTCTATATATCTTATCTAATTTTTAGATAGTTTACACAGCAAATCTAGCTGCAAAAAGCTTCAACAGTACAGTATATGATTATTTCTTCCTGTGATACAATGAGAGCAGCCATATGCGTATTGTCATCATTACATAGGCAAGCTGCTCTGCATCTCCACCCCTCAGTCTGTAAAAACTGCACTCCTCTCTCCTCCCCTCTCTGCCCCCTTGCCTCTGAAATCTCTGGTTGGTAACGCCTTCTCCTCATCCTTTGGGAAAAGCCTCCTCCTGCCCAGACTGAGCTCCCATGAGCACTTGCTACATGAGACTCAGAATGCCTAGATGCTGGAGAAGCTGTGGACAATGCTTGTTTAGTTCATAGGGAAGTAGGGTATTAAAACGAAAAAAAAAAAGATTTGGCTTGAGGAATGCCCTATAAACTATATGCAAGGGGCACAATTTTGCAATGAGTAAAAGTTTATCTCTGATCCACTTTAAGGTGTGGTGGATAGAAATGTGTATTCACACCTGTTAAAATGCCAGATTATTGTCATATAAAAAATAGACCTCAATAAATAATTTCAAAACTGTGCTCACCTTTAATGTGACTATAACCTGTTTAAAAAATGTTTAGGGAAAAGGATAAAGAGTAAAAAAAAAAAAAAAAGTTCCTTACATAGGTGTGCACATCCATAAAGTAGTAGTTTGCTGAAAAGTGGAATATTACCAAACTAAGATGAACCATGTTGTTACATTCCTATCCAAGGAAAAGGTGCTTTAATAAAGTATAAGTTTAAGAAGGTGGACACTTATGAAACTAACTTATTGTATTTTTTTTGTATATTTAATTTTTTCTGGTAATAGATCATTTTAATTGTACAGATCATAGATCTCATTAAAAATGAGAAAAATTGTAAAATGATTTATTGTGGTCTTATTTTTTTTTTTTACATAACAAAACACATTTTAACAAGGTGCGTACATTTTGTTATCTTATTAAATTCTAGATTTTTAACAACCAAAATAATTGTCCACGATACTTTTAGTGTAGCTGATTGTTGACTAATTTTTTAGTCAGATCTTAATTTGTACACTGACCCCCAAAGCGGTTGATTAGGATGCCGAATGGACTAAAAAGCAGGGAGCAGAAAAACTTGCCTCTACTTTTATAGGGAGTAAATGTTAGCACAACATTCACATGAAAAATATATTTTTGAGCAACTTATCAAAAGTCTAAATGAAATTTTAGAAAACCGCACAGTTACACTTTAACCACTTGAGGACCCACCCTTTACCCCCCCCCCTTAACGACCAGCGCTGTTGTAGCTGATCTGTGCTGGGTGGGCTCTGCAGCCCCCAGCACAGATCAGCGTGCAGGCAGAGCGACCAGATCGCCCCCCTTTTTTCCCCACTAGGGGGATGATGTGCTGGGGGGGTCTGATCGCTCCTGCCTGCGGGTGTTGCGGGGGGGGGGCACCTCAAAGCCCCCCTCCGCGGCGAAAATCCTCCCCCTCCCTCTCCTACCTGGCCCCCCCTGGAGATCCGGGCTGCACAGGACGCTATCCGTCCTGTGCAGCCAGTGACGGGACGTCCCCTGTCACATGGCGGCGATCCCCGGCCGCTGATTGGCCGGGGATCGCCGATCTGCCTTACGGCGCTGCTGCGCAGCAGCGCCGTAAAAATGTAAACAAAGCGAATTATTTCCGCTTGTGTTTACATTTAGCCTGCGAGCCGCCATCGGCGGCCCGCAGGCTATTCACGGAGCCCCCCGCCGTGAATTGACAGGAAGCAGCCGCTCGCACGAGCGGCTGCTTCCTGATTAATCAGCCTGCAGCTGGCGACGCAGTACTGCGTCGCTGGTCCTGCAGCTGCCACTTTGCCGACGCGCGTTATGAGTGCGCGGTCGGCAAGTGGTTAAAAAGGAAAAAAAAATGTTTTGTTTTTTGGTAGCGTTTAATTTATTTTAAGTAAAAATATTTTTAATGTATTATCAATATGATTATTTTTATGTTACATAGCTCTATTATCTTCTGTGGTGCTGTACTCAGTAAGCAAACACACATGGGTACATACAATAAATTTACAGACACTGGTATACATGAACATACAGGAAATGTTTACATAATACCGAAGTGATAGACATTACAGATATATTGACTATTGCATAGAAATTAACAAAATGTACAGCAACTTAAAAGACACAAAAGAAAGAGAATCCTGTTTATGTAAACTTACAATCTAAAGGAATTATTATTATTGATTTATAAAGTGTAAACATATTCCATGGCGCTGTACAAACTTGGGGTACAACATAATGGGCTTGATTCACAAAGCGGTGCTAACTGTTAGCACGCCTGTGAAAACCCCCTTAGCACGTCTAAACGAGCTTTTCGCGCGCAAAACTTTATGCGCGTAAAACTTTACGCGCGCACCGCACAGAGCGCAGGGCGCTCCGCGCGAAGTGCCCATTAAAGCCTATGGGACTTGGCCGCGCATAAGACTTTGCGCGCGGTACTTAGCGCGCGATCTGATTGAAAAAAACAGTGCTAACCTACTTAGCACCCTGGTTAGCGCGCCTGTATCACCGCCGCATAGTGAATCACGCCCCATACAGGCAATAGTATACAGTGGTGTGAAAAACTATTTGCCCCTTTCCTGATTTCTTATTCTTTTGCATGTTTGTCACACTTAAATGTTTCTGCTCATCAAAAACCGTTAACTATTGGTCAAAGATAACATAATTGAACACAAAATGCAGTTTTAAATGATGGTTTTTATTATTTAGTGAGAAAAAAATACTCAAAACCTACATGGCCCTGTGTGAAAAAGAAATTGCCCCCTGAACCTAATAACTGGTTGGGCCACCCTTAGCAGCAATAACTGCAATCAAGCGTTTGCGATAACTTGCAACGAGTCTTTTACAGCGCTCTGGAGGAATTTTGGCCCACTCATCTTTGCAGAATTGTTGTAATTCAGCTTTATTTGAGAGTTTTCTAGCATGAACCGCCTTTTTAAGGTCATGCCACAACATCTCAATAGGATTCAAGTCAGGACTTTGACTAGACCACTCCAAAGTCTTCTTTTTGTTTTTCTTCAGCCATTCAGAGGTGGATTTGCTGGTGTGTTTTGGGTCATTGTCCTGCTGCAGCACCCAAGATCACTTCAGCTTGAGTTGACGAACAGATGACCGGACATTCTCCTTCAGGATTTTTTGGTAGACGGTAGAATTCATGGTTCCATCTATCACAGCAGGCCTTCCAGGTCCTGAAGCAGCAAAACAACCCCAGACCATCACACTACCACCACCATATTTTACTGTTGGTATGATGTTCTTTTCATGAAATGCTGTGTTACTTCTACGCCAGATGTAACGGGACACGCAGCTTCCAAAAAGTTCAACTTTTGTCTCGTTGGTCCACAAGGTACTTTCCCAAAAGTCTTGGCAATCATTGAGATGTTTTTTAGCAAAATTGAGACGAGCCTTAATGTTCTTTTTGCTTAAAAATGCTTTGCGCCTTGGATATCTGCTATGCAGTCTGTTTTTGCCCAGTCTCTTTCTTATGGTGGAGTCGTGAACACTGACCTTAATTGAGGCAAGTGAGGCCTGCAGTTCTTTAGATGTTGTCCTGGGGTCTTTTGTGGCCTCTCGGATGAGTTTTCTCTGCGCTCTTGGGGTAATTTTGGTCGGCCGGCCACTCCTGGGAAGGTTCATCACTGTTCCATGTTTTTGCCATTTGTGGATAATGGCTCTCACTGTGGTTCGCTGGAGTGCCAAAGCTTTAGAAATTGCTTTATAACCTTTACCAGACTGATAGATCTCAATTACAGTACTTTTGTTCTCATTTGTTCCTGAATTTCTTTGGATCTTGGCATGATGTCTAGCTTTTGAGGTGCTTTTGGTCTACTTCTCTGTGTCAGATAGCTCCTATTTAAGTGATTTCTTGATTGAAACAGGTGTGGCAGTAATCAGGCCTGGGGGTGACTACAGAAATTGAACTCAGGTGTGATAAACCACAGTTAAGTTATTTTTTAACAAGGGGGGCAATCACTTTTTCACACAGGGCCATGTAGATTTGGAGGTTTTTTTCCTCACTAAATAATAAAAACCATAATTTAAAACTGCATTTTGTGTTCAATTATGTTATCTTTGACTAATAATTAACGGTTTTTGATGAGCAGAAACATTTAAGTGTGACAAACATGCAAAAGAATAAGAAATCAGGAAGGGGGCAAATAGTTTTTCACACCACTGTATACCAATTTACAATATAGAGCTGGTACAAAATACAGAAACGGTTCAAAATACAGAATTTGTAATTACAGTGACAAAATAAAGGAATAAGAATAAATGTGTAACAAATTCCAAGACACAAAAGTGTAAGAGGGCCCTGCCCTTGCGAGCTTACAATCTAAAGGAATAAACAAAGTTATTCCTTTCAGTACAAAGGTACGTATACTTTACAAAAAATTGAGCAATATGAGCGTCCAACCCTGTTTGTATTTGCACTACTCAAAAGAGGAGCTGCACTGGTTAATAGCAATATCACTAGTACAAAACAACAAAGAGGATAACCAGTACTGCTACATGTGCATGAAAAAAGTATCAAATTTATTATGTGACAAGTACCACAATCAAAATGACGGTCTGTAATGACAATCTCTAAAAACATGTACCTAAAAACATGGACTAGCACAGCGAGCACAATATTATAACTATCATAGACCTAAGATTGCTTTTGGTCCACCCAAATCGCCTGGCGTGAGCCTATGCAAAAATGGATGACCTCTCAATCCTCCTCGGTCTAAATGACATTATATTTCATCATATGCATACCACTGACCCAAGATCATGTATAGCCTGTCCAAATCGCCCGGCTTATAGCACATGCAAAAATGGACGACCCATTAATCTTATGCGGCCAAAATGTGGTCCCGCCACCGACGCACACTGAGGCCTCAAAGCATGCTCTGTAGAGTTGAAATGGCAACTTCTGTGTACACCTTAATACCGAATGTCCTTCAGTTGGAGCAATATATATTCTAAATTGTTGAGTAGTGACCCCTTTAAATGGCTTGCTGTAAAATCACTGACATTTCTTCATATGGACAAGAACTTGTTTATAATTCCAAAAATTTCAAAAAACAAGATTTGTGACAAATGTAAAGTTGCTTTCAACTCCTATTGGTGTCCACTGAGAAACAAACTACTAGGGACCTTTTATGGATGACAACCCATCACTGTATATGCTCTGACAACTTGAAAAACGTATACTTTACCTTTCATAAATTAAATCCCATTAAATATTATTTTCAGTATTCTATGTATTCTGCCTGTGTATTTTTTGGGTAAATTCCACAAGTGGAAATGTCTGGATTTTTCTTGTTGCTGTAGGAGAACTGTGAACGACACTGTGGCGACAAGTAAGCAACACTGAACACAAGTATACTTCAAATGCTTATCCAAATGTAATATAAAAAGAATTGTGATTATTCAAGAAAGAGGAAAAAAAAGAGTTAAAAGCGTGCTTTAAAAATGTTGAACTTAAGTATTTTTTACTGTAAGTAAGTAATACAAAGATTTGATTTAACTTTTCTTTTCAGAATGTTTATACATTGCAGGAACAATGCCAAATCCACAGACATCAATCCAAGAGGTGCTTGAAAACATGAGGTTCTATGAGCTCAGCCCACTCATACATATCAATCTTTCCTCCATTGTTTATTCGCCTTCCAATTGATGATTCCCTTTTTCATGTGTCAGTCTTGCCTTCACTGCTTTGTGTTTTCATTTTCTTTATTTTATTCTTTCTAGTGTGCATAGAACAGTGCTATAGATAAGACATTTGTGCATCTTATAAAGGGAAAAAAGGACCAAAAAAAACAGTAAAAGATTGTAAAGAGTTTGCTTTTTTTCCACATAAAGTCAGTTTGATATAAGATCTTGCACCAAAAAGGTACCTCAATAGACCACTATGGTGAACATTTTAAACAATATTAACACTTGATCCTTAGGGTGTATACACATATACAACCAATCACTGGCCAATTTTACCATTTCCATGTAAGTGAAGGCCAACAGGTATTGAATACTATCAACAGATTGTATAGGTAAGCTCTCATACTACCGGTATATGGAAGTGGAACAATTGGCCAGTCATGTACCCTGAGGCTGTTTAAAGAGAATCTGTACTGTCCGTTTTGTACAATAAAAAACATACTAATCGAGTCACTGTGATCTCCTGGATCCCTCTTTGCCATATCCGCCACTCCCCGCCACGATCCTGGCTTTTAATTGCCAGTTTTATGCAGTGTTTACAAACAAAAAACATGGCCGCTAACCAGGAAGTGATGTTTGTGTGTGTGTGTATATATATTGTGAGGGATCAGCTGCAAATGGTGAGTACTCAGCGGGAGATAGCAGCACAGACAGGTGTATTTTCCAAAACAAACAATAGTTTATTGGACAGCAGGCTTCTTAAACAGCAGTCTTTTGGCAGTTTGTAAAGTACAGTTCAAATGAAAACAAAAAGGCCAGTCCAGGCCAGCAGCTTACATTCAGCTTTCAATATCAGGAACACACCAAACTCCATGTGCAGCCTGCACTTTCTCTCCAGAGCAAAAACCAGCTTCCTGGAATCAAACATGAAGTCTTTCTCAGCAGACTTCCAGACCTTGCTGGTCACACCCACTCTCTCTCCTCCTACTCCAGCCTTTCAAAGCTGCTCTGTTAACCCTGTGTGAGCCTTCTCCAGCAGAAGCCCACATACACAGAGCAATCGATCCACCCAGGATCTGGCGACCAGATGCGCCCGCCCACTCTGCATCTGGTCAGCTCCGGACCCAAGTAAGGTTTTTAACCTCTGTCCATGTGACAGACAGCCAAAACCTTTTTATTCCGGAGCTGCTACTGGATGTAGCGTCTGATCCCAGGTGGAATGTACCTCCCATCCAACACAACCTGGGACAAATCGATTACCTCCTGGGTATCGACTTTGTCACATACTCCCCCCCTCTGTTTGATCCCGTGGGATCGGACACAGTCTGCGGCAAGACAGAATGCCCTTGATAGAGCATCTGCATTGCCATGCAGTCTTCCAGCTCTGTGCTCCACAGAAAAATTAAAGGGCTGTAATGCCAGAAACCAGCGCGTTACCCTTGCATTTTTCTCCTTGTTTTGAGACATCCATGTGAGAGGAGCATGGTCGGTAATGAGGCGAAAGCGACGGCCCAAGAGATAGTACCGTAGAGCCTCGAGTGCCCACTTGATGGCCAGACACTCCCGCTCCACGATACTATATCTTTCTTCGGCTGCGGTCAGCCTTCGACTCAGATACACAACTGGGTGCTCCTCTCCATTGACGATTTGGGATAGGACTGCTCCTAACCCCACAGCTGAAGCATCTGTCTGTACCAGAAACTCTTTTTTAAAATCAGGCGTGACCAAGACTGGACCCCTGCACAATGCCTCCTTAAGACCTTGAAAGGCTTCTTCAGCCTCCTGTCCCCATGGACCCATGGAGGAACTTTTCCCTTTTGTGAGGTTTGTAATGGGAGTGGCCAAAGTGGCAAAATTTGGAATGAACCTCCTATAATAGCCCACCAAACCTAAGAAGGTCCTGACCTGCTTTTTCGTGGTAGGCCTAGGCCAGTCCCTTATGGCCTCCACTTTCTGCACTTGGGGCTTAATCAGACCTCTCCCAATTGTGTACCCCAGGTAACGAGCCTCCTCCAACCCTACTGCACACTTCTTGGGGTTCGCTGTCAGCCCCGCCTTTCTAATGGCATCCAGGACCGCCTGGACTTTCGGAAGGTGGCTTTCCCAATCTGTACTGAAGACGACCACGTCGTCCAAATAAGCCGCAGCATACCGCTGATGCGGCCTGAGGATCTTGTCCATCATCCTTTGAAAGGTGGCTGGGGCCCCTTGCAACCCAAACGGCATCCTGACATACTGAAACAGCCCTTGGGGAGTCGAGAAGGCTGTCTTCTCCTTGGCTGATTCAGTTAAGGGCACCTGCCAATATCCCCGGGTCAGATCTAAGGTGGTGACATATCTTGCGGGGCCCAGCCTTTCGACTAATTCATCTACCCTTGGCATAGGGTAGGCATCAAATTTTGATACCTCATTCAACTTTCTGAAGTCATTACAGAAACGAATGGAACCGTCAGGCTTCGGAACTAGCACTATGGGGCTATTCCATTCGCTGTTGGACTCCTCAATAACCCCCAGTTCCAGCATTCTTTCTACTTCCCCTGCTATGGCCTGTCTGCGAGCTTCAGGTATTCTATAAGGTTTAAGGCGGACCTGTACATGGGGCTCAGTCACAACATCATGCCTGATGACTTGGGTACAACCTGGAAGTTCCGAGAACACCTCTCGATTCCGTAAGAGGAACTCTCGGACCTCCCGTTTCTGTGAAACAGACAGCGTCTCAGCCACCTGTACCAGCTCTATTCCACCCTTGGTGGATTCTTGAGTAACCTGGGAAGCTGCAAGGGCCACCCTCTCTTTCCAGGGTTTCAGTAAATTCACATGATATATCTGTTCTGGCTTCCTCCGGCCAGGCTGGTAAACCCGGTAATTCACCTCCCCGACCTTTTCAATAATCTCATATGGACCTTGCCACTTAGCCAAAAACTTGCTTTCAACCGTGGGAACCAACACCAGGACCCGATCCCCAGGACTGAAAGCTCGAACCTTTGCTGATTTATTATAAACACGAGACTGTGCCTCCTGGGCATGTTGCAAATGCTCTCTGACTAAAGGCATCACCGCTGCAATCCTATCTTGCATACCAGACACATGTTCAACAATACTTCTGTAGGGGGTGGCCTCTTGCTCCCAGGTTTCTTTGGCTATATCCAAGATTCCCCGTGGGCATCGCCCATACAACAACTCAAACGGCGAAAAACCTGTGGAAGACTGAGGGACCTCCCGAATTGCAAACATTAAGTAGGGCAAAAGGCAATCCCAATCTTTGCCGTCCTTGTCCACTACTTTCTTTAACATATTTTTTAAGGTTTTGTTGAATCTTTCCACAAGCCCGTCCGTTTGAGGGTGGTACACTGAAGTACGAATCTGATCGATCTTCATCAGTTTACACACTTCTTTCATCAATTTTGACATAAATGGGGTACCCTGGTCTGTCAAAATTTCCTTTGGCAAACCTACTCTGGTGAACATGTGGAACAACTCACGTGCAATCACTTTAGACGACGTATTTCTCAGGGGAACCGCTTCTGGGTAACGAGTGGCATAGTCCACTACCACCAGAATGTATTGGTGACCGCGTGCGGATCGAACCAATGGCCCAACTAGGTCCATGGCTATCCTTTCGAAGGGAACTTCGATAATGGGCAAGGGGACGAGCGGACTTCGAAAATGGGGAGCTGGAGCACATCTTTGGCATTCGGGACAGGATTCACAGTAAGCTTTTACATCTCCATGTACCCCAGGCCAAAAGAATCGCTGTAGGACTCGGTCCCTAGTTTTTCGGTACCCAAATGTCCCCCCAGGGCATGTTTGTGCGCTAGGTCTAGGACCATTGTGCGATACGACTTAGGCACTACGAGTTGTTCCACAACCTCACCCTGAATTTTACAAACCTGGTACAGCAAGTCTGATTGTACCGCCAAATGAGGAAATGCTTTCTCAGCCCCGACCACTTGGGGTTCACCGTTCAACACCTTGACATTTTCCCACGCTTTTGCCAGCGTAGGATCCCTTAGCTGGGCCGTCCCAAAGTTATCCCGAGAAACCTCCAGCTCTGGTAGGACCGAGCCCTCAGAGGTCTCTGGGGATAACTCAGAGTCCCCAGCAAACACCTCCAAGGGAGAAAACATTTCATTACCATCAATTTCTGTATTATTTTTAGATTCCAGCTCTCTTGAGCCTCCACAGTTATCCCCTTCCCACAAGTTCCAGAACAGTGGAAAGTCCCTCCCCAGGATGACACTATGTGCCAAGTTCGGGCTCACCACTATTTCCTGAGTGGCAGGTCCATAGTTTGTTTCAATGGTGAGAAGGGCGGTGGGGTATTGTTTAGAGTCCCCATGAACACATTGTACTGTGACCCGACGATTCCCCAGCCAGGCCGGGTCCACTAAACTGGAATGCACCAGGGTCACCAAGCTACCAGAGTCTAAGAGAGCCTGGACAGTTTTTCCAGCAATTTTTACCACCGCCAAATGAGAGTCACAGCTTGCGATATACACAGGTCGTGCAAACAAGGACCTGCGACGAGTGTAATCGCACTCCATGGGTTCAACTGCCTGAGGACAGTTAGCAGCAATATGTCCCCACTCTTTACATTGCCAACATTGTACCGGGGATCGACTTCTTACCATTGTGCCTGGTCGACCTCGGCCTGCAGAGCTTGGCTCACTGACCATACCCCCCACAAAGTCAGCTTTTGTCTTACCAGTTCCCTGGGGTGCTGCCAGTCTCCGGGTAGCTGAGCGCTGTCCTGTGGCCCAAGCCAAAGAGTCCTCTGCAGCCAGATAACGTTCCAGCAGCGCAATGAGTTCATCAGCTGACTGTGGATCTGCATGACTCACCCACCTTCGCAAAGCCGGCGGTAGGGAGCGCAAGAAACGGTCAATGGTAACTCTTTCGACGACCTCCGGAGCTGTTAACTTCTCAGGTTCCAACCACTTCTTTACCAAGTGGATTAGATCGTGCATCTGGGACCTTGGAGAGCATCCGGCTGAATAGGACCACTGGTGAACTCGCTGGGCTCGCACCGCCGGGGTGACACCAAGTCTACGCAGGATCTCCTCCTTCAGCTTGTCGTAGTCTTTAGCATCCTCTAGGGCAAGGTCGAAGTAGGCCTTTTGAGCATCCCCAGTCAGGAACGGAGCTACCAATCCTGCCCATTGCGTTTTAGGCCAGGCTTCCCTCTCCGCTGTCCTCTCAAAGGTATGGAGGAACGCCTCGACATCATCATGGGGAGTCAGCTTCTGCAAGAAGTGGCTTGCGCGGATGGTGCCTCCACTGCCAGGTACCAGCAGCTGTCCCTCTTGGTTCCGAGCCACAAGTTGTTGCACCAACTCACTCACTGCTTTCCTGTCAGCCTCAGCAGTCTGACGATCGGCCTCCGCAGCTGCAGCCAGACTCTCACACAGGGCCACCGCTTGCTGCTGTACTGCCTCTGTATGTTGTTGCAGGGCTGTGTTTGTTTTCCGCTGCTCAGCATTAGCCTGTTGCAAGGCCGCATTCGCTAACACCAGCTGCTTCACCATTTCATCCATGCTGCTGTTCAAACTTTTAAATCTTACGCCAAACACACTGTCGCTGTAGGCATGCTAAGTTGCCCGCATCCGAGCACCAATTGTGAGGGATCAGCTGCAAATGGTGAGTACTCAGCGGGAGATAGCAGCACAGACAGGTGTATTTTCCAAAACAAACAATAGTTTATTGGACAGCAGGCTTCTTAAACAGCAGTCTTTTGGCAGTTTGTAAAGTACAGTTCAAATGAAAACAAAAAGGCCAGTCCAGGCCAGCAGCTTACATTCAGCTTTCAATATCAGGAACACACCAAACTCCATGTGCAGCCTGCACTTTCTCTCCAGAGCAAAAACCAGCTTCCTGGAATCAAACATGAAGTCTTTCTCAGCAGACTTCCAGACCTTGCTGGTCACACCCACTCTCTCTCCTCCTACTCCAGCCTTTCAAAGCTGCTCTGTTAACCCTGTGTGAGCCTTCTCCAGCAGAAGCCCACATACACAGAGCAATCGATCCACCCAGGATCTGGCGACCAGATGCGCCCGCCCACTCTGCATCTGGTCAGCTCCGGACCCAAGTAAGGTTTTTAACCTCTGTCCATGTGACAGACAGCCAAAACCTTTTTATTCCGGAGCTGCTACTGGATGTAGCGTCTGATCCCAGGTGGAATGTACCTCCCATCCAACACAACCTGGGACAAATCGATTACCTCCTGGGTATCGACTTTGTCACAATATATACATACATATATATATATATATATATATATATATATATATATAACATGTTTTAAGCCATCAAAACTTGACACATGTTAATTGTTTTTGTTTATTATTTCTGTTATTTGATATGTTTAATTACAATAATTGTTTTTTACAGATATTTAAACAAAAGTTGCTTATAATTTATAAAAATGGCAGATCTCTCAGACTTTCAAAGAGGCCAAATTGTTGGTGCTTGTATGGAAGGCGCTACTGTAACAGAAACTGCCCGAAAGCTTGGCATTTCAAGAGATACCGTCTCAAAAAAAGTAATGACTGCCTTTGAAAGAGAAGGAAAAACGTCCTCAGCCAAGCACAGTTGTGGCCGAAAGTCGAAGTTGTCTGAGAGAGACCATCAGACTCTAAATTGAATTGTTAGAAAAGCTTGCAAGGCCACGGCTCCTAAAATCACTGCAGAGCTGATTGAACACCTACAGAACCCAGTTATCATAAAAACTGTTCATCGGGAGCTGCACAAATCTGGATTCCATGGAAGAACTGCAACTAGAAAATCTCTGCTTTCAAAGAAATTGAAACGATTGGTGTCAGCAAGAACAGATTTTCTGATTATTGGTGATCTGCAGTATCACCAATAATACAGATGTTATAACTAATTATGTGGTGATCTGCAGAATCACCAATAATACAAGTATAGCAAGACTCGGGACACACAGGTGTAAGATAGTGTTTTGGTGCAACAGTAATCTTTAATGAAGATACCCACTATCCCAGAGGGGCTAGTAGGAGGGGTATCTCTGAGGAACACAGTAATCAGTACTCCAGCAGGCTGGAGACACAGAGCAATAGTGATAGTTTCACCCGAGGAGCGGGTGATGCACAATGAGACAATGTAGAGTGATCACTCGAGGAGCGAGTGATTCAGACTGTAGTGCAGCAGGTGATTCCCTGAGGGGCAGGGAATTCCGACAATGCTGTATAGCTAGTCACCTGAGGAGCAGGTGATTAAGACTGCACTGCAGCTATCAACCTGAGGAGCAGGTGATTAAGAATGTACTGCAGCTATCAACCTGAGGAGCAGGTGATTAAGACTGTACTGCAGCTATCAACCTGAGGAGCAGATGATTAAGACTGTACTGCAGCTATCAACCTGAGGAGCAGGTGATTCAGACTATACTACAGCTATCTACCTGAGGAGCGGGTGATAACTAAACTGAGAGTCCCTCACCAGGACTAAGCTCCCTGGTGAGGGCAGAAGAGTCAGACAAGCAGGTTTGGCAACACACGGACAGATACGGTACAGAGACAGGAAGCTAAATCAGAGTAGTAGTTCAGACAGAGTTGGCAACTTATATCAGATAGGCAAAGGTACCGAATCAGAGAGCAGAAGAATAGTCAAACTAGCAGAAGGTCATAACAAATATTACAATTCAATTAGTACTTTAAGCTATCAACAGAATCTGGCTAAGTGTGGATCCCCAGCTCCAGCTGGTTCTAGCACACTTTGGGATCTGACTAGGTCTGAGTGCTAACACATAGCATATGCAACAGCAGATGCCAAACAAGTGACAGTCAGGTCCTATATATACTAAACGCACTCTATAGCGCCGCCCCAGTCACTCAGCCAATCCAGAGCATAGCTGGAGTCAGCTGACCGAGTGATCAGCTGACTCCCCTTCTAGATGCATAAAGGTCCTTTCGCTCGCCCTTAGTCTATGAGTGATAGAAGGACCAGGCAAAGCACCAGCATGTAACTGTGCGGCGGAAACCGCCGGCTGTGATGCGGAGATAGCCGCCATGCCGCTTGCTGTTGGGGCGGTATCTCCGCTATTTATTACACAAATGTTTCAAAGTGTTTAGAGTGGCGTAGAAACCACCAGAATTGGTCCCTCGAGCAATGGAAAAAATGTGATTTTCTCTGATGAATCATCGTTTACCTTATTTCTGACCTCCGGCCAAGTGTACATTTGGAAACAGCCGAAAGAAGCATTTCATCCAGACTGCCTTCTCCCAACCGTAAAACATTGTGGGGGTTCTGTGATGATCTGGAGTGCTATTTCTTGGAAATCTGCTGGGCCAATGATTTCCTTTCATGGAAGAATTAACAGCCGAGGCTATTTAGGAATTTTGGGCTGACCAAGTTCATCCTATGGTTCAAGAACTGTTTCCGGAGGGGAATGCCATCTTTCAAGATGATAATGCCGCAATCCATACAGCTAGAATTGTTAAAGAATGGCACGAGGAACATTATAAAGAAGTTGAACATCTCATCTGGCCACCACAATCCCCAGACCTCAACATTATTGAGCATGTATGGTCATTTTTAGAGATCCAAGTAAGAAGTCGATTTCTGCCGTCATCGTCTCGAAAAGAACTGGAGGGTGTTTAACTGAAGAATGGGCTTAAATTCCTTTGGAAACAATTCACAGTTTGTATGAATCAATACTTCGGAGAATTGAGGCTGTAATTACCGCAGAAATATATCTTGTTGATTTTCAAGGTGTCCTCCCCCCCCCCCCCCCCCAAAAAAAAAAAATGTGAATCCAGCCTACCATGTATGCTTGACAATCAGAAACCCATTTCCAATGCCTGCCCATAGACTTTAGTGCATTTGGTAAAAACAAATTTACTCATGCCCATATACCCTCTTTCCCTGAAAATAAGACCTACCCTGAAAATAAGCCCTAGCTGGAATTTTGAGCATCTTGGAAATATAAGCCCTACCCTGAAAATAAGCCCTAGTGGAAGTTAAAGAGGAGGAAGAGGCAGCCAGTAAGTGGGGACACAATGGTGCAGTGCCAATCGGGGCACCGGTCCTGTCATCCCAGCACAGAGCAAGGTTATTAGTTGTGTGCAGGGATGACAGGGCAGGTGCCTGATCTGTACAGTAGCATACTTGCAAATCCATGAACATGACAGTACAAAGGAACAGTAAATGTTCTGCTGAGAGACACGTCCTAATAGAAATATAAGACATCCCCTGAAAATAAGCCCTAGCACTTCTTTTAGAGCAAAAATTAATATAAGACACTGTCTTATTTTCGGGGAAAGACGGTATTCTTGCAAATATTCTCATTTGTGCAAAAAATGACATTTACAAGAACATTATGGTGAAAAGAAAATGCTCATATTCGCCCATCACTACTGATAGCCCATGTTAATCAATGTGCTCATTTGAAGGGGCACTACAGCGAAAAACTGTAAAATTAAAAATATGTGCAAAGATATACAAATAGGAAGTACATTTTTTCCAGAGTAAAATCAGCCATAAAATACTTTTCTCCTATAATGCTGTCACTTACAGTAGGGAGTAGAATTCTGACAGAAGTGACAGGTTTTGGACGAGTCCATTTAACATAACAGACGATGATACACATCAAATATGGACACTAATACAAAATACACAACTGGTGATTACAATGACAAATGTAACATGATGAATAAAATGTATAACAGAGTGAAAGGTATGAAATGACTAACAAATTCTAACGCACAAAAGCTTGAGAGAGCCCCGCCCTTGCAAGCTTACACTCTAAAGGAATGGGGAGAAACAAGATGTGGGGAAGTATGCAGTATACATACAAACAGTGTGTGTGTTATATAGTAAGGAGTAAAACCTGACGATAGTTTAAAGAGGAAATGGCCTAAGTTAGAGCATATGCTTGTTGGAGAAAAAGCAAGTTTTGAGCGTTTAAAGATTTCAAAGGTTGGAGAATAATGGATGTGCTGTGGAAGGGCATTCCAGAGGAGGGGTGAAGAGCGTAAGAAGTCATGTATATGTGAAAGCGAGGAGGTGATTCTAGAGGAGGACAAAAGAAGCTTGTGTGCAGATCTGAGGTTGCGATTGGGTTGGTATCTGGAAACAAGTTAGGGGGAGAGAGATTGTGGAGAGCTTTGTAGGATAGGGTTAAGAGTTTAAAATGGATCCTCTTGGATTGCAGTGATGCAATAGTAACTACTGCTTTTGTAAAATGGATGCCTGATGCTAGCTTTGAATTGATGGAAATAATTATTGGAATGGACACCACTAAGTTTGCAGGAACATGGAAAATTGAACAATTTTTATTGCAGAAAACCAAGCAAAACATATGAGCACAGGCAGATTGCCTTATCTCCGGTACACAGTAGCTTGCGATCTCTTACACTGGCAGATCTCAGTCTCCTTGGAGCTTTCCGCAGTGTAGAATAACAAACTTCAGTCCCCCCGTGGCAATTCCACTGTAAGCGGCCCCACTGTGTAAGCACACTAGAACTTAAACGATAAGAACAGTACAACCGTCTCCTGTCACAGAATGTAACACTGTAAAGCAGACTTACAGGAAGCACTCTCAAAATGTCAACCCATCTGTATGTCTAGGAAGAAAAAAAAAACATCCAGTTGGTTGAATATTCTTGAACAGACACTTTCTGATCTCATTACTGGATATGATAGAATAGGTTTTTAATAGCAATTTATCTCACAGGAAACTTTAAAGTCTTAATTTGTCTTTGTCATTGGCAGTGTTTGGATTAATCTGTTGCTCTGTGGCTTCCTCACTGCAGTCATTCCCTGTGGGATAAAGGCGAATTGATATACATAGCGAACTGGATTTCAATTAATGCAAACTCTTACTAATTTCTCTCCTAGTGCATAACAGAGAAACATTTTAATTCAATACTGTTTTTTCATGGTTGAGTCCTCGGGGGGATTTGCTGCTGCATATTTAGCCAGGCGGCTGTTGCTGTTCATCGCCGTGGCAAGAGGGGCTTGAAAGTGCTGTCTGATTTCTCCCATTTTTCTGAAGATAAATATTTTAATTAAGCCAATGCGCAGAACGTGAATTAAGTGACACAAATCTTTATGTGCAGCACCTCATGGTAGGCCTCAAATTGGGGATAAAATACATAGAAAATGTTAGTAGAGCAGTAAGTGGAAAATATTTACTCTTTTTTTGTTAACTGGAAAAATCTTCTGTTTTATTTAATATTGACATTTTTTTTAATATAGTTCCTTCAAATATAGGTCACTACAGTGAATTCAGATATGTGATTTATATTAACAGATACTATGGTGTTGATTTGCAATTTGTGAAAATCAGGTAAAATTATGTGCGCACACAGCACGTCAATTTTGCCTGTGTTTAGTTTCAAATGCTTTTCATGTAAGTAACAATGAACATATCTACAATGAACTTACAAAGCATACTTGTGATACAATCGTATCTAGATTAGGATCAAGCATGCAGACAGATTTATTTATCTCGTACAAAGAAAACATGATAGTGTATGTATGTCAGGATATGCCATCAAACTGCAATTGTCAGTTTGTAAGTGTGTAACAACTGTTAAATATTCATCTTATATGATCACAATAGGAGACAAACATTCTATGTAACAACAAGAACATACAAAACATGTAGGTTGAAGTGTATCCATGGATCAGTAGCAATAATATATAGCACCAGAAAAAGTAGTATAGTGGCCGCTGCTAGCAGCGGCCTTAAAAATTCAGGAATCCACCTGGAGTCCTGGACCCTGTTGGTGGTGACGAAGAAGGCAGTCAAGTGACCTGTGGGCAGAGGTGCTGTGTGGGGAGCGACTTAGTCTTGGGGCAGGCAGTCACGTGGCGTGCCGGCAGAGATGCTGTGTGTGGGGACTGACTTAGTCTTGGAGCAGGCAGTAGGCCTCCGGGATCCATGCCTCGTTCATTTTGATAAAGGTGAGGTACTGAACACTTTTGTGACTTACACGACTTCTCTTCTCAGTGACAATGCCTCCAGCTGCGCTGAAGGTACTTTCTGACAGGACGCTTGAGGCAGGGCAAGACAGAAGTTGGATGGCAAATTGGGACAGCTCAGGCCACAGGTCATGCCTGTGCACCCAGTAGTCCAAGGGTTAATCACTGCTCACAGTGTCTACATCCACACTTAAGGCCAGGTAGTCGGCTACCTGCCTGTCCAGGCATTGGTGGAGGGTGGATCCGGAAGGGCTAAGGCGAGGCATTTGACCAAACAATGTCTGCATGTCCGACATCACCATGAGATCGCAGGAGCGTCCTGTCCTTGCCTGCGTGGACATGGGAGAAGGATTACTGGAAGTGGTACAGTTATTGCATTGTGCTGTAACATCACCCTTAAACACATTGTAAAGCATAGTTGCCAGCTTGTTCTGCAAGTGCTGCATCCTTTCTGCCTTCAGGTGAGTTGGTAACATGTCCACCACTTTGTGCCTACACCGAGGGTCTAGTAACGTGGCCACCCAGTAATTGTCATTCCCTTGAGTTTTTCAAGTCAACAGACTGGACAGCATGAAAGACGCCATCTGCACAAAGTTGAATGCAGATGTACTATCCATCTCCTTTTGCTCTTCCTCAGTGATGTCAGGTAAGTCCTCCTCCTCGCCCCAGCCACGAACAATACCACGGGAACGTTGAGCAGCACAGGCCCCCTGCGACACCTGCTCCGGTTGTTCTTCTGCTGCCTCCTCCTCCTCCTCCAAAGAAACACCTTCCTCATCATCCGAGTCTGACTCCTTTTCCCCACATGACTCTTCCTCCTCTTCCTTCTCCCCCCTCTGTGCTGCTGCAGGTGTTGAGGAAACATCTGGTTCTGATGAAAATTGATCCCACAATGCTTCCTCCCATAACCATTCCTGTTCACGCTCCTCCACAGCTTGATCCACTACTCTATGCACGGCACGCTCCAGGAAGTAAGCAGACGGGATCAAGTCGCTGATGGTGCCTTCACTGCGACTTCCCAGGTTGGTCACCTCCTCAAACGGCCGCATGAGCCTGCATGCATTTCGCATGAGTGTCCAGTTGTTCTAGCAGGCGAGAGAACATAAGGAGGGTCTAATTCCAGTGAGTTGGGAGTTGTGTGGCACTTGCCATGTGTCACGTGTCACTTGCCACGTGACACTTGGCAAGTGCCACGTGGCAAGTGCCACACCTGATACTTGGCAAGTGCCATGTGACACGTGGCAAGTGCCACACTTGACACGTGCCAAGTGCCGAGTGACAGTCAGACAGCAGAGTAGAAGACACTAGTGCACACTAACTGTCACACTGGCACTGCTCACAGCAGTTCTGTAGAAAGCTAACACAGTAGTACTACTACTCTAACAAATACTAGCACTGACTGCTGTACTACAGTACTAACTACACAATAACACAGTAATCCCATCCCCTAATCCCTAACCTAACCTATACCTAAGGCTAATAGCTGGCCAGTAGGCAGCAGCTGGCCTGGTCTGTGCACGGCACACACACAGACACATAGCAGCTGCCTGCAGCACACACTCTGACTGTCACACAAATGACATCAAGCTAATTAATGATTTAGCAATAGTGTAGTGATAGCGAAGGGGTTAATCACTGAACAGCTTTCGGATTATCACTGCGAGGACAGCGGCACTGGAGCACACACTCTGACTGTCATACAATGACATCAATCAAGCTAATTAACGATTTAACAACAGTGTAGTGATAGTAGTGAAGGGGTGAATCACTGAACAGCTTTAGGTTTATAACTGTGTACAGTCCTTCTTAGGCCACCAGCACTGGAGCATGTCTCTCAGTGAGCATTCAGCATGCTAAGACAATATGTCTCATCATGGCAGCCCTCCTTATATACAGTGGGCTGGCCAGTGTTCCTTTCTGTGATTGGGTGCCAGGGTTTAGGCTGTGAGCCCTCTGATTGGCTCAATGAGGTCAGATGGGGCTGGCCAGGGTTCCTCTCTGTGATTGGTTGCTAGGGCTTCTGCTGGGAGCCAACTGATTGGCTCCAGGATGTCATCTCCTTAGTTACAGTATTTCGGATCCAGATACCCGCAATATCTGCAGATATCCGCGTTATGCGCCCAAATATCCGCAAATAGCTAGCCGGATTTTTTTTTAAATCCGAATCGGATAGCATAAAAAAAGTTTGGATATCCGGGTTAACCGGATATCCGGAATTCTGATGAGCAGCACTGCCTACTACCTGTTGTTCACTTCAGTGCACCCACCTACCTACGTGAGCGCATGCAGTGTCACTGTGCCTGTCCGGTACCTGTCTGTGTGTGACAGGTGTACATTGTAATACCCATCCCTGCATGTACCTACTACCTGTTGTAGTCAGGCATTGGACTCACTCGTGTGCCTGCAGTAATTAGAGAAGGGATAGCTGCTGTCTGTGCAGAGACGTATAGGGAAAGCATAGTTAGGCTCTTGTAGGCTTCTTAGCTTGCTCCTTGCTGATTCTTATTGCTAAAAAAGCACCCCTCAACAGCTCTTTTGATAGCTAATCTTGTTTTTGTGATCTATTTTTTTTTTGTCTGTAATGTCCACTTTCATTATATACCGCCCTGTCAGAAAGTTGCAGCTGGCCTTTGGCTCCTTGGTGGTATAATTAATTACTACTGTGCCAGTGTCAGGTGCACATTGTAATACCCATCACTGCATATACCTACCTGTTTTTCACAGTGCACCCACCTACCTACGTGAGCGCATGCAGTGTCACTGTGCCTGTCTGGTTCCTGTCTGTGTGTGACAGGTGCACGTTGTAATACCCATTCCTGCATACACCTACCTGTTGTTCACAGTGCACCTACCTACATAAGTGCACGCAGTGTGATATATCAATCCATGCATACCTGTTAACTGCAACTAAGCTTTCCCTATAAGTCTCTGCACAGAAAGCAGCTATCCCTTGTCTAATTACTGCAGGCACTCGAGTGAGTCCAATGCCTGATGCTGCCTGCCTTTTATAAGGGGGGAGGGCCTCCAGGAGGGAGTGTAGCCTGATTGACTACAATGTGCCTGCTGACTGTGATGTAGAGGGTCAAAGTTTACCCTCAGGATGCACTATGGGGGCGAAACGAACTCCCTGAAAAGTTTGCAGTTCTCTGCGATCGCGAACCCTGGAAGTTTGCCGGGAACCGTTCGTCGGCGAACCGTCCAGGCCCTCTCTAACCAGCTGTTTGCGCAAAGGACACTGGGTGGGGTGACACAAGCAAAACAGATAATTTGGGCTCCCACTTCTGGCACTCTAGGTGTCATTATAAATTGCAGCTATACAGTAAAATTTGCTTGCCCGTGTTGCCCAATATATGAGAACGCCCAAATTTCACAGTATATCTTCAATTCATAATGGCATTACCCTAAGATTACTTTAATTGTGGTGGATTGGCTGGTTAAGTTTAGGTCTCTGGGGGAGGAGGTTAAGGTTAAGCATGGTTGGGTGTTTTTAAGTTTTAGGTGTGGGAAGATAATTAAAGTACCATTGTTGTGAAAATCATAAAATATATAAACATACACATATAAGAGGTACATTTCCTCTAAAGCAAAATGAGCCATGAATTACTTTTGTCCTATGTTGCTGTCACTTTCAGTAAGTAGTAGAAATCTGACAGAACCGACAGGTTTTGGACCAGCCCATCTACTCATGGGAGGATCCCAGGGTATTCCTGGTTGCTCCGTCTAACTGCCAAAAAAAGTGCACAGTGAGCTGGGAGGCTGGCCAGCATCTTTGTATAAATCCTTTTCAAGGAGTGTCTTTATAAAGGATAAAGGCTATGCTGAGAAACCCCTATGGAGAGATGGACTAGCCCAAAACCTGTCGGTAATGTCAGATTTCTACTGCCTACTGTAAGTGACATCAACATAGGAGAAAAGTAATATATGGCTCATTTTACTCTGGAAGAAATGTACTTCTTATTTGTATGTGTTTACATATATTTTAATATATGTAAACACATACAGTGGTCCTTTATGGTTAGGCATTAGTAAGGGGGGGGGGATTCTGTGTGATAATAGTGTTATTTAAAGTTGTAGTAAAATATCGGTATTATTTACCAATATTTTACTATGGTAACACTTTTAAAATGTAGAATATTTGTAAATTTTACCCAGATTCTACGAGCTGAAATTGGGCACCCAAATTTCCTCGTGCCCTCTTTTCATGCCTGCGACACAAGTTGCTTCAGGCCGGTAGGGATTGTTGTATTGTAGCTGCATTACTCACTGTGGATTCATTTTTTTTCTGAGGTCTTTTAAACTTCAGAACAATTGGAACATTGTGGAGGAAAGAAATGTGACATAAGGCTTAAGAGACGTTAGGTGTAATAACTGGGTGCTAACTGGGTTAGCACCATTTCCTAAAATAACCACGTGCACAAAGTTTTGCACGCGCACATCACGGTGCGACTTTAATGGTGCACCCGATGTGCCTATAAGGTTGCACTATGTGCCGTTAAGGTCGCACCCCATGCGACCTTATAGGCGCATCTTGTGCGCCATTAAAGTCACACCACGATGCGACTTTGCGCGCGCACCACGCTGTGCGCCAAAAACTTTACATGCGGAACTTTGCGCGGGGTTATTTTGGAGCGTGCTAACAGTTAGCACTGCTTTGTGAATCAAGCCCATAGTCTATAAGCTGCTCTGGAACTTACAATAAGCAATTTATCTAACAGCATAATCAATGTTGTAAAACCAATATGGGCATTGTATAAACAGCACAATAGCACAAGCTCTCTAGGCTCTCTGCTCTGAAAAGGCCTGATGTCAGAAATGAAGACACAACACACCTGCTGTGACTCTGGGTTTTACGTTAGACCTGCATCAGAACACCCAGTGAACCTCCGTACATAAGTTCCTGCAAGAATAGAAAGAACAAATCTAGTCCTGACCCATCCTCGGCTGGCATTGATCCCATTAACTGTCTACTGTCATCCATACTGCTCACCTGCCTTAGCCTACAGGTACACAAAGCTCATAGTACAGTAGTATACTGTCCATTTTTGATATGCTGGCTTTCTCCATTGTCTCCTTTTTTTTCTTACTGTGAGAACCCTACACAAGGCAGAAGGATCAGTTTATGGAAGGAAGAAGTGCCTGGAGAGCCCCAAGGAGGTGAGAGTCTGGGGCAACTGCCTTGCATTCCAAAAATAACCTTCATTCACCCCCCAAAAAACTATGTAAAAAAATGCTGGTACTTGTGTTTTAACATTGACACCAACATGAATCCCCAATAGCTAAAAACTCCTAAACGCCAACACTAGTAGATGAATCCTTGCTTCACAATTAACCTTCACCCATCTGTTGACTGTATAAAAATACATGAACATACTTTTTAAAAAACACAAATTTTAGTGAAAGCAAGCATTTTTGTATAAGGAGGATGCCATTTATTGGCTAACTTAAAAGTGAAAGAGTAATCTTTCAGCTAAGAAGCCTTCTTTTTTGTTACTGTATACTGACAAGATGTTAGAACACACAGCTTACATATACTTGACATTAAAAGGAGAAACATTATTTTGCAAATGTAAGTAGATGTCATTAGATGCCTTAAAGGATACCACAGCCCACAGGCTGTGGTAAAATAACTGCAGCATGGTGTAGGGGGAAAAAGGACATACTCACCGCTCCCCTCGCTCCCTGCCGTCGGGTCCTGCTCGTCTGCTACTGCTCCTGGTACCGGCCGACTCTTCTGACCCCTGACCCGTGCGCAGTATTCTCTTCTGACCCATGCGCAGTATGTCCGTTATCATGCGACGGCAGAAGGGAAGATCATTGGACATACTGCGCATGCGCAGTATGTCCGGGTCAGGGGTCAGAAGAGTCGGCCGGTACCGGAAGCTGTAGCAGACGAGCAGGACCCGACGGCAGGGAGCGAGGGTAGCGGTGAGTATGTCATTTTTTCCTACACCATGCTGCAGCTGTGGGCTGTGGTATCCTTTAATTACAACATGAGGAGAGTTTCACAGGGATACTAGCTAATTTATGACAAATAGATAAGGCCACTTGTTTACTAAAACATCACACACTCTACTGCTTTTATTTAGTGAATAAACTGTAAAAAGTATAAAAAGCATCCAATGCAATTTAGGAATCTGTATATTACTGAGCGCTTTTCCACGGCCATCCATCCATTTCTTACATCGACAACAATTAAGGTAGCCGGATAGTTTTGTTTGTGTATAGGAGGCAGTGAAGTGGAAATGTAATACATCAGACTGGGACCATAGCTGGACATTGTCAATGGAAGTAACAGATGACCATAGAACAGCACCATCCGTAATCGCAAGGAAAAAAATGTGATGGACAGCACTAAAAATTAATTGAACAATTTTCCACTTCAGTAAATCCAGCAAAGGCAACATCAGCTGATAAATAGTAAAAGTTGTCTAAAGCTATTATATCTGAAGCTCATGAATCTGAACCACAGCAAGATGTTTTCAGCGGGTATAACATGCCATTGCCTAAAGTATAAAGTGGGATTCATAGAAAGAAAAGCAAAAGAAAAATAAATTGCAATTTTTTTAAGTGTACAGCAAATTTCACTACAGATCTATACATGTTTCTGCTTTGTAGGTAGTAATTGTATTAAAGGTGATTTCATTAAAGTGGAATGATATTCAACATTGCATTGCTGCCCTAAAACAGTAAACACATGTACACAACATAAAACTAAAAGAAAAAAGAAAATACTAATATAAAGTCACTGGAAGGCACAGTTACACTTTAACTGATAACACTGGTAGCTGGACAACTTACTAGATTGTTTGATAATTACGTTTTTCCAAATCAAATAAAGCAGAGAAAGTTGTCTGCTTTTCTCTGGATATGGTGGAAGCTTCTGTGCATTGTTTACACTACCAAGTACAGCTCAACAAAATCATTTTTGTACTTTTTTATGACAACAACATTATTATTATTATTACTTTATAAAACACCAACATGTTCAGTGGCACTGTACAAAGTAAGAAATGAACATGGGGTACATAATAATACAGACAAATGGAATACAACAATATACAAAATACATAATTAGTGACAAAATACAGAATGGATACAAAATACAGAATTGATAATTACAGTGACAAAAGTAACATGATGAATAAAATGTATAATACATTTCAAAACACAAAAGAGAGAGAGAGAGAGAGAGAGAGAGCCCTGCCCTTGCAAGCTTACAATCCATCTTACTAATTAGCTTTTGAATGAAGTGTAAGTATGAGTATTGACCTAGTGTCTTTTTTACCTCTACATGTTATGCTGTGTTCAATGTGTTAGACTAAAGTTGAAATTTCAGCAAAAGTTCATTTCTGCAAGAGGTTTGTATATGGAGAAAATGTGGTCTTTTGTGTCTTTTGTGTATGTAGAAAATGTTTCAGATCTTTGAGTTCAGCTCATGTAAAATAGGAGCAAAACCGAAAGTGTATATTTTTGCTTGGTGTAATTAATTGCTTTTAGGTTTTGTAACAGTTTTTACTTTGGCTTTAATATGTGATTATTCAATAATGCAGTAATTCTGATAAAACAATAACAATAACTGAAAATCAACTTCTAAAATTAAAATTTCATGCACTTATTTTCCTAAATTCAATAACATTATAAAATAAATAACCCAAAACTTTAGAAAGTTTAAGAATATGTACCATTGAATCTACTGTATATTGTACATCCATTTTTTATGTTTGATGTTCTTGTATTATTGCAGAAATTATTAAATTAAAATCCATTTCTATATAGCAAGCAATAGACTAAAAAGACTAAAAAAAAAAAACAGAAAACAAAATAATGTTTTACTTTTTAAAGCGGAACTGTAGAAAGGAAATAAACACATTGTTTCACTTACCTGGGGCTTCCCCAAGCCCCCAGCAGCTGTCCTGTCCCGCGCCGGTCCTGCCCGAGCCTCCGTTCTCCCACCGCCGCTCCGTCCCATACCTTGACTTGTAAGTCAATGCCAGCACAGCCCTGCTAAGCGTATCCTTTCTTCGCATTCCCCTCTGCAATAGTGGGGAACGCAAAGAAAGGATACGCGTGGCCAGAGCCGCGCAGGTGCAGTGGCCCGGCGGCGAAACCGAAAGTAGCTGGCGGCGGGAGGACGGAGGCTCGTCGAGAAGTGGTGCGGGACAGGACGGCTTCTGGGGGCTTAGGGAAGCCCAAGGTAAGTGAAACAATGTATTTATTTTCCCTCTACAGTTCAGCTTTAAGCTTTAGAAACTCTGGTTGAAAATTCTCTGTGGTTTGTATGCTTTGTTTCACAAAACATAAATCCTGTTAAGATTATACCCTTAGCTTTAAGAAAGCACATATCTGCAAATGAAAATGCAACATCTGGTACAAATAAATCAACTATTAAATTGTGTGACCAGCATAAGGACAGCATATATATTTTGCTTACACACAATTGAAAATCCTTTTTTTCCCCTATAATATATATATTTTTACTTAGCTGATATTACACGATAAAAATAAAATAATATTCGAATGATGTTGGAATAGAGCTACCCCTGGAAAATATATACTGTATACCCAAATTAAAAAAATATATGTCTGACATAGTTTGAAGGAGTCTTGAATTGAAAATTTCAGACCCTTCCTCCCTTTAAATACTGTAGCTTTCTCAGTGGTGTACCTAGGGAATTTGACACCCGGTGCTGATTATTTACAGACCCCCCACCCCCAAAACAACCAATTTTTTTGATGGGAGGGGTAACGGGTTGGAGCGTTGAGCATGTCACTGCAAATTTTGGGAGATTTGGGGGGAAAAGGAGTAATCAGGATATGGACAAAGATAACTGTTATGAAACTCTATACTCTATACAGTGCTGCAAAAGATATCAGTGCTATATAAATACACAATAATAATATGGTAGGACATTAAACAATGACTATGGTATGATTAGATTGTGAGCTCCTCTGAGGACAGTTAGAAAAGGGGGACATACGAAATAGGAGGATGCATAGGAGTGGGGGGGGGGGGATAGACAGAGAGCCAGGTGGGAGAGGAGAAATGGCAGGAAGACATCTCACCAGTATTGCAGACATCACCAGTGCTGTTTGGCAGTAACATGCTGTTAAGAGAAGCCACTAAAATCTCTCTCTCTCTCTCTCTCTCTCTCTCTCTCTATGGTCACCGCTTTCCGCGGAATTGTATTTTCCACAATTTTAGGCGGAAATTGGTCATTCCATTCCGTTTGGTCGAAACGGAATTTCTTTTTCAATCTGGCGGAATTCCAAAATTGCCTGTGAAATTATCAGTTGATGGTTTTAAGCTGAAAAGTCAGTTCAATGGCATCAAGTCCTAGAGAGAGAGAGCTCATTTTTCTCTTGGGTGTATCATAATGGTACATGCTAGGCTGGCTTCAGCATGTAGCATTGTAATGTGTTGTGTTGGTGGTATAATGGTTAGGATAGCAGCCTCCCAAGCACTAGACCTGGGTTCAATTCCTGGCCAATGTGAGTTGGCTTTTGACATGCTACAAATCCTTAAACAAGCTCATTTTTATCTTGGATATATCATAATGGTACATGCTAGGCTGGCTTCAGCATGTAGTGTTGGTGGTGGTATAGTGGTGAAGTGAGCTACCTACCACACACTCAGACCTAGGTTCAATTCCCAGTCAAGGTATGTAAGCTGGCTTTTGAAATACTACAAGCCCAAGGAAGTTATCAGGTAGAAATTAGAAAGGTTATCAGGTAGAAATTAGTTAGCTGGGGAAATAAATTTGAATTCTGTAAAATTCCACGGTATTTAAAAATTTTCCGCGGAATTCCATTTTAGAGCTATAGCAATTCCATTCCGTCATATCGGAACCGGAATCACCAAATTCCGGCCAGAATCCTCCAGCGACCATCCCTAGTCAGGATCTACAGTATATGGTGTGACGCCAGGCGACGCCAAGTCGTCCAAAACGCATAAAAATTGCAGATCCAGCAGTTATTTCTGATCTCCACAATCGATTGCACATCTATTGCAGGGCTCAGAATGACAAACATTGGTTTTAAGATAGACAGTTCTGGGAAAGGTAGTTAATTGCATTTAGCACATAGCTGTAACAAGCTGGTTCCCCGGCCCCCTGGAGAGCTAATGGCCCCTCTTAGAGGATATGCCAGCTGTTTCACTCTGATAAGGAGGCCTAGATTCAGCCAGGTAGGCTACGAATCCCCGGGAGGTCTTGACACCTTGCTCCCTGGTAAGGATCAAAGGGAAGCCAGCTGCCAGCACACACCCTGAATTACCTGAGGCTCATAGCATAATCCATAACTTCCCAGATCTGTCATATTTTCGGGGTTTCTGAGATGGCAGCTTCGCCAAACCTGGGGAAAGTGTAGCATGAGTCCCGGTGCTGGTTCTGTGAAATTCCCAGAACTCTGTCCCCTAAACTCTCATAGCAATATGGGTTTGAAGAGACGGGGGGTAAATTCTCATGATAGACCTGTCATATTTCATGTCCTAGGATTCGTAAAATCATGCTGAGTGTGAATATGCGGTATAGGGTTTAACTGCCCCCACGTGCACCCCAAGATGGGCCGAACTAGAATTCTGCCAGTCTGAGAGTCTGTAACGATGGGACAGCCTCTGCTCCATCCTCCCGAGGCTGGACTTGTGCATGTCATCAGTGCTGGGCCGAAATTACGCATTAGCGTAATTACGCATCGTAATTCACTACAAATGCACCGTAAGCGTTACGTGTAAAGTTACGGTATTACACGTAATTAATTACGCATAGACCGTAAGTTACGTTATTACGCGTAACAAATTACGCGTAAGACCGTAAACTCCTATTGAAATTACACAGTCTGCCATAATCGCGTAATATTACGCTCCCATATAATATAAAAAAGCCGCCGACTTTAAGGGTTAATAGCAAAGCCCCCTTAAATGCTAAGAGCCTCAAATTTGGAGAATATATTAAGGAGATCAGAAGGAATAAGAGGAAATTTTTTTTTTTTCAAAAAGACCTTATAGTTTTTCAGAAAATCGATTTTAAAGTTTCAAAGGAAAAATGTATACATTTAAAAACCCGCCGACTTTAACGGTTAATAGCAAAGCCTGCTTAAAATTTAGGAACACCAAATTCCCAGGGTATATTAAGGGGAACAGTGGGAATAAGAGGAACATTTTTTTTTCAAAAAGACCTTATAGTTTTTGAGAAAATCGATTTTTAAGTTTCAAGGGGAAAAATGTCTTTTAAATGCGGACAATGTCAGTTTTTTTTGCACAGGTAACAATAGTGTATTATTCTCATAGATTCCCCCAAGTGGGAAGAGTTTTACTTACTTCGTTCTGAGTGTGGGAAATATAAAAAAGAAACGACGTGGGGTCCCCCCTCCCAGACCTCTTTAACCCCTTGTCCCCCATGCAGGATGGAATAGCCAGAATGCGGAGCACCGGCCGCGTGGGGCTCCGCACCCTGACTATACCAGCCCGCATGGTCCATGGATTGAGGGGTCTCGGAAGGGGAGGGGCAGCCAAGCTTTCCCCTCCCCCTCCGAGCCCTTGTCCAATCCAAGGACAAGGGGCTCTTCTCCACCTCCGATGGGCGGTGGAGGTGGAGGCCGCGATTTCCTGGGGGGGGGGTTCATGGTGGCATCTGGGAGTCCCCTTTAAAAAGGGGTCCCCCAGATGCCCACCCCCCCTCCCAGGAGAAATGAGTATAGGGGTACTTGTACCCCTTACCCATTTCCTTTAAGAGTTAAAAGTAAATAAACACACAAACACTTAGAAAAAGTATTTTAATTGAACAAAAAACATAACCACGAAAAAAGTCCTTTAATATTCTTAATTAACCATTAATACTTACCTGTCCCTTTAAATAAATGATCCCTCGCAATAGCCTCGGAAATGTTCTATCAGTTACAATGTAACAAAGTTATTACAATGTAACAACTTTGTTACATTGTAACTACGCCGCACCCGACGTCACTCGCCGCTCAGCCACCGCATACACTTACGCGTCCTTGCAGGACGCCAAGTCCCCGCCGGCTCCCGCTGTCCACCCCGCCCACATCTGTCACCCACATGTCACCCACATGTGGGTGACATGTGGAAGAGGCGGAGAGGGCAGCGGGAGCTGGCGGGACTTAGCGTCCTGCACGGACCCGACAGAGCTCTGAGCTATATAGCTCAGAGCTCTCTAAGCATCTTTGAATTTGGGCTCCAAGGAACCCCATTGGTCCTTAGCAGACCAATGGGGTTCCTTCTGATTTGAAAGAACCCCATCGGTCTACTAAGGACCAATGGGGCTCCTTGGAGCCCAAATTCAAAGATGCTTAGAGAGCTCTGAGCTATATAGCTCAGAGCTCGGTCGGGTCCGTGCAGGACGCTAAGTCCCGCCGGCTCCCGCTGCCCTCCCCGCCTCTCCCACATGTCACCCACATGTCACCCACATGTGGGTGACATGTGGGTGACAGATGTGGGCGGGGTAGACAGCGGGAGCCGGCGGGGGCTTAGCGTCCTGCAAGGATGCGTAAGTGTATGCGGCGGCTGAGCGGCGAGTGACGTCGGGTGCGGCGTAGTTACAATGTAACAAAGTTGTTGCATTGTAATAACTTTGTTACATTGTAACTGATAGAACATTTCCGAGGCTATTGCGAGGGATCATTTATTTAAAGGGACAGGTAAGTATTAATGGTTAATTAAGAATATTAAAGGACTTTTTTCGTGGTTATGTTTTTTGTTCAATTAAAATACTTTTTCTAAGTGTTTGTGTGTTTATTTACTTTTAACTCTTAAAGGAAATGGGTAAGGGGTACAAGTACCCCTATACTCATTTCTCCTGGGAGGGGGAGTGGGCATCTGGGGGACCCCTTTTTAAAGGGGACTCCCAGATGCCACCATGAACCCCCCCCCCCCCCAGGAAATCGCGGCCTCCACCTCCACCGCCCATCGGAGGTGGAGAAGAGCCCCTTGTCCTTGGATTGGACAAGGGCCCGGAGGGGGAGGGGAAAGCTTGGCTGCCCCTCCCCTTCTGAGACCCC
Source organism: Hyperolius riggenbachi (assembly GCF_040937935.1). Lineage (NCBI taxonomy): Eukaryota > Metazoa > Chordata > Amphibia > Anura > Hyperoliidae > Hyperolius > Hyperolius riggenbachi. The sequence goes on from NC_090647.1 coordinate 469,332,380, forward strand.
CCAATCCATGGACCATGCGGGCTAGTATAGTCAGGGTGCGGAGCCCCACGCGGCCGGTGCTCCGCATTCTGGCTATCCCAGCCTGCATGGGGGACAAGGGGTTAAAGAGGTCTGGGAGGGGGGATCCCACGTCATTTTTTTTATATTTCCCACACTCAGAACGAAGTAAGTAACACTCTTCCCACTTGGGGGAATCTATGAAAATAATACACTATTGTTACCTGTGCAAAAAAAAAACTGACATTTTCCGCATTTAAAAGAGATTTTTCCCCTTGAAACTTAAAAATCGATTTTCTTAAAAACTATAAGGTCTTTTTGAAAAAAAATGTTTTCCTCTTATTCCCACTGATCCCCTTAATATACCCTGGGAAGTTGGTGTTCCTAAATTTTAAGCAGGCTTTGCTATTAACCGTTAAAGTCGGCGGGTTTTTAAATGTATACATTTTACCTTTGAAACTTTAAAATCGATTTTCTGAAAAACTATAAGGTCTTTTTGAAAAAAAATGTTCCTCTTATTCCTTCTGATCTCCTTAATATATTCTCCAAATTTGAGGCTCTTAGCAATTAAGGGGGCTTTGCTATTAACCCTTAAATTCGGCGGCTACCTAACATTGATCCATGCGTCAACTTTTCCGCTTGGGAGCATGGCCTTACTCATTAATTGCTAGTAGGAAAATTCCGTAACAACCAGCATTACGGTATTCTTACGCGTAATTGCGTAAAGACCATGCGTATTTACAGACATGAAATGTAGATAAATGTGTACGCCATAACCGTAATTCCATAATGCGTAATAGCGTAAAATTATGCGTAATGATCCGTAAGCGTAGTTTTTCCATTACGCCCAGCACTACCTGTCATAGCTACTCCCCACAGCGATGGGTGATAAACCTATTGACAGGCTGAAATGCAAGTGTTCTCCACCTTGAAACACCATCTTGATCACATCTGTACCAGCTTGAGGATATGCTGGCATCCACCTGGTCTGAGCTCTGAACTTTGAACTGAAACAAAAGGAACTCTACAAGTTTTTCCCACACAAGGACATCTTTCCGCAAATCTAAGTATTTTTTATCCCTTTTAGTTTCTTTTATACTGTGTTATCATTTGTCTCTATAATTGTTGATTTTAACGATTTTCTGTATATATTAATTATTTATATTGCACGTAAATAAAGACTTTATCAAAGTCGTTTACTGTTCCACTACACCTGCTATGCAGCCATACACAGAAACTGAACTCAGGTCTCTGAGGAGTCGCTTCTATTATTGATATCTAGACAGGATACAGCGTGTTTTAACCGTTTTATTTGCAGGACCAGTCAGTTAGTCAGTCGGTAGGGACCACTGGCCCATACCAGTGGTGGTGGCAGATATACCCTGAAATAGTGTGTAAAGTGTATTTCCGTAACCCACAGGCTCCCTTCTGGTTTGTCTGCGGCCAAATCGACTGCGACCACAGTTTGCACGATCTGTGCGCTGGAACCGTTTGGAAGGCATTTCGCGTTCCAGGCACCAGGGCTCCTGTGACATATGGTACTTACTTCCTGCAAGCTCCAGGCACTGAACCATCCTCTTGGCTAAGTAAGTTATCCCCTAACTGGGTGGTGGATGTTCATATGATTCATTTTCACAAACCAACCAGTATGAAAAACACACATGACACAGATATGCTACTTTAGCAGCATAAAAGGGTATTAAGTAAATTGTATACTGTAATGTATATATTTTTTAATATGTTTCAGCTATTCATTTCTATTCTCCATCCCATGAAATCAGAAAATAAAAACTATACCTAGGAATAACTTGTAAATAACGATGTGTTAGGCATCATAAAAAAAATTAAGAAGGACTACATGAACAGTCACCATGCCTCCTCTGTTCACTCCATATAATCTTTGGTAAATCACTCTCACAATATCACACTCGCAGGGAAAAAAGGGTCTGTTTGCGGATCAGAACGGATCCTAATGGATGTGAATGGATCCAATGTTAACCTATGGATCCATTTACATCTGTCCATTCAAATGGATCCGTTCCGCATGATCCACTGAACGGATTGCAAGTTTCCTGCTGCACCAATTTTTCTGGACCGCTAAGCCTAGCGGAACGGAAACAGAAGCTGAACCGCTGCATTGGGGGCAATGAGAAAACTGAACATTTCTTTACACTAGTGAAGAAACCGACCGTTCTAATGGACAAAATCCTCTTTGGTGATGGTGGTCCGGGAGGATGTGGGGAAACGGAATGGAATCAGTGGAACGGAAACAGAGTGGCAACGGAGCCTGAATCTCATTGAACACATACACCAATCTTTTGCAATCTTATTGTTAAATAGCTCAGCATTTTGTTTATTACTGTTGATCCAATGAAATCTACCACAAAATAAATATTTGATGGCACAGTGAAATGTCAAATTTCCTGGTGGATAAAGGGCGGGCCTATTTGAATTTTCCAGCCAATTTGTTAGAGGACAAAGGGTCAAATACGTGGGTTATAAGGGGTTAATATAGTCTGAGGGAAGGACACTTTTTTTGAAATATTATTTTTATAGGGATTTAAAAAATAAATAAATAATTGTGGGGATATTTTATAAAGATTTCTCCTGGCAAAAATGCCAGGAAAACTGTTTTAACCCTCCTGGCGGTTTGAAAAATTCCGCCAGGAGGCAGCGCGGCAGTTTTTTTTTTTTTTAATCATGAAGCGAGCCCAGGGCATCCCCGCGCCCTCTTCGATCGCCTTCGGCGATCTCCGATCAGGAAATCCCGTTCAAAGAACGTCATTGGGAGTCCCGATCCACCCCTCGCGCTGCCTGGCACTGATTGGCCAGGCAGCGCACGGGGTCTGGGGGGGGGCCCGTGCGACACAACGGATAGCGGCGATCGGGCGCAGTCCGGCGGCGATCAGTATGCTGGCGCAGCTAGCAAAGTGCTAGCTGCGTCCAGCAAAAAAAAGTTAAGAAAATCGGCCCAGCAGGGCCGGAGAAAACCTCCTGCGTGGCTTACCCCGAACTACGTTCGGGGTTACCGCCAGGAAGGTTAAATACATACCTGCACACATTGGTACAAAAGTTATTATTTCTGATGCCCAGGATTCAATTAGTAAATTCCCACATGGTAATCATGGATCATTTGCTATACATTTACGCAGCCATTTTCGTAAAGGCACATTCTGCACATCTGTAAGATGCAATCTTATGGATTGGATTCTTACAATATAGAATTCCCTATTAGCTTTAGAGAACCATGGTTTAGTCAGAAGGCTATAATACCGAGTTCTTCCTTAAAGGGACCCTGGAAGATGCCATGGGTATGCATATAAGCATACTCATAGCTACTTGGTAAAGAGGAGACACTTACCATCCCCTTATTACCACCCCCTTCCTGGGATGGCCGCTATCAATTACATTGGAGCCGGCGACTCTAACATAAAGTCGCGCTGTGACCACGGAAGAGGAAGCCAGCAGGTCCTCTCTGCGGATGTGCAGGCTTCCTGGCTTCTTCCCCTCCCTCTGCCACGTGTCATATTGCAGTTCACGCGCAGTAATTAAGTAAGTGTCTCCTCTTTAACAAAATACAATGGGTATGCTTATATGCATACCCACGGCGTCTGCTAGAAAAGCAATACAGAGGGTTTAGGAACATTTTGTTTATGTGTCAGAGAGGCCGTAGAAGGATATCAGCTCAAATGTACTGACAGGCTGGTGGCTTTTGTATACACAAGGCCCAATGAGAACATAAACATTTTCAGCCGGTACAGACAGCAATTCCTTTCCTGGGAAGGAGGAAGGAAGCGCTATATATGGTTGAGTACATTCTCGTGTGTGCAGTGAGCTATTTGTATGTTCCAGATCACATGATTCCATCAGCCAATTGTAGGCCTAGGATGTGATGTGTGATTTGCCCGCCCCCACTGGGTGATATCAAAGTTAACTCTTGGAAGACTGGTATATAACAGCCACACATGGAATCTAGGGCTCACTTCTACTTCCTTTTCTGAATCCTCTTCCTAGTTAGCTGCACTTCACCGATACTGTTGTCTCTTTCTTAGTGCAAGATAACTTAGAGACTGTTCTTAAGAGAAACCTGAGTTAGTCACAAGGACTAGCTCAAGCCTCATGGAATACCATGCCAAGTCTGGAACTGAGATATTCTTACTTTGCTGAGGTGAAGATTGTCTAAAGATGTATTCCTGCATTTCTGCTGTATTCCTGCATTGCAAAAAAACCTCTTTAGCTGTTTGTGATCTCCCTCCATTGTCCGCTGCACCTGTGAGAATATCAAGTTACTCAACGCAGTTCTGTACTGCTGGTGCCGAATGAAGATGGTAACCCTTAGTAACCACCAATTACATTTTAACAAGTTCATCAACAGCTAGTACCACATTTCAGAAATTCAAACAAGTGTTTAGGCACTGGACTGTTATGGTAATGCTCCTATTTTTCCCTGTACAGGTTACAATTTATTAAAACGGAATGAAACCCAGCATTTCTTCCTTCCTCAAAAAGATTATTTACAGCATATTATATACAAACACCATTTTTTTTTTTACAAGAACAGCATTTAACTAGTTAAACACAGGACTTACAAGCTCAGTGCACAGAAACCTGGAAGCATCCGAACTGGAGATAATGTTATTTTGTGTTTAATTAATTGTATCAAGGGAGGAATGTGACACATTCTCTGACTGTGTAGACTCTCCAGAACACAGACAGACACTCAAAAGCATTTCTGCCTTCAATACAAGATGAATAAAACCAGTTATGTATAAAATGCAAAGTCAGCTCTCAGAGCAAAAAATTTACTTTGGGAACTTGTAATTTCTAAATGAATAATAATAATTATGCACAAATGCAAATATGATAACCGTATGGGATATAAAAAGTAGGAAAACATGTTTTTATTGAATATTATGTCAGGGTTTTATACCGCTTTAAGACTTGGAAGCAGTGAGGAACTTAAATGAACTAAAAATCATAATAATTTCTGCAGAACTTTATCAGAGGGCATTGAATAATGTCAATCACACTTTCTATTCCTCAGGAGCGCTCGGGATGCTGCAAATGAACGATTGACGAAAAATAAAAATGAATTTTAGCTGGAAGAAATGTTGCTGTAAAAAGCGATATTTGAGCCCAGCTGTTCTGACTGCTCATTAGTTGATCAGCCAGGTGTAACATGCGGCTTATTGTTAATTTAACAGCTGATCAAACACTGGTGTCTACTCTGTCAGTGCCATGCAGGTGTGAGATTGCATACAGAAAACTAGTAATGTATATTTGTAAGCTTGCATGTTAACTATTATTACTGTCTGCAGAACAATCATGTCCTTAATTGTTATATAAACTGGGTTCTTCTTTTTCCTAGGGCAAAGGGCAGACCAATTAAATTTGGATAATGTCACGGGTGGCTAAGAAATGTCATGTTGATGTACTTATGAAAAATCTGAAAATGTTCAAAATCCAAAAGCAAGATGGACACACAATTACTCTGCATCAGGTTCACTCAATCCAGTGATTTTATTTGCCATTTTGGAGTTGCCGAAGTGCTTTTTGTGTTTTCAACTTTTGTTCTTGAAATAAATAAAAAAAACTGTTTGTTATCCTGAAATAGTAGTCTGGAACAGCAGGCCCGTTCGCAGGTATGCCGAAAGATATGTTATACTGTAAGAAATATGTTGTCCATGTTGTCAAAAATTATTGCTGACAACTGCTATGGGGAAATAGCTAAATAATGCTTGTAAAAAATAAAAAATAAAAACCTGATACATACTGTATTTGATAATGCCACTAGTAGTTTTGTTCAGGTATGCCTCAATTCATGGACTGTTTTCCCAAACTGTAGAAAATGTTCAACAACTGGTAGGTCCTCAAGTGTGTGAATGCCATTAAAGTAAATGTTGATGGAATCTAGATCAACAGTCTGGAATTGCAGCAACCTGCAGAAATTGACCACCATCTTGGAGGCTGCCATTCTGGAACGTTAAAGGGAACCTTAACTGTGGGCCCTCCAAAAAAATCACTTACCTGGGGCTTTCCCAAGCCTCCTGCAGCCGTCCTGTGTCCGCGCTGGTCCTTCGGTGCCCTCCGGTCTCCCTCTGCAGCTAAGTTTCGTTTCGTCCGACTGCCAGTCGTCCTCCGGCAAAGCGTCCTCTTCTTCCGCATTCCCCGCCATAAAGCGCCATAAAGCGCATCCGCATGACGCAAGACGCGTCATGCGGACGTACTGTACGGAGGGGAATGCGGAAGGACCGGCGCGGGCACAGGACGGCTGCAGGAGGCTTGGGAAAGCCCCAGGTAAGTGAATTTTTTGGAGCCCACAGTTAAGGTTCCCTTTAAGATCTTTTATCACTTGTACAGCTTCAGGTCTTCAAAGGAAATCAAGTCTCTGACTGGTGGTCACCTCATTCACAGCTAAGCCACAGGGGCAGCATGGTGGCGCAGCACTCTCCCAACGCTGTATACCCAGTTCAAATCTCCCTGTATCTGTGTGGGTTTCCTCTGGGCACCCTGGTTTCCTCCCACATTTAAAGACATACAGATAAGTTAATTAGCTTTCCCCTAAAAATTGATCTTATACTATGATACATACACCACACATTATATAGACGTATGACTATGGTAGGGATTAGATTGTGCTGTACGATAGCACCCTTCCATGCATACCATCAACTCTCCATGTACACATCATCTGCTTTCCTTGTTTAATATCTCAATTCCAATTGCAGCAACTTTTTATTGTATGTAAAACAGACACTTTCAAGACCTTCTACATACTTATCAGCCCCCTACTTTGTGCAGCAGCACTGTCTATAGCAGGGGTCCCCAAACGTTTTGGGTCGAGGGCCGGGTCAACATACTTCAGACTGCTGGGGGGGCCGGAGCAGGGCTGCTCATCCAGATTCCGGATATCCGGGTAACCCGGATATCCGACCTTTTTTGAGCTATACGATTCGGATTCAGATTCTGGATCTCTGTGGAAATCTGGATAGATATCCGTGGATATTTGGTTGCATACCCGGATTTCCGTGGATATCCGATGGATATCCGGATCCGAATACTGTAACTAAGGAGATGACATCATTGAGCCAATCAGAGGGCTCCCAGCAGAAGCCCTAGCAAGCAATCATAGAAGGGAACCCTGGCAAGTCCCACCTGACCTCATTGAGCCTATCAGAGGGCTCCCAGCCTAAGCCCTGGCACCCAATCACAGAAAGGAACCCTGGCCAGCCCCCCCTCCCCCCCTGTATAATAAGGAGGACTGCCATGATGAGAAATATCATCCTTGCTTGAGAATGCTCACTGAGAGACATGCTCCAGTGCTGCTGGCCTAGCAAGTGCTGTATACAGTGATAGACCTAAAGCTGTTCAGTTATTAACCCCTTCACTATCACTACACTATTGGTGTATTGTTGATTAGCTTGATTTCCTTGTGTGACAGTCAGAGTGTGTGCTGCAGGGCTGCTGCAGCTGCTATGTGTCTGTGTGTGTGCTGTGCACAGACCAGGCCAGCTGCTGGCCTACTGGCCAGGTATTAGCCTTAGCTAGCTACAGTATAGGTTAGGGATTAGGGAATAGGATTACTGTGTTATTGTGTAGTTAGTACTGTAGTACTGCAGTCAGTGCTAGTAGTTGTTAGAGTAGTAGTACTACTGTGTTAGCTTACTACAGAACTGCTGTGCTGCTGAGCAGTGCCAGTGTGACAGTTAGTGTCCTCTCCTCTGGCACTTGGCACATTGCACTTGGCACATGGCACTTGGCACGTGGCACTTTGCACTTGGCACTTTGCACTTGGCACATGGCACTTTGCATGTGGCACTTGGCACATGGCACTTGGCACTTTGCACTTTGCATGTGGCACTTTGCATGTGGCATGTAGCACTTGGCACATGTCACGTGGCACGTGCAAAGTGCCATGTGCAAAGTGCCACGTGCAAAGTGCCACATGCCAAGTGCAAAGTGCCACGTGCCAAGTGCCAAGTGCCATGTGCCACTGTCAAGTGGCAGATGTTATACCTGCTGCTGCTGCATTGACCTGCTCCTGCTGCTGTTGCTGCTCCCACCGCCAGCGTGCCACAGGCCACTGCTGCTGTGCTAATACCACCTATATTTAACCCAAAACACAATTGCTGCATAATTTTTGGGAGGTGTCTGGGCTGAAAACTGCCATGTCCCAGTTGTGCGGTTGGACTTTGGACACGTGTGCTGCACGACCGCTGTCTGGAACCTAGTCCTGATGTTAATTGACAGCCATTTTTTTTTTGGGGGGGGGATTTTAAGTCCCCACATCATCAATTAGTGTTTCCCTTTAAAAAATAATGATGCTACATGCCTCATTTTACCCTAAAAAACGTCTTTAAAGCAGTTTAAAGGCCACTTCCGTTTTTTCTATCCAGATATCCGAATTTGCCCGGATATCCCGGATACTGGGGTTGGATATCCAATTCGGATTCGGATCAGAAAAGTTTGAACTCGGATATCCGACCCGGATCGGATATCTGGGTATCCGGATCCGGATCCAATCCGGATTTTGAAAAGGGGTATCCGAGCAGCACTAGGCCGGAGTTTACATAAAATGATGTAGAAATATTTGCGGGCCAGACAGTGAAGCATACCCAGGTGACAACCTGCAGTCCCATTGGACAGCAGTGTCACCTGATGTGGAATTTGATTGGACACCAGAAAATTACTGCTTTCTGACTTCCATGTGAATGGGTGGTGCCAGCACTGCTATTTAATATGTGGAGCACCAATATTCAAAGATGTAGCTCACCGCATCTATAAGTAATACATTTTGGGCTTGATTCACAAAGCGGTGGCAACTGTTAGCACGCCTGTGAAAACCCCCATAGCACGTCTAAACGAGCTTTTCACACGTCAAACTTTACGCGTGCAAAACTTTATGCGCGTAAAACTTAATGCGCGCACTGCACAGAGCGCAGGGTGCTTCACGTGAAGTGCCCATTAAAGCCTATGGGACTTAGCGCGCGCATATTACTTTGCGCGCACAAAACTTTGTGCGCGGTATTTAGCGCGCGATCTGATTGAGAAAACCGGTACTAACCTACTTAGCACCCTGGTTAGCGCGCCTAAAGACTTTACACATGCTAAGTAGGTTAGCACCGCTTTGTTAATCAAGCCCTTTGTGTGTGTGGGGCCGGTAAAAATCCTCAGGGGGCCACATTCGGCCCGCAGGCCTTAGTTTGAGGACCACTGGTATATAGGCTGCATTCCCTATGCCTTGGGCAAATATTGAATGTGATATTACAGGCAATTGTATGATTAGATTTACTGAGAATACATCAGAATGGAACTCAGTAGTGGCTGCTGAAGAAGCAATAGTCTGCATGCTCAATTATTGAATTCTGCAAATCAGTGAAACGTCACAAGATGAGACAATAAGCATACTGTGCAAGTACAGATGTAATATTCTCTTAACCAGTTTGGCCTATCTGGACGAGTAAGTTCGTCCAGATAGGCTCTGCTGCTGCCACTGCGTGGTGCGTGCAATCAGGCGCGTTACCATGCGTGCTCCCGCCGCCCGCCGCTAGCCCCCTGATCAGTGAATGGGAATATAATTCCCATTCACCGATCTAACTTCCCCGCAGAAAAACCGACACTTTCTATTGAGAGAGTGCGGTATTTCTGCCCCCAGGAAACTTCTCCGTGTTCTTTTAGTTCCTGGATGCGAGATAGTTCGCATCCAGGACTTTTTTGACTGTGGCCATCTTGTGGCCAAATAGTAAACTGCACCCACATACATTTTTCAATAAACAATTATTTTATTTTACATTTAAAATTGGCTTTTTCCCTACCACACCAAAAAATTACCCACATACATTTTTTATTAAGAAAAAAAAATACAATAAAAAAACAAACAAAAACAACATAAATAGCTACCCAAGGGTCTGAACTTTTTAAATATGCATGTCAAGAGAGTATGTTATTATATTATTTTAAATTATAAGCTTATAAGTAGTGATGGACGCAAATTGAAAAAATGCACCTTTATTTCTAAATAAAATATCGGCGCCATAAATTGTGATAGGGACATCATTTAAATGGTGTAATAACCGGGACAGATGGGCAAATAAAATATATGAGCTTTAATTACGGTAGCGTATATTAATTTCAAACTATAATAGCCAAAAACTGAGAAATAATGATTTTTTTTCATTTCTTTCTTAATCTTCCAGTTAAAATGGATTTAGAAAAAAATAATTCTTAGCAAAATGTACTACCCAAAGAAAGCCTAATTAGTGGTGGAAAAAACAAGATATAGATCAATTCATTGTGATAAGTAGCAATAAAGTTATTGGCGAATGAATGGGAGGTGAACGTTCCTCGGATGCATGAGGTTTTTGACACTGCGGTGCTGAACCGGTTAACATGGTTAGAAGGTGTTGCCCCTGCAGGCCATACTAACCCAGGTCAGTGCCTATATGACCTTTAATTTAGATCTGGTCCCGATCTCCTGAAAAAGCAATTTACTCACTCCAGCACAGACTACAGCAATCCGAACTAGATTTGATTATAAGTGCAATCTATGCATCTCATAAGCAGCTCTGGTGAGGAAATAGGGAAATTAAAAGACTACTACTCTTTTTACACATCACCAAATAAATAAGTAATATAACACAAGTGAGTTTCTTATGTTGCTTGCTAAAGGGGCACTTTATTCCTTTGATAGATTGCTATAATAGATTTCAGTATCCCTATGGCATTGTTATTTTACATACTTCATAAAATGAATCTATTTTTTCTAAACCCATAATTCATTAGGTTTTAGGCTACATGTCATGCAAATGTCTTATACTACTCTTCATCAGTGTTGGTGGCCAAATTCAACACCATGTGGTTCAGAACCTAAACTCAGACATTCAGCACTATTTTAGCATAGAGCAGAACCTTCGCTCGAACAACTCACGAGCTGTATGGCAAGGGCTTAAGGCTGCCACCAACTACAAGCCTCCCCCACAACATGCTACACCCAGCCCTGAATTAGCTGAAGAACTAAGCAAATTCTACCGCAGGTTTGAAAGGCAGCCCGAGGCTGGGGGGCACCCACCACCTCCTCCCCCCCATCCCTTGCGCACAGCGACCCAAGTGAGGACTCACTTTCTCTGGAAGTGAGGGAGGCAGCCGTTCGGCACCTCCTGTCCACGCTAAATGCCAGTAAAGCCTCGGGACCTGACAGCCTGTCCCCAGCCTGCCTCAAAACCTGTTCGGAGCAACTTGCCCCCATCCTCTCTGCCATCTTCAGTAGGTCACTGACAGAGGGCAGAGTCCCAGCGTGCTTCAAGAGGTCCACCATCATTCCAGTTCCCAAGAAACAAGGAATCTCCGACCTCAACAACTACAGGCCTGTAGCCCTGACGTCCGTCATCATGAAGTCCCTAGAGAGAGTGGTCTTATCCACCCTCAAGCTATTCACCTTGCCCCTACTAGACCCACTCCAGTTCGCCTACAGGGCAAATTGGTCCACTGATGATGCTCTAAACATCTGTTTGGAATACATCTACAACCATCTAGACAGGAGGGATGCGTATGCCAGAGTACTGTTACTAGACTTTAGCTCGGCATTTAACACCATATGCCCACACTCCCTCCAGAATGTCCTGACCATACTGGGGGTCCACTCCACCCTACGGCTATGGATCAATGACTTTCTCACTAACAGATCCCAAGTTGTCAGGCTGGGGGACATCTACTCACGAGAAAAGACACAGGGGCACACAGGGGCACCCCAGGGCTGCATCCTGTCCCCACTGCTCTTCTCCCTTTACACAAATGATTGCAGATCCTCGGCAGACTCTGTCAAAGTCATACAATTTGCGGATGACACCACCATTGTTGGCCTCGTCACCAAGGACAACATCCGGGAGTACCAGCAGCAGATGGAAAGACTATGCCACTGGTGTAAAGAGAACAGCCTGGTGCTCAACACGGCCAAAACTGTCGAACTTATAATTGACTTTAGGAAGTCGGCACCTTCCCCACCTCCCATCTACATCGATGGCACCGAGGTGGCCAGAGTGCCCTGCGCTCGCCTGCTGGTCACCACCATCTCCAGCGATCTCAGTTGGAGAGTCAATATCACGTCAACCCAACGGAAAGCTCAGCAGAGACTCTTCTTCCTCCGACAACTGCGGAAGTTTGCCATGGCTCAGGAAATTCTAACATGCTTTTACACTGCCACCATTGAATCGATCCTCTGCTCCGCCATCTTGGTCTGGAATGTGGGAGCCACTGTCAGCGACAGGCACAAATTACAGAGGTATCACTGGAAGAAGAAAGAGGAAATCCGGGCACCTTCCGTCCAACTGTCATTTATTGCAAGCCAAAACAGACATCCATTAGGTTACGACAACCATAAGTACCTCGTGTAAGTGGTCTTGTGGGGTGATGATCGGTGGAGGTGCGGGAGCCAGGGCACTAAGTAGGTCCGGCGACGGCCGTTTCGCGTCTGTGCAGACGCTTGGTCACGCCACGCACCACTGTAAAGGGCGCACTGCAGACATCCGGTTATACCACGGGGGAAAGCCCCGCCCCCGCCTCTTCCGGGTGCCGCAGGCGTCCGTGTGATTGGAGAAGGAGGGCGTAGGAGGCGGGTGGGTGTGTGTCCCAGGCTAAGACTACGGATCCCATGATGCCGTGCGGATGAAATCCGCCGACGGAACGATATATATGCAGCCGTCATGCGCACTGGGACTGAAGTCCTCAGTGCTCGCGTTGACAATGGCGATGACACGCCTATCGGGTTAATAAATTCCGTATCTAGGCGTCTGGTAACCATGGCAACTCGTGTCATGGTAATTAATACCAAGCAGCGTGTAGGAGAGATGTAAATTGTCATCTCTCCTGACCGTTCAATGGGTCCGACGTACACACATTGTGGGGCATAAATCCAGCCCACACCAAGTGTAGCCCGTGGGCAATCCCACCCCTCCCAACGTCCTCCCTAGTGTTTAAGTGACAAAGTGACAATTAAAACTAGCAAGTTTGGGGGATAGAACTTTCCGGTTACATGGACATATATATTACCACAACCATTAAACATCAAGAGAACAAATAAGTACATTGACTTCAGGTAAGACACATAGAAATCATATGATGGCTACAGACTCTCCAGGCATCCCCACCTAGAACACCACCATAAAGTACAGACAGATAACAGATCAGATGTTGTATAAACCCCAGAAACTACATATACCCATAAACATTCCAACCCTCAGGAATCAGGGGTCCAGCATACAGGCTAACTCAATTCTATCATTCAGGCCCCCTGGGCCCAACGCCCCAGTCTGTAATATGATACGTGTTTCCCTTCTAAGGAGTAATTTGTCCCTGTCTCCCCCTCTAGCAGGGGCTTCCACCTTTTCTAACACCGCAAATGTTAAACCACGACTAGACTTTCCATGTTCGTCGCGCATGTGCGTCACCAACCTGGTACAGCTCTTCCCTGCTTTGATGGTGCTAACATGTTCCCCTATCCGGGTTTTGATAGCTCTTGTAGTCTGCCCGATGTAGAATTTCTCACAAGGACAAAGTAACACATAAACAACATAGTCTGACTGACATGTAAAGAAACCTCGCATTTTGAACTCTACACCTCCTATTTGGAGGCACCTAGAAGTAATCATTTTGGAACAATATTTACAGTGCCCGCATTTGTAATTCCCTATTGGGACACGTCGATCTAGCCATGTTGTAATTCTAGGTGTTACAAACTCACTTCTGGTCAGCATATTAGCGAGGGTAGGTGCTCTCCTGAAAGCTACCCGTGGGGGTCCCCCCACTTTCTGGGATAACTCAGGATCCTGCTGGATTATCTCCCAATGTTTGTAAATGCATTCCCTAACTTTCATGGCCATGGGGGTGTAGTCAAATGTAAATACCATCCCGTCTTTAGCATTTCTCCTCTTTTCCTCATTCCTCCCTACCAGGAGTGAGCCCCTCTCTTTTTGTTGGGCTTTACATCTAGCCTTCATCAATAACTGCATGTCATATCCTCTTTTTCTGAACCTGTTTGTAAGGTCATTAGCTTGCTCGTCAAAGGTCTTCTGCGAACAATTATTCCTCCTCAGGCGTAAATACTGGCCATACGGAATCGCCTCCACCACATGTCTGGGGTGGAAGCTTTTAGCATGGAGGACAGAATTGGTCGCAGTTGGCTTCCGATATCCCTCACTGATCAATCTATTATTCTCCACCTTGAGTCTAAGGTCCAGAAAAACCACCTCTTCACTGACCATTTCCGAAGTGAATTGCATATTAATGGTATTAATGTTCAGGTAATTTAAGAACTCGACAAACTGGGCATCAGAGCCAGACCACACCACCAGGACGTCGTCCACGTACCTGGACCATCGTCTGATGTGCCCCCGGAACGGGTTCATGTCCGAGTGCACCGCAGACTCCTCCCACGCCCCCAAGAAGAGGTTCGCAAAGGAGCACGCCACTGGGGTCCCCATCGCCGTCCCCGAGACCTGCCGGTACCAACAACCGTCAAACATAAATGCATTATGTTCCAGTATAAATTGGAGGCACTGACAAACATAGTCAATGTAATCATCCTCTTTATTCGTACGTCGTAAATACCATTTGACGGCCTGCACCCCCTGGTCCTGGGGAATCCTGCTGTACAGACTGACCACGTCAATAGTGGCCAGTCTGTCTCCCGGGACCCGAGTGGCGCGCTCCACCATCTGCAACACCTCGAGGGTATCCCTTAGGTAAGAGGGCACTCCTCTCAAGAGGGGGCGCAGGAGATGGTCCAGGTACCTGGACAGTCTCTCCGTGAGAGACCCACAGCCAGAGACTATGGGACGTCCCGGCGGTGCGTCCATCGATTTATGCAACTTCGGAACATGGTACCAGACCGGTCTTTTGGGAAAGGCCGGGAAGAGATCCCCAGCCAATTTGCTGGGGAGGAACCCCCCTTCTACCCCCCTGCGTAGGAGAGTTTGTAACCTCGATTGGTATCGGAGGGTCGGGTCACAAGGAAGCCTGCAATAAGTTAACTCATCATTCAACTGCCTTTCGGCCTCTGTTTTGTACTGGTGACTTGTCATGATCACCAAATTTCCACCTTTATCAGCATTCCTTATGACCAGACCCTCCTGCTGTTTCAACCAATTTAGGGCCTTTTTCTCCTCATTACTCAAATTGGGTATGGTCTTCTCATAGATCTGTGCTCTCTGGAAAATACTCCCCAGGTGGTGAACCTATCAGGAACTGAGATCCCACAGGCGTGTATTTCTCTATTGAGTCGGGGACTGACCTTTAGTCCAATTCAAGAGTTTGACATTGTGTCATTTACTATTGACTTATATAAATCTGCACGGAAGTTGGTTATATGTCAAAGATTTCATCAAACGGATGCAGAACAACAAGTGTCGAATACTTCAGAGCAATCTGTCCCACATCCACACCCTATGACAACGGGCAGCGAGACTGGTTTGCTGGGGTTTACCCCTGAGGCATCCGGTCAGCCCATGGAGGGTGTTTGTACCTTTCCTCCTCAGATGACACAGGGAAGCCACACTAGTAGCCTGGGCTTCAGTCCACTGGCACGGTGGGATGAGGAGATGATCAACATACTTGCTGAACTTTGGGAGGAGGGAGGCCAATTGGATTGGCCAAGCTTAATGGGAACGGATTGTCTGTCCCTGGGAGATACACACTCCTATAGAGCATGTAGATCGGTACAGCCCTTCTCTGTGAGCCCGGGGTCAAGTATTGATTATTTCTTTAACAGAGTGTTGGCGGACTTGAGAGCACAGATCTATGAGAAGACCATACCCAATTTGAGTAATGAGGAGAAAAAGGCCCTAAATTGGTTGAAACAGCAGGAGGGTCTGGTCATAAGGAATGCTGATAAAGGTGGAAATTTGGTGATCATGACAAGTCACCAGTACAAAACAGAGGCCGAAAGGCAGTTGAATGATGAGTCAACTTATTACAGGCTTCCTTGTGACCCGACCCTCCGATACCAATCGAGGTTACAAACTCTCCTACGCAGGGGGGTAGAAGGGGGGTTCCTCCCCAGCAAATTGGCTGGGGATCTCTTCCCGGCCTTTCCCAAAAGACCGGTCTGGTACCATGTTCCGAAGTTGCATAAATCGATGGACGCACCGCCGGGACGTCCCATAGTCTCTGGCTGTGGGTCTCTCACGGAGAGACTGTCCAGGTACCTGGACCATCTCCTGCGCCCCCTCTTGAGAGGAGTGCCCTCTTACCTAAGGGATACCCTCGAGGTGTTGCAGATGGTGGAGCGCGCCACTCGGGTCCCGGGAGACAGACTGGCCACTATTGACGTGGTCAGTCTGTACAGCAGGATTCCCCAGGACCAGGGGGTGCAGGCCGTCAAACGGTATTTACGACGTACGAATAAAGAGGATGATTACATTGACTATGTTTGTCAGTGCCTCCAATTTATACTGGAACATAATGCATTTATGTTTGACGGTTGTTGGTACCGGCAGGTCTCGGGGACGGCGATGGGGACCCCAGTGGCGTGCTCCTTTGCGAACCTCTTCTTGGGGGCGTGGGAGGAGTCTGCGGTGCACTCGGACATGAACCCGTTCCGGGGGCACATCAGACGATGGTCCAGGTACGTGGACGACGTCCTGGTGGTGTGGTCTGGCTCTGATGCCCAGTTTGTCGAGTTCTTAAATTACCTGAACATTAATACCATTAATATGCAATTCACTTCGGAAATGGTCAGTGAAGAGGTGGTTTTTCTGGACCTTAGACTCAAGGTGGAGAATAATAGATTGATCAGTGAGGGATATCGGAAGCCAACTGCGACCAATTCTGTCCTCCATGCTAAAAGCTTCCACCCCAGACATGTGGTGGAGGCGATTCCGTATGGCCAGTATTTACGCCTGAGGAGGAATAATTGTTCGCAGAAGACCTTTGACGAGCAAGCTAATGACCTTACAAACAGGTTCAGAAAAAGAGGATATGACATGCAGTTATTGATGAAGGCTAGATGTAAAGCCCAACAAAAAGAGAGGGGCTCACTCCTGGTAGGGAGGAATGAGGAAAAGAGGAGAAATGCTAAAGACAGGATGGTATTTACATTTGACTACACCCCCATGGCCATGAAAGTTAGGGAATGCATTTACAAACATTGGGAGATAATCCAGCAGGATCCTGAGTTAACCCAGAAAGTGGGGGGACCCCCACGGGTAGCTTTCAGGAGAGCACCTACCCTCGCTAATATGCTGACCAGAAGTGAGTTTGTAACACCTAGAATTACAACATGGCTAGATCGACGTGTCCCAATAGGAAATTACAAATGCGGGCACTGTAAATATTGTTCCAAAATGATTACTT
Organism: Hyperolius riggenbachi; assembly: GCF_040937935.1. Taxonomy (NCBI): domain Eukaryota; kingdom Metazoa; phylum Chordata; class Amphibia; order Anura; family Hyperoliidae; genus Hyperolius; species Hyperolius riggenbachi. The sequence goes on from NC_090647.1 coordinate 469,349,720, forward strand.
CTAGGTGCCTCCAAATAGGAGGTGTAGAGTTTAAAATGCGAGGTTTCTTTACATGTCAGTCAGACTATGTTGTTTATGTGTTACTTTGTCCTTGTGAGAAATTCTACATCGGGCAGACTACAAGAGCTATCAAAACCCGGATAGGGGAACATGTTAGCACCATCAAAGCAGGGAAGAGCTGTACCAGGTTGGTGACGCACATGCACGACGAACATGGAAAGTCTAGTCGTGGTTTAACATTTGCAGTGTTAGAAAAGGTGGAAGCCCCTGCTAGAGGGGGAGACAGGGACAAATTACTCCTTAGAAGGGAAACACGTATCATATTACAGACTGGGGCGTTGGGCCCAGGGGGCCTGAATGATAGAATTGAGTTAGCCTGTATGCTGGACCCCTGATTCCTGAGGGTTGGAATGTTTATGGGTATATGTAGTTTCTGGGGTTTATACAACATCTGATCTGTTATCTGTCTGTACTTTATGGTGGTGTTCTAGGTGGGGATGCCTGGAGAGTCTGTAGCCATCATATGATTTCTATGTGTCTTACCTGAAGTCAATGTACTTATTTGTTCTCTTGATGTTTAATGGTTGTGGTAATATATATGTCCATGTAACCGGAAAGTTCTATCCCCCAAACTTGCTAGTTTTAATTGTCACTTTGTCACTTAAACACTAGGGAGAACGTTGGAAGGGGTGGGATTGCCCACGGGCTACACTTGGTGTGGGCTGGATTTATGCCCCACAATGTGTGTATGTCGGACCCATTGAACGGACAGGAGAGATGACAATTTACATCTCTCCTACACGCTGCTTGGTATTAATTACCATGACACGAGTTGCCATGGTTACCAGACGCCTAGATACGGAATGTATTAACCCGATAGGCGTGTCATCGACATTGTCAACGCGAGCACTGAGGACTTCAGTCCCAGTGCGCATGACGGCTGCATATATCGTTCCGTCGGCGAATTTCATCCGCACGGCATCATGGGATCCGTAGTCTTAGCCTGGGACACACACCCACCCGCCTCCTACGCCCTCCTTCTCCAATCACACGGACGCCTGCGGCACCCGGAGGAGGCGGGGCTTTCCCCCGTGGTATAACCGGATGTCTGCAGTGCGCCCTTTACAGTGGTACGTGGCGTGACCAAGCGTCTGCACAGACGCAAAACGGCCGTCGCCGGACCTACTTAGTGCCCTGGCTCCCGCACCTCCACCGATCATCACCCCACAAGACCACTTACACGAGGTACTTATGGTTGTGGTAACCTAATGGATGTCTGTTTTGGCTTGCAATAAATGACAGTTGGACGGAAGGTGCCCGGATTTCCTCTTTCTTCTTCCAGTGATATCTCAGTACAGTTGTTTGCTCTTCTGCTGCTTCCGCAGAGCACACGTCCAAGCAACAGGACAAGAGGTAACCCAGATGATGCGGTGAGGGTTTTTATGCTTTCATAGTTTCACATACGCATAGCTCATCCACAGGGAGTGCCACTCAGTCCTTGCTTTCTCTCCTCACCATAAACAAATTACAGAGGATCATTAGGTCGGCGGAGAGGATCATTGGGAGACCTCTGCCCCCACTTGACCACCTGTATAACACAAGACTGTGAGCCAGGGCATTGAGGATTGCAAGTGACCTCTCTCACCCAGGCCACTGTTTTTTTAACCCACTTCCACTGGGTCGGAGACTTCGGGCCAACCCCACCAATACCACCAGACACAAGAACTCTTTCTTCCCGATGGCCGTTAGCCTCCTGAACTCCCTTAACATTCTACCACCCTCTATCAGCGCCCTACCACCTGCATAGGCGCGGCAGACTTCGGCTGTGTATATCTAATTGTTGATTGTATATTCGTGTAAATGCCTATATTTGAGTACTGTCATTGTAACGTTTTTCCTGCCTTTCTTCTATGTACTGCTCCATTGTGCCAAACCCAATTCCGGGCTTGACCCAGTCATGCTTGGCGAAATAAAATTGATTCTGATTCTGATAGAGCAGCAGGATGAGGTGCATTTTATTTAACTCCGATATGTCCTTCTTCTAGCTTGAAAGGAGGAAATGTCAAAGTTACATGAAATGCACCCATCCTGCTGTTCTGTGCTGAAATGGTGCTGAATTTTTGACATTTGTGATGTGCTATGGAATTCCCTTTCTTAGCAGGGCTGGTTCAAGGTCCGATGGGCCCCCAGGGGTAAAGGTAACCAGGACCCCCCAAACCGGCTGTTGGACCCTTTGATTTCCCCTCTTAACTCCGATGTGCTCCTTGGGGACCCTGCATGATACCAGCATGTCAATTCCTGTCCCTGTGGCAGATAATGTGGTCACATGTGGTCACAGGAGGCAGGCAGCAAGAAGAAGACCAGGAGCACAAAGGAAATAAACAGCATGCTGGCCACCTGGACAGGTGAGATACCATCACTGTGCAGGGGCCCTGGGGAGAAATTACCCCCTTGCCTTAATGGAAGTGTTCCTTAAGACAGAATATACTTTTTTTTTTCATGTCCAACATTTTATGATGGATGATCCTTAAAGCTGAATTTACTCTCTATTATCACAAGACACATCTCAAGACACCAACATAACCTCAAATGAAACAGAAAATTAAGACATAATTTTGCTCATCTCTGTTTTTGCTGCGTGACCGAAGTACATGGTGTTAATATTAACTGCATTTGTTCCTTATTTAAGATCTGCCATTCCTATTGAAGATCTTTGAGTAATGAACAATTACAAATATGTAGGTTCTGGTAACAACTCAATTGCTTTCTTGTATGCTTCACTGACCGTGCTATGGAAATGCCACCCTGTGACTCCATCTATTAGGCCTCCTCAAGTACACTTTCATTTTAGTAAAGAAAACTGTAATCAACAATGCCTACTTTTTTTTTTCCAGCAGGGCTTTGAAGATTTCCACTTGAACCATTTCTATTTTTCCTACAATAAAAATGTAATTCACAATCAATTGCCTTTCAGGGAATACAATTTAAAGGATATAGTAAAAGAAACAAACAGCACATTAATTATCTATTATTTTGTAGGAGTAAATGCAGTTTCTTTCCACATGCTTTATTGTCTACAGGGAAAACAGCTAATTTGCATATTGGCAATTTTCATATTTATATATTCATATGTAGCTCAATAAAACCTGTCATTGTGCAAAGTGCGTCAGTAAACTGAGACGATAGTGTGCACTGCAGAGGGAGACAATGCAGGGAACCAATTTTACACTTCTACTATTCATACTGTGTCATACTGTGTATATGTATATATATATATATATATATATATATATATATATATGTATATCACAATCTTTATCTTTATATCGTTTTATGGATATATATAAACACTGTGCCAACGAACTAAGTAAGTCAGATCAAACGCAATAAAATGTATACGATAAATATAAAAATCAATATCAAGGTCCACCGTGTGTTTGCTATCAATAATTCCAGCAATCATGATGAATGATCATACAGTTTGAGAGTGCTTATCCACTTTTTTCTATCAACAAAGCACTGTTTATTAAAGAGAACTTAGTTAATAAATGTTTTACAGCAAGGCACAGCAGTCATGCGATACAACATAAATTTTCATACAGTCAAAACAAAAAGTCCAACTTGTGCTATCATTCAGGATCTACACTGCGCCTCCTAGGCAACCCATTCCCAAAAAGAATTTGTTACCTAACCAGATCTGGATCAACATAATCGTGAGCTGCAAGCCAATTTCCCCAAATTTATTAAAATTTAGCGGGGGAGCAGAGGAGCACTTGTGTGCATAATTTACTTTTTCCAATTTCAGAGCATCATTCATTCGTGTTTGATCCATAAAACCGGATTCGGAGGTGCATTGTTTTTTCAGAATTGAAGGATTAGCCTTCTACAGTAGCTATAAAGCTCATCCACTTAAATAGCCATTTCCCAGATGCATTCCACCTAAAACCGGATAGGTATGTCTCTGTGTTTAAGTCAAAGGTGCTGACACTGAAAGCAAGCTCCAGTTATTTATTCCAGTTCCAATACTATAGGTAAAAAATAATATTATACATCATGCATTACTGTTGTTGTCAGGAACCGGCCCGCGGCACGCCTGCGTATACGGCTCCCGACTGTGGGTTTGACCAGATCAAGCGGGGAGCAGCCTTATTCGAGCTAAAACAAAGCTGGGACCCCTCAAACACTTCCCACTGCCACCACTAGCCATTGCTAGACACGTCCACTCAGCTGTCGAGGGCTCAACGCGCACTCTGCATTTTCGTATTTGGGTCAGCTTTGCGCTTAGGCCAAATACGGGAACGCCACGCACCCACACACACAGTACAGTTGTACAGTAACACAGCACAATCAGGCACTGATTTGTAATGCAAGTTACACTGTCGTGCAGCAAAACCACTAACAGTCGTTCCGAACGATACTGTTAGACTTCCCACTTGGCTGTCGAGCGCAGAAGTGCCTCATACACACAATGCAATTACAATCTCATACGGTAGTGTTGCTCAAGCGTACAATTAGGCATGAAACTTATACACGGTTACATTTCAGTCTCTTCTAGGCTATGAGTGTTAGTTTAGTACAGCAGAAGTCAGGCTTATTAAATAATAATTTAATATTCCAGAGAAAAAACGTGGAACAATTCAGAACTTAATATATGCAAAAGATTACAAAAAAAAAACAAAATAAAAAGTTACAAAAGTAAGAGTTACAAAAATACACACAAAGCGATTTTGCTTACCAAAATAAACGGGAAAATAAACATACCAGCGTATCGATCTGGCGTTGTTGCGGGAGTACGCACTTCTGGTCAGGAACCAGGTTAGTTCTAGCCGTGTGGACTACCTCCAAGAACTACAAGTTGTGGCTATCCTAGCTGCAGTTTTATACTATGAAATATGCCTGGAGGCTGCAACTTCCTTGGGGAGGGGAGGAAGACCCGCTAGCGCTGCGGGTTACCACGGCAGCTGAGGGAGCGCCCACATTACACATATCATAAACCACATCACCTTTGGTCTTAAAAACATCTGAAGGGGGAAGACCTGGCCTGGTGCCATCTGCCCCTTCAGTGGGCAATCCATCTGCTGCAGCCCAGTGAGCCCGGCTGGTTACTCCTGCAGCCGACGGAGTGTCCACCTGACACACAGCATTGTGTAGCACAACACATATGACATCAGCATTATCCGTCTTACACATATTGACATTTAGAACATTACATTCCACATCAACATTATCTGCTGCATTATACCCAGTGCTACCCAGCACTTTATAAGTAGCATCAACAGTTCTTGCATCGATCGCCTTGATAGTCCGTGAGTCATAAAGGACATCATCAGTTTCTGCATTCTCCGGATCAACATGTCCCACTCCAGGCCTAGGCACTGGAGAATCACTAGGGCTGGCTCCTAGTATACAGTCCGTAGCCCCTGGGGCCTCACCAGCACTCCCCCCTTGCACAGCATTATCAAACATTACCATGCAAGAGTCCTGAACTTCTGCTGGGGATGCAGGCTCCATGGGGTTTGGAGTAGGCTTATACCGGGCCACTAACCGTCCCAGGTCAGTACCCAGCAAAACGTTGGTGGGGATTTTGTCAGTTACCCCAACTTCTTTCAGTCCGCTGCCGGCACCCCAATCCAGGTGGACCAAGGCGGTGGGTATTGCTGGGGTGACACCCCCAATTCCTCTGACAGCAATCATTTTCCCAGGTATGTACTGCTCCGGGTTCACAAGCTGGGGATGTATGAGAGTCACTTCTGCTCCAGTGTCTCTCTGCCCAGTGGCAACTGTACCCCCAACCGTGACAAGCTGCAGATTCTCTGCATAGCCAGTGGCATTCCTGGTAGCACACAAAGCCGTTGGGACTTCACTGGGGTTTGAGGCCTCACTGGATTTTGGGGCCTCCCTCTTCCTCTCTGGGCAAGTCATGCTGATATGACCCACCCTGTCACATACAAAGCATTTCCGAGTGTCAGTGGTTGGTTGCCTGAATCCAGGAGACAGCTGTGCTTGCCTCCTCTGGGTGCTGCGTGACACAGGTTTAGCAATCTGTTCTCCCCTCCAGCTGGGCGTAGTAGTCCTCCGGGACTCGGGTGCTCTATGGGCCGTGTAGGAATTGGCCATTTCCGCAGCCTCATCCACATTCTTTGGTTCTTGGTCCAGCACAAACAGCCGGACATCAGCAGGACAAGTGTGGAGGAACTGGTCCTTTATCATCAGTTCCTGCAGGGCATCCAAGGTTTTGACTGACAGTCCTTTTAACCACTGCTGGAAGGCAGTGCACGCATGATCCAGGTAACTGTCATTAGGACCTCGCTGCACTGTCCTGAAGCGTTTTCGATACACCTCTGGCATGAGGTGGTATCGCGCAATGATGGCTTTCTTAATTGCCTCAAAGTCTGTTTCTTCCTCCTGGGGGAGACTCACAAACGCCTCCAGGGCCTTGCCTCTCAGCCCTGGTGTAAGGTATCTTGCCCACTGCTCACGGGGCACCCCCATACTGCCGACAAGTCCTTTCAAACCCCTGTAGGAAAGTGTCTATGTCAGAGTCCTTGTCCATAGCGGGGAACTTATCCAGGGGGATTCTGTGGACTCGCTCACCTTCGCGTTCTGCGGGTCCAGCAGACCGGTTCTGCTGCTGAAGTTTAGCCAGCTCCAGCTGGTGTCGCTGTGCAACTTGTTCCCTCTCGGCCTGGAGTTGCTGGGCAGCTTGTTCCCTCTGGGCTTGTCGTATTTCCCTCTCTGCTTGCCGATGTTCCAGAATCAGCTTTAGGCGCAGTTCGGGCTCAGCCGAACCTAGTAGCTGTAGGTCGGGTTCCAGAGATGTCATCTCCGTGTTCGGTGGATCATCCAGGACATCGTCTCCACTCGCATTCTGTGGCGGGAGCGATTCCTCCTCTGGCGTGTCGTGAGCTGCATCCGCTGACGTTGAAGCACGGGCTCGCTCTGCCTCATCATACTCCTCGAGCGCACGAACGAACTGCTCCTTAGTCTGGCCGCTCACCGTCTCGATGCCTTTGTGCTCACACAGGTTGAGTAGTATCTCTTTGTTTTGCCTTGCATAGTTGGATGCTTTCTGAGCCATCGTGTTGCAAAAAATAAAAAGAAAAAAAAGGGGGGGGGGAGGGAAAGCAAAATACCAAGTGTGTATCTTTGAACAAAAAAAAAACGTATATAGATTCTGCACTGAGTAGACTTCTGTAGGCTAGTTGCTTCTAGCAAGCTTCCAGCCTTTAGTACTCAGAATAGTGAGCTAAACTGCATACTAATGCACTAAATGATCCCACCACTGCCAGCCAATTATGTCAGGAACCGGCCCGCGGCACGCCTGCGTATATGATTCCCGACTGCGGGTTTGACCAGATCAAGCGGGGAGCAGCCTTATTCGAGCTAAAACAATGCTGGGACCCCTCAAACACTTCCCACTGCCACCACTAGCCGTTGCTAGACACGTCCACTCAGCTGTTGAGGGCTCAACGCGCACTCTGCGTTTTCGTATTCAGGTCAGCTTTGCGCTTAGGCCGAATACGGGAACGCCACGCACCCACACACACAGTACAGTTGTACAGTAACACAGCACAATCAGGCACTGATTTGTAATGCAAGTTACACTGTCGTGCAGCAAAACCACTAACAGTCGTTCCGAACGATACTGTTAGACTTCCCACTCGGCTGTCGAGCGCAGAAGTGCCTCATACACACAATGCAATTACAATCTCATACGGTAGTGTTGCTCAAGCGTACAATTAGGCATGAAACGTATACACGGTTACACTTCAGTCTCTTCTAGGCTATGAGTGTTAGTTTAGTACAGCAGAAGTCAGGCTTATTAAATAATAATTTAATATTCCAGGGAAAAAACGTGGAACAATGCAGAACTTAATATATGCAAAAGATTACAAAAAACAAAATAAAAAGTTACAAAAGTAAGAGTTACAAAAATACACACAAAGCGATTTTGCTTACCAAAATAAACGGGGAAATAAACATACCAGCGTATCGATCTGGCGTTGTTGCGGGAGTACGTACTTCTGGTCAGGAACCGGGTTAGTTCTAGCCGTGTGGACTACCTCCAAGAACTACAAGTTGTGGCTATCCTAGCTGCGGTTTTATACTATGAAATATGCCTGGAGGCTGCAACTTCCTTGGGGAGGGGAGGAACTCGTTTTTAATTAAATCTCAGACATAATGGGATTTCCAGAGAGCCACGTGTGAATAATGTACTATAGCCCACATACATGAAAAGATTTCCCTAGTCCAAGTTACAGGTGACAACCCCATTGTTGACAGTATTTCCTAGCTGATCAAAGATAAGGATATAGTTTGCACCTCCACCAATAATTTAATTTCCTCACAACGAAATAGTGTTTAACACACAGGAGACTCTTCCTCAACAGAAGTGTAAATGTTTCAAGTGTCAATGACTTCCACACTTCATCTCTGCCATTGTCTGATTACCCAAACTCTATTCACTGAAGTCCCTTTAGATGCAAATGTAGTACAGCCAGATGACCATTGCTTCAAAGCAGAATACACATGTGAGATATAGCAGACAAAGTAGACAGAAAAATGACAGAAATATGATCGTGTATTCCCTAACATCATCAGCACCTCAATATATCACCACAGTTGTCACAAGTTCAATCGCTGCACGCCACCACATGATATTGTGAACCACACAGTGTTACTGAATATGTGACACTTTCATGCTCTCCCATCAAAATAACCCAATGCATAGTCATTAATGTCTAAATCGCTGTCAATAAAAGTGAGCACACCCCTAAGTGAAGAATGACAAAATTCTACCCAATTAGACACTTTCTGTCCCCGGGTCATATTGCTTGTCAGTGTTACAAGGTTTCTGATTGGAATGAGAAACAGGTGTGTTAAATTTGGTGTTATTGTTCTCACACTCTCTCATACTGGTCACTGGAAGTTTATTATTATTATTTATTGGATTTATATAGCGCCAACATATTATGCAGTGATGTACAATACATAAGATTACAGACAATGATAACAGAGGTGACCAACAACACAATACAGGTAATAAGCAATAAGAAACAACAGCTCAATACAGGTAATAAGCAATAAGATACACAACACAATAAAGTTAGTAATACAATGACAGGTTATGCACTGGAGTGGTAGTCCCAATAATATAAGTTCACATTATTCTGGGTAGAGTGAACATTCAAGTATTATACAGAAGGAGAGAAGGCCCTTCCGAAGGCTTATGGTCTAGAGGAAGGGGTGGTGACATGAAAAGAGGAAGGCTGCATTAAGAGGTTCTCGGCAGAGAGAGTTAGGACAGCACTGAAGTGGGGTAGGCCTCCTTCAAAATGTGAGTTTTGAAGGCCTGCTTGAAGGTGTTGAAGGAGGGGGCAAACCTGTTGAGCAGTGAGAGAGAGTTCCACAGGATGGGGGTAGCTCTAGTGAAGTCCTGCAGTCGTGCATGGGAGTGTGAAATGTGTGGGGTGATTAGAAGGAGGTTGTTATAGGAGAAAAGTGGGCGACCCGATATGTATCTGCTGACCAAGACAAAGATGTAGGTTGGGTAGGACTTGTGTATAGATTTGTAGGCCAAATGTATTTGGAAGTGGATTGGAAGCCAGTAAAGGGGATTTGCATGAGTGATCTTAAAAAAAGAATTGTTGGTCTGCATAAAGGTAGTCTAGGCCAGTGATTCTCATACTTTTCCATGTGAGGCAAACCTTGATGGTAAAAGCTGTTATTTCCCACAATGCAACAAGGTTCACAAATAGCAAACTGTCAGGACCATGGGCATGACATCACACTGTGGGAGGGGTTTCACCACAATATCAGTCATATACAGTCCTCCCTAATGATCTATTTGAGAAAACATAAAGATTTCTCATGGGAAGGGGGTGTCAGCTACTGGGTTAAAGTTCCTGTTTAAAGTGAACCTGAAACATTTTAAAAGTAAAAAAGTAAAAAAAAAAACAACAACAACAACAAAAAACAGACCCAAGGAGGGGGAAGGCTCTGGGTCCTATAGAGCCTTCCCATTCCTTTCCTGGCCCCTTTGTTCCAGTCTCTCCCATTAGCAATCTCTGACTGCTCTCTTCTGCTGCAGGAGGCTTCAGAAGTCTTCGGGAGCCTGAATGCTCTGGAAGATGGTCGGCTTCATAGTGCGTATTCACAAGTGTGCTCTCTTCCGCATGCGCAGTACAGAACTGCAATGAAGCCTCCCCCTTTGGGAGAGACAGCACTGAAAATAGGGGACCGAGAGAAGAATGGGATGGCTCAATAGGACCCAGAGCCATCCCCCTCCTTAAGTAAGAATCTGTTTTCTAAAAACACTTCAGGTTTGCTTTAAGCAACTATGTTCAATGCCAAGCAGTAACAGCTAAAGCAAATTCTGCTGCTTCTATATGAATCACTTGTGAGGCCACTTAGAATACAGTTTTGTGTGAACACTGCCATTCCAGTGCAGGAGACATAAGCGCAGCAGTGAGTAACTTCAGCGCCGTCAGAAGACGGAGCTGAAGTTACTTATAAAACACTATAATTCGGCCTCCAGCAATTGCTGGAAGCCAAATTATTTCATTCCCTACCATCCATGGTGGCCTGGAGGGGGAATAGTATTTAAAATCAATGGGAATTTGTTCAGGAGCAGGATAAGCCATACAGGCTGTATCCTGCGCCCACGTTTCCTGCGCTGATTCCTCTCGTACGCATTTTTTGTGCACCACACTACACTGACGTTTTAGAACAGGTACAAAAAGTGCCCCTGTTAAGTAAACTTTCAAGCATTTCTAAACTTTTTTAGCGTGCCATTTTGGATATATTGGCTGGCAGGAGACTTGGAAGCCATCGTTCATTATTTAGTGGCACTACTTTAAGAATGTACTAAGCAAAGTGCTGTGGAAAAGGTGAGTTCTATGGAATAGCACAACAATAATAACAATAGTAACAAAGATCATATTGACTAAATGATGGTAAAGCTGCCATGTGCAGAGAGAAACCGGCAATTTTACCATTACCAACGTCAACTGCGTAGCATGCGTTGCTCAATTAGTGTGACCCGCGTTACCCAGGTAACACATGCTATGCAAGTAACATAATACACGCTACTCTAGCAACGCTTACTTTACCTAAATAATATTGGTCATGCTAAATGTGCAGCATGCACTAAGTATTCAGCCTAAGTAACAGTAAAATTGCCATGTACTTCTCTGCGCATTTAATTAATATTGCCCAAAATGCCCTTATGTCCTTTTATTGGGTTAGCGTTTCAAACATGCAGGTATAATCAGGTATAAAAATTGGCATAATCAGGAATAATGATGTGCAAACTTCCGACAGTGAAGTTAGCCGGGCAAATGGTGAACATGCTCAGGCCCATTAATGAATGGGGTTGTTCATGAATGTGGGAATCCTGGTGTAAGTGCACATTTGCGGATGCATATTTACATGCAAGCACACATTCTCCCTCGTACCTTGACATAAACATGTGGGATCTCAGTTTTTATTGGTTAGTCAAGCCCAGCTTAGTCATGCTGAGCATTATGGGAAAAAAGATCTTTGCTGCCAAATTCAATCAAAAGTCCATATTCAAATTCTGACATGACATGCTTAGGGGAAAAATGTAAAAGTACCCTTTATAAACTTACATATAGTAGATAGAACTATACCTGTTTTCTTTTTTTCTTTCTTTTTCTCTTCTTTTTATAGCATATTTTCAGGAGCTCGGTAGGGATGATTTTTTTAAGATATATGCAAAGCAAACTGGAGCAAAAAGTTGCAGTTGCAACGACCCATAATTCCTGTCTCACAAGCTAAAATCTGATTGGGTGCTTTGACTAACTTCCCCATATAGCTCCTATATAGATCCTTGACAAATTACCCCTGTAGTATAAACTCTTGTACAAATAAGCAAGCATGTCTTTTGATTTCCCTTTTTTCACATTACAGTAATAAAAGATAACATTTCTAGATCTGGTTATTCCAGTGGCCTCCACCTTCTGCAAACGGACCTGATCAGGGCTGAATCTTCAACTTAGAGAATTGACTCTCTCATCTCTAATCACAAATGACAATAACCTTTTCAAACTGGAAAAACAGTCTGCAATTTGAAAATAAAATGTTCCTTTTATTATGCAGCTTGAACAGACAGAATCAACAATTTGAAGAATTTATGCCTGGAGGTGGAAAGCAGAGCAGAGCCTGATTTTCCATTAACAGGGCATCGTGTTCTATTCTGCAAAGAGAATGTAGACACATAAAATTGAATCATCAATATCATGACTGGAACAGAGAAAATTTCCATTTCATAAAGTTACAATAGGAAAAAATGAACATGGGAAGCATTTTTTCCTAGTAAACTGCATGCTTGGCAATATGATTTCTAGTTTTATTAGTACATAAGTATTTTATGGCAGTCGGGAGACATGATAAGAGCATTGTTTCCGTGTCCTTCTAATAGGACAGCATGACCCTTGTCACACGGAATAATAAATAAAAAAAATCCATATTTGAAGATCATAGGGGTGAAGAACTGCTGTTATCTCTATTCCAGTATCCATATTAGCAAATTCTCACAACCCCAAGTGGCTGCAACTTACCACAAGGATATGGTTAAAGGGGCACCATGGCAAAAAAATTTAAAATATAAAATATGTGCAAACATAGACACATAAGAAGTACGTTCCTTCCAGAGTAAAATGAGTCATAAATTACTTTTCTCCTATATTGCTGTCACTTACTCCTATGTTGCTGTCTCTACAGTAGGTAGTAGAAATCTGACAGAAGCGACAGGTTTTGGACTAGTCCATCTCTTCATAGGGGATACTCAGCAAGGCTTTTATACTTTATAAAGATATTCCCGAAAAAGTATTTAAACAATGATGCTGACCAGCTCCCCTGCTCGCTACACAGTTTTTTGGCAGTTGGACAGAGCAACTGCCATTCACTAAGTGCTTTTGAAAATAAATAAATCCCTGAGAATCCCCCCATGAAGAGATGGACTAGTCCAAAACCTGTCGCTTCTGTAAGATTTCTACTACCTACTGTAAGTGACAGCAACATAGGAGAAAAGTAATTTATGGCTCATTTTACTCTGGAAAAAAGGTACTTCTTATTTGTATATGTTTGCACATATTTTAAATTTTACAATTTTTTGCCATAGTGCCCCTTTAACTGCAAAATCCTCTCTTGCATGACTTTTCCACATACCGCATGGTACACATACATGACATGAGTAGCATGGTATCTATGACATGTCCATTGCAACGGACAATTAAATGAATGGATACAGCAAATAATACATCATCACAACTACAGTGACCATTACCCGTGGTCACCATGGTAGTGAAAGTACCATCGGAAGTTGATAAGGCAGACATCTGAATGCGTTGTCACTGTCACAGGACATGCAATCGGCCCAAGGTTATCTAGAGGCACCGTACATGTCAGCTCTCGTTGGCAGGTATTAGTCGAGCTCTGGAATTGCCACAGTTATCAAAGTAACATATCAGGAAAAAAAATTGTAGATTTTTTTAAAGGGAAGGTTCAGGGACACCTTGCAAAAAATAAAAATCGATATCCACTTACCTGGGGCTTCCTCCAGCCCGTGGCAGGCAGGAGGTGCCCTCGCCGCCGCTCCAGAGGCTTCCGGTTGTCTTCGGTGGCCGACCCGACCTGGCCAGGCCGGCTTCCAGGTCGGGCTCTTCTGCGCTCCAAGGCCCGGCACTTCTGCGTCCCATGCCGGCGCACTGACTTCATCGGACGTCCGCCGGGCTGTACTGCGCAGCCCGGCACCCGTGTGGTGGTTGAGCAAATGGAAATTGACGTACTCATGGACATCATGACTTCCTCCCAGACCTCTACTGTGAGCACCACTCCAAGCAGCAGCAGCAGCAGGTAACGTCCCACGCTTGTTGTGACATCCACCCCAGCACCCACTGGTCAGCAGCCCTCCCAGGATGACAACATTCTGTCCCTCAGTCCGGCATCTGGGAACCTGCTGATGCAAGAAGCTCAGGACTTACTGGGGACTGATGTGGCAGAGATTGAGATCGGGCCACAATCACAAGCGTTGTTGAGTTCTGGTGATGAAGAAGAGGGGTCTGTGTCTGGGGATGTAGGGACAAAAGAGGAGGCGGGGGAGTCAGAGGAAGAGCTGGATTATGATGATGGTGCTGATGATGACGACGTTGTGGACAGGACACTGCTTCAGCCGGCACCACCACCATGCAACCCCCGGCAACTACTACCACACATTGTTCCGCTGCACCCTCTGCTAGTGGGGGCCGCAGTAAATTAAAGTCACCAGTGTGGGATTGCTTTGACGAATGTACTGATGACAAAAGGTATGCAGTGTGCAGGTTATGCAGCAAAAGATTGAGCCGTGGAAAAGTCTGAGCAAGATGGGTACCTCATCCCTCCAGGGCCACCTGAGAAGCCGCCACTGCCGCGAGTATGCGGACTTTAAGAGGAAGCAGGCACTGCTGGCAGGGGTTCCTGAGAGCAGAAGGCCCACCAGCGCAGCAGCATCATCCCTCCCTCGGGGTCGTGAATCCCCCACAGCAGCAGCAGTAGTAGCACGCAAGAGCTCTTCCACCTCGGCTACTCAGGACACAGACATTGAGGCTGGCAGCCAGTGTTCGTCTCTCTCCTCTGTCTCCCCTGCATCCCAGCGTCGTCAGACCCTGCTGAGCGACACCTTTCAGGGTCTGACCAAGCCTCTGCCTCCAAGCCACAGGCGGATCCGCAAACTAAATTGCTTGCTGGCCCGGGCCATGGCATCACAGCTGCTTCCCTACTCCCTGGTGCAGGAGGGGAGCGCCATGCGGACGCTGCTCCAATTTGGCATCCCCGAGTGGCAAGTCCCCAGTCGCCACTATTTCAGCAGGAGCGCGATCCCAGCACTCCACAAGTTTGCGGTGGAAAACGTGCCCCGTTCCCTGGACTACTCTGTGGGCAAGCGGGTCCACGTGACCATGGACTCGTGGAGTAGCAGATTTGGGACAGTTCGCTACCTGTCCTTTACGGCCCACTGGGTGACACTGATGGAAGGGAGGGAGGACAAGAGCGCATCAGCCCAGCTAGTGGTGCCACCACACACGATCAGGGGGGATGCAGAAGGGCCCTGTCATGACACTCCCTCTGCACCCAGAAAGCAAGCCCACCTCGGCAGCAGCAGTGCCAAGCCTCGGCACTGCCAAGCCCTTTTAAAATTGGTGACCCTGGGGAAGGAGAGGCTTACGGCCACCAACGTCCTGGCCGCCCTCAGGAAGCAGGAGTGGAGGTGGCTGACCCCCAGAGGCCTGGAATTGGGGTATGTGGCAGCCGATAACGGGGCCAACCTGGTGGCAGCAGTGCAGCAGGGAAACCTCCAGCACATCCCCTGCTTGGCCCACGTGCTCAATCTTGTGGTGCAGCGCTTCTTGCGCACCTACCAGGGGATGAGCGAGCTGCTGCAGAATGCCCGGGCGGTGGTACGCTTTTTCCGCCTGTCAGCCACTGCCTCTGCACTCTTGTCCACCTTACAGCAGCAGTATGGAAGGCCACAACACCGGCTGATCATCGACATGCCAGTTCGCTGGAATTCGACTCTGGCCATGTTGGAGCGGCTGTGTCAGCACAGGCTGGCTCTTAGGGCCTACATGTTAGACCCAAGTGTCCCCAGCAACCAGCAAGTCCCCATGATTACTGCCACTCAGTGGACACTGATGCAGCAAGTATGCCTGGTGCTGAGTCCTTTCCTGGAGGCAACCAAGATGGTCAGTGAGGAGCGGGCCTCTGTGTGCCAGTGGGTGCCCTTGGTTTGTCTACTGGAGCAGGCAATGGACAATTTAATTGAGCGTGGGGATGAAGCCCTGAGGCAGTTGGAAGAACAGGAGCAGATGGCAGCACAGTCCAGCTCAGAGGAGGGCTCACAGCAGGTAGTGGAAGAGTTGGAGGTCCCTAACCTGAATGAGGAGGAGGAGGAGGAGCAGAGTGCAGCAGGCGTTGTACGTGGATGGCGGTTTGAGGAGGACAACGACATGGCACAGGAAGAGGACAGGCATGCGTTATGGGACAATGGCGAGGACGAGGAAGATCTTGCTGGCAGGGCCCGCTTGTTTCCCATGGCTGTGCACATGTTGCGCTGCCTTCGCAGGGACCCCCGGGTGATCCAGATGCATTCAAGGGAGGACATCTGGATTACCTTGATGCTTGATCCCCGTCTGAAGGGGAAGCTGGGAGACTTAATGACGCCATCCACCACCGAGCAACACACAAGGGAGTTGAAGGAGGCCCTTGTGCGCAGACTACTGGAAGCATTCCCCCAGCCTTCCACCCCCACTGTAACTGCTCTGCCAAGCCAGCAAGAGGTGCCTGCCATTGCCACTAGCAGCACAACAACAACCACCAGCACCAGCAGCAGCAGCAGCAACTGGCGCCCCGGAGACCTGAAGAGCCTAAGCAAGAGCCTGTATGCAGTGCAGCAGCCCAGAACAGAGGTGCCCGCCACAGCATCCACCACCAACCAGCACAAGCAACGACTGACCACCATGGTGTCTGACTATATGGGGTCATCCAGCGGGCTCAATGACACCGACAGCCCCGTGGACCCCTTGGAGTACTGGGTCAAGAGACTGGACATCTGGAGCTAGCTTTCCCAGTACGCCCTGGAACTCCTATCCTGCCCTCCTTCCAGTGTCCTCTCAGAGAGATGCTTTAGTGCGGCCGGTGGCGTGGTCACAGAGAAGCGCTCTCGGCTCTCCCACGCCTCTGTGGACAAACTCACCTTCCTGAAAATCAACCAGGCTTGGGTGGAAGGTGAGTTCCTGGCCCCTATTGTCGGACACAGGGGGATATGAAGTGGCTGCTGCATGTGCTGTTGTTAACTATGCCTGCCTTTATAAAGACAGTTACTACCTGCCTAGTGCCTACCTTGGTTAATTTGTTGGTGTTATGGTACTACTACCAGTAAGTTGCCATGGTCCTCCTTCTGAGCTGCTGAACTGACCGCCCGCTTTGTCCTCCTGACTCAGTCGCTACTACACTCTGCGTTCACACTGCCCGGGTCACTGGGTGCATTTAATTTTTTGGACAGCACTATGACGCTGTGCTACTACTACTACCACCAGTATGTTGCCATGGTCCTTCTGTGCTGCTGAACTGACCGCCCGCATTGTCCTCCTCCTCCTGACTCAGTCGCTTCCACCAATGTACTCTGTCTGCGTTCACACTGCCCGGGTCACCGGGTGCATTTAATTTTTTGGTCAGCACTATGACGCTGTGCTGCTACTACTACCACCAGTATGTTGCCATGGTCCTTCCTTCTGTGCTGCTGCTGCTGAACTGAACGCCCGCTTTGTCCTCCTCCTCCTCCTGACTCAGTCGCTACCACGGTACCACCAATGTACTCTGTCTGCGTTATCACTGCCCGGGTCACGGGGTGCATTTAATTTTTTGGCCAGCACTATGACGCTGTGCTGCTACTACTGTCTACCACCAGTATGTTGCCATGGTCCTTCTGTGCTGCTGAACTGACCGCCCACATTGTCCTCCTCCTCCTGACTCAGTCGCTTACACCAATGTACTCTGTCTGCGTTATCACTGCCCGGGTCACCGGGTGCATTTAATTTTTGGCCAGCACTATGACACTGTGCTACTACTACTACCACCAGTATGTTGCCATGGTCCTTCTGTGCTGCTGAACTGACCGCCCGCATTGTCCTCCTCCTCCTGACTCAGTCGCTTCCACCAATGTACTCTGTCTGCGTTATCACTGCCCGGGTCACCGGGTGCATTTAATTTTTTGGCCAGCACTATGACGCTGTGCTGCTACTACTACCACCAGTATGTTGCCATGGTCCTTCTGTGCTGCTGAATTGACCGCCCACATTGTCCTCCTCCTCCTGACTCACTCGCTTCCACCAATGTACTCTGTCTGCGTTCACACTGCCCGGGTCACCGGGTGCATTTAATTTTTTGGCCAGCACTATGACGCTGTGCTGCCTACTACTACTACCAGTATGTTGCCGTGGTACTTCTGTGCTGCTGAACTGACCGCCCGCATAGTCCTTCTCCTGACTCAGTCGCTACCACCACTGCACTCTGCGTTCACACTGCCCGTGTCCACTGACAACTCTGCTGCGATGTCATTGCTAATTGCTGCAAAAAAAAAAAAAAATTACAAAAACCTCTCTGGGGCCTTTTTGGCGTCAGCCACTCATCCTCCTCCAGCGGTACCTTCGCCGCCAAGTGCCATTGGAACTCGCCTTCACCTCTTTGATTGCTTAACGCGTATATCCCTTTTTAAAACCACGTATTACCAATTAATAGCCCCATTTACAGTGGTGATTTGTCTTTAAAAGCCATTAAAAAAAAAAATGTTGAAGTTATGTTGCCCCTTATCACCTCGATAATCCATGCAATTTGGGGGAATGTAGCATGTATGGGGGCTATGTTATTAACGTTAAAAGAAAATCCGCCTCCGGGCGGGAATCCACGTGTGATTACGTGATCACGGCAGAAAATGCGCGTGGTTGCGTGGACGCGGACGAAAATCCGCATGCGGCGGGGCCGAATGCGGATTTTTTTTTGCAACCACGCGGATTGCCGAATTCGTGGATGAGGCACATCCGAGCATCCCTGGTGCCTAACTTTAACCTAGCTTTAACCCCTACAGGTGATGCCTAACCTTTAATTCCCCCTCATGGGCAACATCCCTTAAACCCAACCCCGATATTGTTTGTGAATTATAAATTAGAATATGATATTTTGTGGCTTTATGTAAGATGCAATTAAAAAAAAAATGATAAGTGAGGAGGCAAAACCTAAAAAATATATTTTTTTATATATAAGCTTAGGTAAATTGAAAAAAAAATGATAATTTGTAACACAGGTGAGAATCGCGGATGCTGCTCTTTGGGATGCAAAATGTTTAAATGTAAATTATTTTTTTCAGAAACAATTATTTGTTAAATAATGGGTTATTGCAATCGATGATATTGGTATGAAAATGAAAAATAAAGATAACAAGCGATATAGTTGTTTTATATTTACATGGAATTATTTTTATACATTAGGCACCAATAAAGAAAAGATTTGGATCGATGTGAATGGGGCGCCATTTTTAGTAGGCGCCATTATTACATGTTACAGTTACAATGATTGGCAAAATTGATTAATCAGGGCTACAAAAGATTTGAAACAGTGTGTCAAGGCTGGTATGTAAAAGAGAACATGTTGTAGTTGGTAAGGGCTACAGTGGGTGCATGTCAGAGCATATAAAGGTTAAAGAAAGTAAGTCAGGACTAATAAGAGTTATTTGCACAGGAGAAACAAAGAAGGTGTGTGCTACCAAACCAGGTATCACCTGACTTATAACTGGCTGCATAAGTGTCCCTCAACAATTTGCATCTGCATGCCAAGATTTGCAGGGTCTAAAGTGACTATTCTACTCCCGCAAAATAATTTGCATCTCAACAGGAGCGCCTCATGTAGGCCTCCCCTTTGCCCCCACCCTAACCTCTCTTGAGCATTACCCCAAGAAAGGAGAGCAGCACAAGTTCCCTAAACACACCTTCACTGCCTGGAATCACCGCAACTGCACCCAGAGGGACGAGCAGCAGAGATTCCTCAAGCGTGGCCACCACTCCGGGGTTACCGTCCACGATTACGCCCCCCAAACAGTTCTACCCAATAACAAATTGCAATAGCAAATGGTGTGACCTGGGAGCAGCATCACTGGGAAACGGGGGGGGGGGGGGGGTGAGTGCAGATAGACATCAAACCCCCCCAAGTGAAAAAACAAGTCACACTGAATTGCACAGGAGAAACAAAGAAGTTCTGTGCTACCAAACTAGCTGTCACCTGCCTTAGGACTAGGCCTCCCTTTTGTCCCAACCCTAACCTCTCTCTGGCATTATCCCAAGAAAGGGGAGCAGCACTGGTGCCCCAAAAACACCTTCACCTCCTGGAAGCTTTGCAACTGCAACCGGGGGGGGGGCAGAGAGTCTACAGACGGCCCCTCACTGAGCGGGGCCACCGCCCGGGGAGTACTGTCCATAGTTGTTCTTTCAGTTCAGTAAAAGATTCCTACCTGATAACGAATTGCAATAGCATGCAAATGGTGTGTGACCTGGGAGTGACATCAACATAGAGATAGTAAGGACTAGAGAGTTCCCATTTTCATATTTAGCTTCAAGATACAGAATGTCCACACACCTCTTAGTTAAGGACATTCCTATAACATGCTCCATTGAAAGTAGGAGATGCTGTGAAACATGTTTATTTCTACAGTCTCAGACTTGTTCCCCTTGCACAGATCACACATCCAACCTGTTCCCCTCACCTTCTCATTTCAGGAAGTGAAGCCCACAAGTTCTCAACAGTCAATATGGTCCCGATGTAGCCACTTCTATAACATTTCCCCAGCCCTATATCAAGACTTTGAGAAAATCCTGGATGCTTTACTCAGTCTCAACTTATAGCAATGCCCTTAAAAAATGTGTGTGGCTTTTTTGTGTAACTCGTACACAGACATATAGCATTCAGTATGTGCTACTGACGTGTTAACTTTTCTTTACACTGTAGAGGAGCCAAAACTGAAGTCTAATGCTGTCTGCCAAAGCTTCTATAGTTAATTAGTCCCGACGCTACAAATCAATATTTCATTTTGAAAGAAAAGCGCTGTTATAAAACCATTGCTGTGTATTTTCTGCTCTATTTGATGCTTATGACAAGTAACAAATTAACATGTGAATTTAAAGTTATGCGACTTCGTTTGTCACAAGTCTGACTTACATGCTAACAGGGCATTAATGTATTATAATGGAACATTTTAATTAGTGTAAAACATCTCTTTTAATAATTCAGCATTTCCAGCAGCTGATTTCTTTAGACAGGTTTTCTTTACTAAAATTATGTGAATGTAGGAAAAACAAAAACAAAAAAACCCCTGTAACGACTATGAAGAACCTTTTGACCGCATATCAGTAATCAGAGAGCCATGAAAGCTGCCATTTTGTGGTATATTTTGTTTCAGTGGATTGCAAACAGTGAATATCAGTTACATGCTGTCTGTAACTGTAAATTGTCTTATTCTTCAACTATGCAACATTATTTTCACCAATGCATGTGGTGGTTCTCTAAAGGTGTATCCCTAATCAGGGCAGCATGGTGTCATAGCGGTTAGCACTCTTGCCTCGGAACGATGGGTCCCCCAGTTCAAATCCCAACCAGGGCACTATCTGCATGGAATTTTTATGCTCTTATCTGCATGGGTTTCCTCTGACCACTAGAGATGGCCTCCGATTTTCAGTTTGTGAACCGCGAACGCGAACGTCTGCAAAAGTTCGGTTTGGGCAAACTTCTGCAAACCGCATGGATGAGTGGGATAGACGCCAAAAGTCCCGGGGAAAATTATGGATTTGACGCAAAGCAGCCTTTTTAAGGGCAGAAATCACATTGGGCTTGATTCACAAAGCGGTGCAAACACTTTGCACGCCTGTGAAAACCCCTTTATCACGCCTAAACTCAGTTTAGGCATGATAAGAAGAAACTCGCGCAAATTTTCCGCGCGCAAAGCTTTGCGCGCGCAACCGCGCATGCGCGCGCGCAGCGGCCCCCGCTTCGCGCGAAGCTCCCATTAAGCCCTATGGGACTTTGCGCGCGCACGTACGCGCGTACGCGCGGAAACTTCGTGCGAGTTAGAGCACAAAGCGGTGATAACTTTGCTGGTGCAAAGGTTATCACGCCTAAAGTCTTTTAGGCGTGATAACTGAGTTATCACCGCTTTGTGAATCGAGCCCATTGAATGCTAAATTTCAGGCCTAGGGCCTGATTCACAAAGCGGTGCTAACAGTTAGCACGCTGGTGAAAAGCCCTTTATCACGCCTAAACTCAGCTTAGGTGTGATAAGTTTAGGCGTGATAAGTTTAAGCACCAACTGGGTTAGCACTGCAGTGCACAGCTGTTTAAAAGTTGTGTGCTAGCAAAGTCTGGTGCACTTCGCATAGAGTTTAATGGCGCTGCTTTGCGTGCGGGACTTTGCACGCGATCTAAACTTATCTAAACTTATCAAGCCTAAACTTATCACGCCTTAACTGGCTTTTCACCAGCGTGGTGCAATGGTTATCACGCCTAAAGTCTCTAACTGGGTTAGCACCGCTTTGTGAATCGAGCCCCTAAAGTGCTTTAAAACATCTTGCATGTGTACACATCAATCAGGGAGTGTAATTAGAGTACTGCTTAACACTGACACACCAAACTCACTGTGTAACGCACTGCAAACAGCTGTTTTTGTTGTGATGGCCGTGCTGGACTGGTGCTCACCATGGCGAGATTGCTCTTCCTCAGTGATATCAGGTAATGTCTGACTGCCTTATCTACTTTCGATGGTTCTTTCTCTACCATTGTTAAAGCTTACATCTATTTTTTTTAAATTACATTTTCTGCTGGCTCTTCAGTACCTGTAACGAGAATCTGTTATGGAGGGCAAGTCTGTCATTGTGACCACGGTTAATGGCCGGGGAATCAGGGTTCGATTCCGTTCCGGAGTGGGAGCCAGAGAACTGGCTACTACCACCACACATCCAAGTAAGGACCCATTTTCTGTATAAGTAATGTACCTGCCGTGACCGTGCTTTGCAGACCAGGCATCTGTAGTCAGATGGACCATTGACCCAGCGCAAGACGAACCAAATCGAAAGAATTTGCCAAGAATGTGTTATGGAGGGCAAGTCTGCCATTCATTCAACTGTGTGAAACTTTTGATGGTACTTTCTCAGTAGCATGGTGACCACGGGTAATGGCCTCCCCGGCTTGGGACAGATAGCGCATCTTACCAATCGCACAAGGAAGCTAACGTAATGAATCCATGCGCACCATGCACATACACCAGCATAAGCTGTGTGCATGCTGACAAGAAACACATAGAGGGGAAGGAGGGAGTGCACTGAATTAAAACCCTAGCCACAGGGGTCAGTAACAAGAAAAAAACATATATATCCAGGCACATCGCCGTTAGTTAGGACATTAAATAAGTTATTAAGGAAAGGGAGGTGCTGAAGGGGGTGTGCCCAGAAAACAGCAAAAATCTACTAACCCTTCGCACTCTCGCATACAGATGTTCAAACAAATGCATTCACAGATTCACTCATCCAGGCTCCCCCTCGCATTTATTTAACTATGAGTATTATTAAAAAGTTAGTTTTGGGAGAATAATCGCATTTAAGAAAAAAATAGTATTCCGCATCATAGCAACAATCCCTGTTTGCCAGCAGGCAACCAATCACCTGCACACTGACAGCCTCCAGGTTACGGACGGTGTAGGCCTATCATTGATTGGCTACTATATTGTACCATATTTTGAGTGGTTATGACTAGAGTTGGGCCGAACGGTTCGCCTGTGAACGGTTCCATGCGAACTTCAGTGGTTCGCGTTCGCGTCCCGCAGGCGAACTTTTGCGGAAGTTCGGTTCGCCCCATAATGCACCATGAGGGTCAACTTTGACCCTCTACATCACAGTCAGCAGGCCCAGTGTAGCCAATTAGGCTACACTAGCCCCTGGAGCCACTCCCCCCTAATACAAGGCAGGCAGCGGCGGCCATTACGCTCACTCGTGTGCCTGCGTTAGTGAGAGTAGGGCGAGCTGCTGCAGACTGTCTCTCATAGGGAAAGATTAGTTAGGCTTAGCTTGTTCCTGGCTGCATACCTGTTCTGTTCAGTACCTGCATACCTGCTCAGTGAACCTGTTCAGTGAACCTGCCACTGCATACCTGTTCTGTGAACCCACCACTGCATACCTGTTCTGTGAACCCACCACTGCATACCTGTACTGTGAACTCACCACTGCATACCTGTTCAGTGAACCCACCACTGCATACCTGTTCTGTGAACCCACCACTGCATACCTGTTCAGTGAACCTGCCACTGCATACCTGTTCTGTGAACCCACCACTGCATACCTGTTCTGTGAACCCACCACTGCATACCTGTTCAGTGAACCTGCCACTGCATACCTGTTCTGTGAACCCACCACTGCATACCTGTTCTGTGAACCCACCACTGCATACCTGTTCTGTGAACCCACCACTGCATACCTGTTCAGTGAACCTGCCACTGCATACCTGTTCAGTGAACCTGCCACTGCATACCTGTTCTGTGAACCCACCACTGCATACCTGTTCTGTGAACCCACCACTGCATACCTGTTCTGTGAACCCACCACTGCATACCTGTTCTGTGAACCCACCACTGCATACCTGTACTGTGAACTCACCACTGCATACCTGTTCAGTGAACCCACCACTGCATACCTGTTCAGTGAACCCACCACTGCATACCTGTTCAGTGAACCTGCCACTGCATACCTGTTCTGTGAACCCGCCACTGTATACCTGTTCTGTTCAGTGAACCCGCCACTGCATACCTGTTCTGTTCAGTGAACCCGCCACTGCATACCTGTTCTCGCCATGGTGCGCACCAGTCCAGCACGGCCGTCACTACACAAACAGCTGTTTGCGGTGCGTTACACGGAGAGTTTGGTGTGTCAGTGTGAAGCAGTACCTTAATTACACTACCTGATTGATGTATACACATGCAAGATGTTTTAAAGCACTTTAGGCCTGTCATTTAGCATTCAATGTGATTTCTGCCCTTAAAACGCTGCTTTGCGTCAAATCCAGATTTTTCCCGGGGACTTTTGGCATGTATCCCACTCCTCCACCTGGGGGTCCAGGTGTTAGACCCCTTGAAACATCTTTTCCATCACTTTTGTGGCCTGCATAATTTTTTTTTTTCAAAGTTCGCATCCCCATTGAAGTCTATGGCGGTTCGCGAACTTTTACGCGAACCGAACCTTACGCGGAAGTTCGCGAACCTAAAATCGGAGGTTCGGCCCCACTCTAGTTATGACAATGAAAAGAATTCTTGCAGGATTTGACCATGTATGCCACCTAGTAGTACACATCTCCCTCCAGTGGAAGTTTTAGCTTAATTCCTTTCCTGGTTGCAGTTTCCCATCATGTGCACACTTTTTAGATATAAGGAGTTGGTTCAGTCCATTAACCACTGCCCCTCCCCTGAGACGAGTATCTACAAAACACTACTTTACCTCGCAGGGACGTAGATCCACGTCACTTACCGCTGATCACTCCTGCACGCTTACGTGCGCTCCTGCACTTGTTCTCTCCATGGATTGTTACAGGGGAGATGAATGAATGGGAACGAGGTGTTAATGATTGCCGGCATCAATTAGATGCTTTCGTTCATTGTAACTACGGAAGTAACACAGCCATGTATTACTTCCTATTCGCGTATTTATAGTATGTTAATAGGAAATAATGTGCAAGGACATCTTGTGGCCAAATAGTAACATTACACCTAAATTCGCTTATTTTAATAAAAAGACCCACACTTACATTTCAAATTAACTCATTCCCTCCCACACTCTCCCATAGTACCCAAATCATTTTTTTGCAAAAAAAAAAAAAATACATAAATATTGACATTAGGGACTGATTTTTTTTATGTATGTCAAGAAGATGTATTACTGTTTTGTTTTGTTTTTAATTATGGGCTTGTAATTAGTGATGGAATGCAACTTTATTTCCAAATAAAATGTTGGTGCCATACATTGTACTAGGGACATATTGTAAATGTTGCAATAACTGGGACAAATGGGCAAATGAAATGCGTGGGTTTTAATTATGGTAGCATGTATTATTTTAAAGCTATAATGGCCAAAAACTGAGAAATAATTATTTTTTTCCATTTTTATTCTTATGTTTCCTGTTAAAACGCAGTTAGAATAAAATAATTCTTAGCAAAAAGTACCCCCAAAGAAAGCCTAATTGGTGGCAAAAAAAAATAAGATATTGATTGTTTTGTTGTGCTAAGTAGTAATACATTTATAGGCGAATGAATGGAAGGAGCACTGCCAGGTAAAAATAGCACTGTTTTTTTAAGGGGAAAACTCTTTGGAGGTGAAGTGGTTAAAGGTATTATCCGAATGAACATTTGTTGGTTTGATTTCTGCATTTCTGCTCCCCGACTAACACCAGACCATACTTCACTTGCTTCACCAGTGGTGCATTGCATAACGCATGGGTTAAAATGTGTGTGTGAAATGCAATGGAAACTGGATATATACTTTAATACAAAGCCTGCATGCAGAGAGTTGGAATAACGTGATCCGTTACAACAGAGAGATGTGAAAAGGCCCATAGGATTGTATGAACAGTAAGCCAGTATGCAGAATTATTCTGTAAAGTAAATTGTCACTGTGAACTAGCCCTTAAAGCAAACCTGAAGCAAAGATACACTTATGAGATAATGAATTGTACTGTATGTGTAGTACAGCTAATAAATTGTAGCACAAAAAAAAAGTTTGCTTTGTGTGAATGAATTTATTGTTAAAAAATTGTGTGAATGTTTATCATTAAAAAGGAAGACAAAGGGAATGTGAACAAAAGAGCATTTGTTATTTACCTTGGGAATGGGCTTAATGTAAAAGTTCACCTGCTACCAGCAGTGAGGCCAAGAACATAGAGTTGAAATGCGTTATGTGTATGATATTGTGTTTCTTTTTTTCCCATTATTTTAAATTCAATGCATGAATTCTATGGCCTCAATTCACTAAGCTTATCTCCTGTCTTTAATAAGGTTTCTAGAGTTATCACCATGGTGACGAGGCATGTTGTAGTCAGGAAACATTTTACCTCAGGCAAACCTAAAGTTAACTCTTCAATCCTTAAAATAACTCCAGAATTCTAAAGTTAAAGACAGGCTGTTAATTAACTGTGTGTGAAAATAACTACAGACTGAGGAGGTAACTTAAAGTGTAACAGTCGGGCATAAAATGAAAAATCAATTCTTTATTTTTATCTGGTAAACAAGTAATACAGATGCTAACCAGGCAATCTAAAAGTTAAAATCTCTATTACTTTTCTTGTTTATAAATGATCATTCTCCAGTTTACCTGACTGTTATTTGGTACGTTGTCACATAAAGGAAGTTGCACGGCATGCTGGGTTGTCTTTTTTTGCTTCATTTTCCCTCAGACTTAACTAATGTACAGAAGCAAAAAAGGATAACCCATCATGCCCTGAAACTTCCTTTGTGCGGCAACGTACCAAATAAGAGTCAGGTAAACCGGAGAATGATCATTTATAAACAAGAAAACTAATAGAGATTTTAACTTTTGGATTGCCTGGTTAGCATCCGTATTACTTGTTTACCAGATAAAAATAAAGAATTGATTTTTGATTTTATGCCCGACAGTTACACTTTAAGGGATGAAGAGATAAGATAACTCTCTCTCACTGTGTGGGGGCAAGTTTTCTCTAGCCTTATTATCTCCAGCATGATCTTAGTGAATGGAGGCCTATGTCTTATTATTTTCTGTTTAACATTATAAATGAAAAGGTATAAAAAAAAAAAAAAAAAGTGACAGCTGGGGGGTGGGGGGTGCGCTAATAAAACAGTGTTGGGCCATCTTGCAAGTTCTATACACACCTTTGTCCAGACAAGCAGGCAGGTTGACTTGCCAGGAGTGAAAGGACAGTGACAATGAATCCCTTTACCTCTAAGCTATAACTGCATCTTCTAAATAGATGTGGGAGTTGAAGAACTTTAACCAAGGATTGAACCTCATCCCAAGCAAAAAGCTAATACCCCCTTTTCCAGAAATCTTTGCCTTTTCTCAAATATATCATCGAGGGGTCTGTGTGGTTGATATTGTGGTGAAACTCTTCCCACAGTCATGACAGTTTCCTTTCTGTAAATGTTGTTGCATTGTTGGAAATAACAGCTGTTTCCAACTGCCAAGCAACTGGTATCTCTCTCTCTGTTTGTACAATATGCATATCTATAAAAAAAAACAACCCTTTAGCCTACCACATTGTTAGTGGGTGTGGTTAAAGATAATGGCGGGACGTGATGTTTGTTTTATTTTTTTCCTTGTCTGCCAGCAGTAAAGATGATGACGTGCAGGCTCATTGTGGATTAAACATAAGGGGCCTGATTCACAAAACGGTGATAACTCAGTTATCACCCCTAAAAGACTTTAGGCATGATAACCTTTGCACCACACTGGTGAAAAGCTAGTTTAGGCGTGATAAGTTTAGGGGCTCGATTCACAAAGCGGTGCTAACCCAGTTAGCATGCCTAAAAGACTTTAGGCATGATAACCATTGCACCATGCTGGTGAAAAGCCAGTTTAGGCGTGATAAGTTTAGGTGTGATAAGTTTAGGTGTGATAAGTTTAGGCATGCTAAGTTTAGATAAGTGTAGATAGCGTGCAAAGTCCCGCACGCAAAGCAGCGCCATTAAATTCTATACGAAGTGCACCAGACTTTGCTAGCGCAAAACTTTTGATCAGCTGTGCACTGCGGTGCTAACGCAGTTGGTGCTTTAACTTATCGGGCTTGATTCACCAAGCGGTGCAAAGTGTTTGCACGCTGGTGAAAAGGCCCTTATCACGCCTAAACTCACTTTAGGCATGATAAGAAGAAACTCGCGCGAAGTTACCGCACGTACGCGCGTACGCGCGTAAGTGCGCGCGCAGCACCCGACGCTTCGCGCGAAGCTCCCATTAAACCCTATGGGACTTTGCGCGCGCGCTCACGCGCGTACGCGCGGTAACTTCGCGCGAAGAGCAGGAAAAAGCGGTGATAACTCAGTGGTGAAAAGGTCATCACGCCTAAAGTCTTTTAGGCGTGATAACTGGGTTATCACCGCTTTGTGAATCAAGCCCTAGGGGCTCGATTCACAAAGCGGTGATAACCCAGTTATCACGCCTAAAAGACTTTAGGCGTGATGACCTTTTCACCACTGAGTTATCACCGATTTTTCCTGCTCTTCGCGCGAAGTTACCGCGCGTAAGCGCGTTCGCGCGTACGCGTGTAAGAGCGCGCGCAAAGTCCCATAGGGCTTAATGGGAGCTTCGCGCGAAGCGTCGGGTGTTGCGCGCGCACTTACGCGCGTACGCGCGTACGCGCGGCAACTTCGCGCGAGTTTCTTCTTATCATGCCTAAAGTGACTTTAGGCGTGATAAGGGCCTTTTCACCATGGTGCTAACACTTTGCACCGCTTTGTGAATCGAGCCCGATAAGTTTAAGCACCAACTGCGTTAGCACCGCAGTGCACAGCTGATCAAAAGTTTTGCGCTAGCAAAGTCTGGTGCACTTCGCATAGATTTTAATGGCGCTGCTTTGCGTGCAGGACTTTGCGTGCGATTTAAACTTATTTAAACTTAGCACGCCTAAACTTATCACACCTAAACTTATCACACCTAGGGCTTGATTCACAAAGCGGTGCAAAGTGTTTGCACGCCAGTGAAAAGCCCCTTATCACGCCTAAACTCACCTTAGGCATGATAAGAAGCAACTCGCGTGAATTTTCCGCGCGCAAAGTCTTGTGCGCGCAACTGCGCGCGCGCAGCGTCCCCGCTTCGCGCGCGTTAGAGCAAAAATCGGTGATAACTCAGTGGTGCAAAGGTTATCACGCCTAAAGTCTTTTAGGCGTGATAACTGAGTTATCACCGCTTTGTGAATCAAGCCCTTAAACTTATCACGCCTAAACTGGCTTTTCACCAGCGTGGTGCAATGGTTATCACGCCTAAAGTCTCTAACTGGGTTAGCACCGCTTTGTGAATCGAGCCCGATAAGTTTAAGCGCCAACTGCGTTAGCACCGCAGTGCCAAGCTGATCAAAAGTTTTACGCTAGCAAAGACTGGTGCACTTCGTATAAAGATTAATGGCGCTGCTTTGCGTGCGGGACTTTGCAAGCGATCTAAACTTATCTAAACTTATCATGCCTAAACTTATCACACCTAAACTTATCATGCCTAAACTTATCACACCCGGGGCTTGATTCACAAAGCGGTGCAAAGTGTTTGCACGCCTGTGAAAAGCCCTTTATCACGCCTAAACTCAGTTTAGGCGTGATAAGAAGAAACTCGCGCAAATTTTCTGCGCGCAAAGTTTTCCGCGCGCAAGCGCGCAGGCGCGCGCGCAGCACCCGGCGCTTCGCGCGAAGCTCCCATTAAGCCCTATGGGACTTTGCGCGCGCGCTTACGCGCGTACGCGCGGTAGCTTCGCGCGAAGAGCAGCACAAATCGGTGATAACTCAGTGGTGCAAAGGTTATCACGCCTAAAGTCTTTTAGGCGTGATAACTGAGTTATCACCGCTTTGTGAATCAAGCCCCTCATGCCTAAACTTATCACACCTAAACTTATCATGCCTAAACTTATCACACCTAAACTTATCACACCTAAACGTATCATGCCTAAACTGAGTTTAGGCATGATAAAGGGATTTTCACCAGCGTGCTAACTGTTAGCACCGCTTTGTGAATCAGGCCCTAACTGTTAGCACCGCTTTGTGAATCAAGCCCTGTGAATCGAGCCCCATGAATTGAAGATGGGATGGATCCAGACAATCCAGGAACTGAAGGAAACACTAAAAAGAAAAACAGGAGCCAACAGTGCAATAAGTCAGAGCATTGGGTAATGATCAGTGTAAGGAGATTTATTCACACTTTTCAGGTTGCAAGCAGATTACAACCACCAGTTGAGCATATGGTACTCTTGGTTATAAGCCAAGTCCCCGAGTGGAGACCTAGCTGATAAAGACAACACACTTAATGGAGTTGTAAATGATTATGGATAGGGATGATTTCCGATTCTGCAGAAATTCCGATTTCTGCCATTGCCGATTACCGATTTCACGGATTTCAGATAGGTTTCCAATTTCCGAGTTCGGATTTCCGATTTCCAAGTAGTGTTTTTTTGGGTCATTTTTTGCATTCTCTAAGCCAAATACTTCCGAGTTGACCCTGCATCTCTAATTGGTCCAATGCTTCCGAGTTCTGTAATTGGGCTAAAATTACCGAGTTGTGGTAATACAGTATTTCTACAGAAATCCCATTTCCGATCGGTTTTCGATTTCCGAGTACTTTTTTGGGTCATTTTTTGCATTCTCTGATTGGCCAAATACTTTCGAGTTTTTTCTGCATTCTCTGAT
Organism: Hyperolius riggenbachi; assembly: GCF_040937935.1. NCBI lineage: Eukaryota > Metazoa > Chordata > Amphibia > Anura > Hyperoliidae > Hyperolius > Hyperolius riggenbachi. Next base: position 469,380,705 of record NC_090647.1, read on the forward strand.
TGGTCCATTGATTTCGAGTTCTGTGATTGGGCTAAAATTACCAAATTGCAGTAATGCAGTATTTCTGCAGAAATCCGATTTCCAAGTTCCGTTTTCCGATTTCCGTTCGGAAATATAGATTTCCGATCGGAAATTCGGAAATTTAAATTCCGCGAAATCCGAATGAGCATCCCTAATTATGGAAAGAGATTGAAGGTACCCAACAATATAAAACAATTAACAGTGAAGTAACAGTAACAGTGAAGTGGCAGTGGTGAGACTCGCCTCACTTGAAGAAAAAATCAATAGTGACTTGATTTAGACAAGTTTTTGTGCTGTGGAGATGTCTTTCAGCACCATAGTTTTGCTACATTATTTCCAGGTCATGTGCTGCATCTCCATTACACTCTCCCAACATGCGCCACTTGTCGCTGCTTCACTGATAGACACTCTCCTGATGTCTGTGCACCTATTCCAGGCTCTTTGACATCTCCACTCACTGTGCAACTGTGCTGACCAATCAGGACCTCTGATGTAGTCACTGTTCCCCACCACATTTCACTACACAATAAACTTGGAGCCCTGGCAAAGTTCCCTCTGGAGCCCTCCCTTGGTCCACTACACTCAGGGAGGCAGATACATACAAGACAAAAAGGGAATCTGTGCTGGGGTACAACTCAGTATTCTATTGTGTAGTCATAAAAAGCTTTGTCATATGATTTTGCCAGCCGTTTAGCACACAAGGAGCATCATTTTAATAAGGGTTGCTATTCTCTGGAGCCCGGGGATTGTCTGCTACTTTCTATCACATTACAGACAACAAGTACAATTTTACTCCAACTCAGTATTGTGCATTTAGCTGACATGTGAAGCTAACAAAAATTGATTGAAATGAAGAAATGTCTTTAAAAATCAGGCTCTTAGAAACCAATTATCTTTAATTTCGTCTTTTTGGTTTTGAGCTAGGGAATTGAATATGCTGCATGATAATCTATTTCCCATGCTACAGGCTTTTTTTTTCATTTTCAAAAGACACCGAATACTAAAATACAAACTAGTCCTAAAATATTCACTAAATAGATTTTTTTTGACATAGCCTCTTTCCCTAGGATCACAGTCTCCATCATGCCTTGGATGTATTTGCTTGTTCCTGACCTTTTTCACAGTAGCTGAGTATTGTGCCATGATTTGAATCAGGACAATACCATGTTTGGGCTAACATTAAAAGTTGTAAAGATTAAACTTTTGGCCAAAAGGTCTATGTCCAGGCCTGGATTAACCTCACAGGAGCCTACAGGCGCAGATGTCCTGGCACTTTAGACTTCACCCTCCATGAACCTACAAGCCCCTACTAAACTGAAGGGCATGTTGGCTGGCTGTCCATAGGTGGCGCTACATGGCGCCGGGCACTGCTGCCAGCTGTTTCTGATAATGAGCTCCCCCTGCTGCTTTCAGCAACTCGTCTCCTCCTACTCCTCTCTGACTCCCCCTCTGAACTGTCCCCCTGTTCATCTCCTCTATTGGGAACCCACGTGACACCCATATCATCATAATCATAATCATCATAATCCTCCTCCTCAGCTTCGCTTGTATCAGACACCTCCAAAACTGCACCAACAGCAGGTACTTCATCCTCCTCCTCATACCCTACGTCCATAGTGCCGCCTAACTCAGACATATGAGGTGGTGTAACTTGCTTAGCGCCTTCATCTTGTTGTAACAATAATGGCTGTGAATCAGTTAATTCCCCGCCAAATAACACCTGCGAAGTGTCAAATGTAGTGGATGTGGTGTTTGTAGTAGCGCTGGTGGCTGTGAAAGATGAGGTGTTCTGTGTTAAATAGTCAACTACATCCTGACAATCTTGGAAGTTGATGGGACGTGCCTTCTTCTGAGCACTGTACTTTGATCCAGGGCCGCACGAAATCACATCAGCACAAAGTTGAACAAATCTGCCGGGTGGCCTGCCTCTGGCTCTGCCTCTGCCTGTTTTGTCCATATCGGGGGATGAAGTGAAAGGTATGCACTGACTTGACTAATACAATGTGCAGTCAGTAGCGTTCCTACCTAAGGGAGCAGGGGGGCGGGGCGCACCGGGTACCAGTCAGCCAGGGGGGTGTCGCCACGACCCCCCTACACCTGACTAAGGAGGGGAAGAGCAGCGCTAGGAGGAGGGGTGACAGCAGGGATAGCGGCGGGGAGGGGGAAATATCCCCCCCTCCCTCACCTGGGTCCCCTCCTTCTGCCTCTCTTCTCCCCCCAAAAATGCAGGCAGCGGGCGGGTGGCAGTGGGCAGCAAACAGGCGAGCGCGGAGTATACTCACGTTACTTCCGCGTATCAGCCTGGAACGCTGCGTCACCGTCACGTGCCTCTTCTGCGCCTCCAATCATTGGAGGCGCAGTAAAGGCACGTGACGGCGACGCAGCGTTCCAGGCTGATACGCGGAAGTAACGTGAGTATACTCCGCGCTCGCCTGCTCGCTGCCCACTGCCACCGGCCCGCTGCCCGCATTTTTTGGGGGAGAAGAGAGGCAGAAGGAGGGGGACCCAGGTGAGGGAGGGGGGGATATTTCCCCCTCCCCGCCGCTATCCCTGCTGTCACCCCTCCCTCTAGCTACATGGGGGGGGAGGAGCACTTTACTACCTAAACTGGGGGCCACTATACTAGCTGGGGGCCACTATACTGGAGGCAGCTAAACGGGGGGGGGGGGGGCACTATACTAGCTACACTGGGGGCATCTATGGGGGCCACTATATTACCTATACTGGGGGGGCACCATACCAGCTACAATGGAGGCAACTATACTATCTAAACTGTGGGCCACTATACTAGCTATACTGGGGCAACTATGGGGGCCACTATACTAGCTATACTGGAGAGCAGCTCTACGGGGGCCACTATACAAACTACACTGGGGGCAGCAACACTACCTACATTGGGGGCAGCAGCTATGCTGCCTATCCTGAGGGCAACTATACTAGCTATATTGGGGCAACTATACTACCTTCACTGGGGGCAACTAGCTACCTATACTGGGGGCAACTGCTAGCTACCTATACTGGGGGCAGTGGCGGCACGGGGGGGGGGGTGCTTTGGGTGCTGAAGTGTGTTGAAGCACCCCTTAAAATTCTCCAAGCACCCCCCAGCGTGAACTGACTTTCGGCATCTAATAGACGCCGTATCAGTTCACCGCAGCGGCAGAGCAGGGCTATAGTAAAATGTCCGAAGCCCTGCTCTGGAGACTTTGGGAGTTGCTGGCTGCAGAGGATCGTGGGAGCTGCGCACTGGACAGAGGCCGGAACAGGAGCTCTGCTGCAGGTGAGTAAATGTTTTTTTTTTTTTTCTTTTTCTTTTTAATTTATATTAGCAGCCAGGGGTAGCGTTTATGTTCTGGCCAGGTCTGCTACACGATTGAAGTGTTTTCTGGACAGGTCTGCCACACGATTGCATGTATTTTCTGGGCAAATCTGCCGACATCTGCCGACATGATTGCATGTATTTTCTGGGCAAATCTGCCGACATGATTGCACGGATTTTCTGGGCAAATCTGCCGACATGATTGAACGTATTCTCTGGGCAAATCTGCCGACATGATTGAACGTATTCTCTGGGCAAATCTGCCGACATGATTGAACGTATTCTCTGGGCAAATCTGCCGACATGATTGAACGTATTCTCTGGGCAAATCTGCCGACATGATTGAACGTATTCTCTGGGCAAATCTGCCGACATGATTGAACGTATTCTCTGGGCAAATCTGCCGACATGATTGAACGTATTCTCTGGGCAAATCTGCCGACATGATTAAACGTATTCTCTGGGCAAATCTGCCGACATGATTGCATGTATTTTCTGGGCAAATCTGCCGACATGATTGCCTGTATTTTCTGGGCAAATCTGCCGACATGATTGAACGTATTCTCTGGGCAAATCTGCCGACATGATTGAACGTATTCTCTGGGCAAATCTGCCGACATGATTGAACGTATTCTCTGGGCAAATCTGCCGACATGATTGAACGTATTCTCTGGGCAAATCTGCCGACATGATTGCATGTATTTTCTGGGCAAATCTGCCGACATGATTGCATGTATTTTCTGGGCAAATCTGCCGACATGATTGCATGTATTTTCTGGGCAAATCTGCCGACATGATTGAACGTATTCTCTGGGCAAATCTGCAGACATGATTGAACGTATTCTCTGGGCAAATCTGCAGACATGATTGAACGTATTCTCTGGGCAAATCTGCACACATTACGTGTATTTTCACCCGGGTTCACATCAAATTACAGTTAGCTCCGCCCTCATCCGGTCATGGCCACGCCCATTTTTTGCCGCGACGCATGTTATAGCGCCACCCATTTTTTGCCCCTTTACCTTTTTTTTTGGGGGGGGGGGGTTTCTTATAATACCCAGCACCGGGTGTCAAATGCCCTAGGTACGCCACTGTGTGCAGTCACACAGATGCAGTGACTGGTATTACAACACAATGTGCAGTTGTCACACACAGGTGCAGTGAACAGTTATGCTGGTATATAAAACAGCATGCTGTCACGCAGGTGCAGTGAACAGGTATGCAGTAACTGGTCTCAATACAATGTGCAGCTGTCACACACACACAGGTGTAGTGAACAGTTATGCAGTGACTGGTATATAACAGTGAGTGTGGCCACACAGGTGCAGTGAACAGGTATGCAGTGACTAGTATATAATATAACACTGAGTGCGGTCACACAGGTGCAGTGAACAGGTATGCAGTGACTGGTATTACAAATGTGCAGCTGTCACACACACAGGTACCATGAACAGGTATGCAGTGACTGGTATATATACAGTATAACACTGCGTGCTGTTGTCACGCAGGTGCAGTAAACAGGAACAGGTATGCAGTGACTGGTATATATAACACTGCATGCTGTGTACTGACACTCAGATGCAGTAAACATGAACAGGTATGCAGTGACTGGTATTACAAATATGCAGCTGTCCCACGCAGGTGCAGTGAAAAGGTAGCCACTGAATGTGCTGGGCCTTGCACAGTATAGCAATTACCAAGGGCCACACACAAAAAAAAACACATCAAAAGAACATTAGTTCTCAAAATAGCTGTTTTCGGTTGCTTCTTAGCAATAAGTATCAGCAAAGAACAAGTTAACAAGCCTAACAACAGACTAACTAAGCTTTCCCTATGTCTAAAGCAGGTTCCTCTCCCTTCTCTTACTACTGCAGCCCCACCGAGTGAGATAATGGCCAACGCAGCTGCCTAATATAAGGGGGGGGGGGGGGTCCTCCAGGAGGGAGTGTCGCCTGATTGGCTTCCCTGTGTCTGCTGACTGTGATGTAAAGGGTCAAAGATGAGCCTAATGATGTAGTATAGGGGGCGGATCAAACTTGCATAAAGTTCGCAGTTCACCACGATTGCAAACCATCAATGTTCGCGCAAATCGGTGCGTGGTCGAACTGTTTAGGCCATCTCTAGTCCACCACTGGGTGCACTTGACTCACTAGGAGAGTGCATGAAGCAAATAGATATGAATATTCATTGGTAGAGGGCCGTACCTACAGCACTGATCTAGTTTTGTTTTTGTTTATTTTGTCTGGGTATCAATCTTTTATTGATGTTAGAAAAGGATGCTGACATTTAGTGTTGGGCGAACACCTAGATGTTCGGGTTCGCGAACGTTCGCCGAACATCGTCGCGATGTTCGGGTGTTCGCGCCGAACTCCGAACATAATGGAAGTCAATGGGGACCCGAACTTTCGTGCTTTGTAAAGCTTCCTTACATGCTACATACCCCAAATTAGCAGGGTATGTGCACCTTGGGAGTGGGTACAAGAGGAAAAAAATATTTGAAAAAGAGCTTATAGTTTTTGAGAAAATTGATTGTAAAGTTTCAAAGGAAAAACTGTCTTTTAAATGTGGAAAATGTCATGTTTCTTTGCACAGGTAACATGCTTTTTTTCGCCATGCAGTCATAAATGTAATACAGAGAAGAGGTTCCAGGAAAAGGGACCGGTAACACTAACCCAGCACCAGCAGCAGCACACGTGATGGAACAGGAGGAGGCGCAGGAGGAGAAGGCCACGCTTTGAGACACAACAACCCAGGCCTTGCATGAGGACAAGAAGCGTGCGGATAGCATGCTTTGTACCGCCATGCAGTCATAAATGTAATAAAGATAAGTGGTTCAATAAACAGGGACCACACGGCAACGCTAACCCAGCAGCAGCAGACGTGATGGAACAGGAGGAGGCGCAGGAGGAGAAGGCCACGCTTTGTGAGACACAACAACCCAGGCCTTGCATGAGGACAAGAAGCGTGCGGATAGCATGCTTTGTACCGCCATGCAGTCATAAATGTAATAAAGATAAGAGGTTCCATAAACAGGGACCGGCAACGCTAACCCAGCAGCAGCAGCAGCAGACGTGAAGGAACAGGAGGAGGCGCAGGAGGAGAAGGCCACGCTTTGTGAGACACAACAACCCAGGCCTTGCATGAGGACAAGAAGCGTGCGGATAGCATGCTTTGTACCGCCATGCAGTCATAAATGTAATAAAGATAAGTGGTTCAATAAACAGGGACCACGCGGCAACCAGTGGCGTAGCTAAAGAGCTGTGGGCCCCGATGCAAGTTTTACATGGGGCCCCCCAAGCACTCAATACATAACAATTGATACGGCGCCTCAAGATCTGCCAATGGCAACTACAGTGTCAGAGGTGCAAGAATGGAATGGGGAACAGTTTGTTAATGATTATCACTATTGAAAGCATCTATAGAAGTGATTATTATGAGCACAGGTCCAATAGAGAGCTAATACTGCAGTTGAGGGAGGGCCCTTCGGGGCCCCTCTGACCCAAGGGCCCCGATGCGGTCGCAACCTCTGCAACCCCTATTGCTACGCCCCTGGCGGCAACGCTAACCCAGCAGCAGCAGACGTGATGGAACAGGAGGAGGCGCAGGAGGAGAAGGCCACGCTTTGTGAGACACAACAACCCAGGCCTTGCATGAGGACAAGAAGCGTGCGGATAGCATGCTTTGTACCGCCATGCAGTCATAAATGTAATAAAGATAAGTGGTTCAATAAACAGGGACCACGCGGCAACGCTTACCCAGCAGCAGCAGACGTGATGGAACAGGAGGAGGCGCAGGAGGAGAAGGCCACGCTTTGTGAGACACAACAACCCAGGCCTTGCATGAGGACAAGAAGCGTGCAGATAGCATGCTTTGTACCGCCATGCAGTCATAAATGTAATAAAGATAAGTGGTTCAATAAACAGGGACCACGCGGCAACGCTAACCCAGCAGCAGCAGACGTGATGGAACAGGAGCAGGCGCAGGAGGAGAAGGCCATGCTTTTTGAGACACAACAACCCAGGCCTTGCATGAGAACAAAAAGCGTGCGGATATAGCAGCAATGCTTTTTGCCGCCATGCAGTCATAAATGTAATACAGATGAGAGGTTCAATAAACAGGGACCGGAAACGCTAAACCATCCCAGATGTTCATTGGTCATGTTACTTGGTTGGGGTCCTGGAGTGTTGCGTAGTCGTTTCCAATCCAGGATTGATTCATTTTAATTTGAGCCAGACGGTCTGCATTTTCTGTGGAGAGGCGGATACGCCGATCTGTGACGATGCCTCCGGCAGCACTGAAACAGCGTTCCGACATAACGCTGGCTGCCGGGCAAGCCAGCACCTCTATTGCGTACATTGCCAGTTCGTGCCAGGTGTCTAGCTTCATGCCCGGTTTCAGGTCCAGCGGTGCCAGCCACAAATCCGTCTGTTCCTTTATTCCCCTCCAAATTTCCTCCCCTGTGTGCTGCTTATCCCCAAGGCAGATCAGCTTCAGCAACGCTTGCTGACGCATGCCAACAGCTGTGCTGCACTGCTTCCACGATCCTACTGCTGCTGGTGCTGGGTTATCGTTTCCGGATGAGGTACAGCTTTGAGATGCGTTGGAGGAGAAGGAGTCAGAGAGGTAGGTGCTGCTGTTGTTATCCAGTGGGAGGGACGGCGGTGCAGCTGTTTGCGGCGTGGGCAACACGCCGCAAGCAGGTGAGGAATCGCTGCCAGGCTCCACAAGGTTCACCCAGTGCGCGGTAAGGGAGATGTATCGACCCTGGCCGAACGCACTCGTCCAGGTGTCAGTGGTGAGGTGAACCTTGCAGGCAACGGCATTCTTCAAGCTTCGGGTTATTTTGCTGACCACGTGCTCTTGCAACTCAGGCACTGCAGAGCGCGCAAAGTGGTAGCGGCTGGGAACCACGTAACGTGGGATGGCCACTGACATCATGCCCTTGAAGCTGTTTGTCTCCACCACTCGATATGGCAGCATTTCGCAGGCCAGAAGCTTGGCTATGCTGGCTGTTACTGCCACGGCCCGGGGGTCATTTGCTGGCAATTTCCTCTTGCGCTCAAACATCTCCGAGACAGACAACTGAACCGTAGGGCTGCACACCGAAGGGCTGTTGGTTGTTGTGTTTGATGAACACTGGGAGACCTCAAGAGCACTACTCCGGAAAGTGACAGTGTCAGCGTCGTCTGATGTTTGTGAATGTTGTGAACCACGCAATGGCTGGGCTACTGCTGCTGCTGAGGCGGGTCTGGTGGTGAGTCTGGTGAACCCAAGGGAGGCAGTGTTGCTGGTGGTACCCTGTCCTGCTGCGTTTGCCCACAGAGTGGGATGTTTGGATAGCATGTGGCGGCTCATGCTGGTGGTGGAGAGGTTGTTAATACTTTTCCCCCTGCTCAGGCGGGTCTTGCACACCTTGCAAATCGCCATGGTACCATCCTCAGTGCAGTCTTCAAAGAAAGCCCAGACTTTGGAGCACCTGCCTTGCTGGCGATTTCTGTTTGCGCCTCTTTTGCCTCTCACTTGAACTTCCACTGAAATTGCGCGCCGCCTACCTTGTGGCACAAGGCGAACTCGTGCAGCAGTGGGTTCTTCAACAGACTCATCTGTGCTGCTGCTACGACAGCGATGTTCTCGTTCACAAACAAAATCTGGGTCTATGTCCACATTGTCCATACCCTCCTCTTCCATCTCCTCAAACTCGTCATATGTCATTGTGGGGGGCCGCCGCCGTGGAGTAGAGCTCCCCAGAACAACCTCTGCGCAGCTCACTCCAACGTCGTCTGGTTATCTGGCAGTTGTGTGCGTGGTGTCGCTGCCGGTTGTGTCCACTAGCTCCTTGTAACTGGCTGAGGACTCGGACCTCGTGCGTGATGTGCTGGTGCTGCTTAACCCACTGCTGGACGCTTGAGAGGTCATCCAAGTAATTATCTGGTCCTGTTCTTTTGGATCTGTGAGGGTGGTTGTCCTGGACAACATGGGCGGTATTGAGTGGGTTTTCTTGGGTGCTCCCCTGTGGCCTGTACGTGAACCGTCAGGGGAAACACCTCTTCCCTTGCCCCTCCCTCTTTCACCGGATTTCTTCCTTATCCTTAAAGTACACGCTGACTGGCAGCAGTACAGTGGCAGTACAGAAATGCTATACAGTGGTGGGTGAGCGGTGTACCACTATTGCCAGCAGCGACACAGAGCACAATGCTATACAGTGGCGGGTGAGCGGTGTACTACTGTTCCCAGCAGACACAGAGTGGCAGTAAACACAATGCTATGTAGTCTGCTATATAGTCACCCCGAACGGGGTGATGTTCTGCAGAACCCGAATAGTGGTGAACACTGTTCGCCCAACACTACTGGGAACGCAGATTGTAGTACCTAAACACACGATACATCATGTTTTCCGGGGTCGGACTCTGAGGCACATACAGATGGTCCCGATCATCATCCTCATCATACAACTCTTCTCCTGAGTCTGACCCACCCACCCACCACCTCTGCCACCCCAACATCCCCAGACACAGACCCCTCATCGTCCTCAACATTAACTTGGGATGCTGGCCTGAGCCAGACCTCCTCCTCCACATCAGGCCCCATCATCTCCTCAATGGCAGCCCTCATTAATCGCTCTGGCGACGGACCGATGGACACAATGTTCTCCTCCGGGGAGGGCTGCTGCTGACCACTGGCTGCTGGGGTGGATGTTATAGCTTGCGTGGGGCGTTGGCTGTTGCTGTTGTTGGGAGTGCTGCTCACAGCGGAGGTCTCTGAGGAACTCATGGTGAGCTCATATAGTGGTTGGCGGTGAGTGGAGTATTACTGATCCCAGCAATATACACACTGACTGGCCGAGTACGCAATGCTATATAGTGTGGCTGAGCGGTGTACACAGAGTGGCAGTAAACACGATGCTATATAGTCTGGCTGAGCGGTGTACACAGAGTGGCAGTACACACAATGCTATATAGTCTGGCTGAGCGGTGTACACAGAGTGGCAGTACACACAATGCTATATAGTCTGGCTGAGCGGTGTACACAGAGTGGCAGTAAACAATGCTATATAGTGTGGCTGAGCCGTGTACACAGAGTGGCAGTAAACAATGCTATATAGTGTGGCTGAGCGGTGTACACAGAGTGGCAGTAAACAATGCTATATAGTGTGGCTGAGCCGTGTACACAGAGTGGCAGTAAACAATGCTATATAGTCTGGCTGAGCCGTGTACACAGAGTGGCAGTAAACAATGCTATATAGTCTGGCTGAGCGGCAATGGCGTCCCTACAATAGAGCGCAGGGGGGCGGGGCGCACCGGGTGTCAGACACCCAGGGGGGTGTCGCCACGACCCCCCACAGCAGCACAATCGGAGGGGGAAGCAGGGCTAGAAGGAGAGGCTGTGGAGGCAGCGGTGGGGAGGGGGGAAATATCCCCCCCCTCCCTCACCTGGGACCCCTCCTTCTGCCTCTCTCTCCCCCTCCAGGATAGCGGCGATAAGTGCGGGGCGGCCGGAGGCAGGGCCGCGCCTGGGCGAGTGCTGTGGTGTGGGTGCATTGCACCCAGGCGCCGGGCTGTGCTTGCCCCCAGTCTGGTCTTCACCGGTGCCCTCTGCCTCCCCCTCGGTCGCCGCTCTCTCCCCCTGGCCGCCTGCAGCATCAGACCTCATCAGCGGGCGACCAGATAGATGGGCGCCGGCGCTAGGACCTAGCGGACACCGCTCATGCGGAAGTGACATCACTTCCGCATAGCGATGCGCCCGCCGCCCGCTCTAAGGTCGGGTCGTCCACTGATAGAGAGGTCTGCTGCTGCTGGGAGGTGAGGGGGGTCCCTGTCACTCACTACCTACCTAGCCTGGGGGCACCTGTCACTCACTACCTACCTAGCCTGGGGGCACCTGTCACTTACTGGGGGTCCCTGTCACCCACTACCTACCTAGCCTGGGGGCACCTGTCACTCACTGGGGGCACCTGTCACTCACTACCTACCTAGCCTGGGGGCACCTGTCACTCACTGGGGGTCCCTGTCACTCACTACTTACCTAGCCTGGGGGCACCTGTCACTCACTGGGGGCACCTGTCACTCACTACCTACCTAGCCTGGGGGCACCTGTCACTCACTGGGAGTCCCTGTCACTCACTACCTACCTAGCCTGGGGGCACATGTCACTCACTGGGGGCACCTGTCACTCACTACCTACCTAGCCTGGGGGCACCTGTCACTCACTGGGGGTCCCTGTCACTCACTACCTAGCTAGCCTGGGGGCACCTGTCACTCACTGGGGGTCCCTGTCACTCGCTACCTAGCTAGCCTGGGGCACCTGTCACTCACTGGGAGGTCCCTGTCACTCACTACCTACCTAGCCTGGGGGCACCTGTCACTCACTGGGGGTCCCTGTCACTCACTACCTAGCTAGCCTGGGGGCACCTGTCACTCACTACCTAAAGGGCTCCCTGTCACTCACTACCTAAAGGGCTCCCTGTCACTCACTACCTAAAGGGGGTCCCTGTCACTCACTACCTAAAGGGGGTCCAGGCTGGCTACATATACTGGGGACACTGGCTGTTTGTCATTATGTGCATTTACTGGTGAAAAGCTGTCTCTTATTATGTGCATTTGCTGGTGAAAAGCTGTCTATTATGTGCATTTACTGGTGAAAAGCGGTTTCTTATTATGTGCATTTACTGGTGAAAAGCGGTTTCTTATTATGTGCATTTACTGGTGAAAAGTAGTCTCTTATTATGTGCATTTACTGGTGAAAAGCGGTTTCTTATTATGTGCATTTACTGGTGAAAAGCGGTCTCTTATTATGTGCATTTACTGGTGAAAAGCAGTCTCCTATTATATGCATTTACTGGTGAAAAGCGGTCTCTTATTATGTGCATTTACTGGTGAAAAGCGGTCTCTTATTATGTGCATTTACTGGTGAAAAGCGGCTTCTTATTATGTGCATTTACTGGTGAAAGGCTGTCTGTCATTACGTGCATTTACTGGTGAAACGCTGTCTCTTATGTGCATTTAGTGGGGAAATTTTGTCAGTAAAAATAATCTTTTGTCCGTAAATTTTTAGGTATTTGTCAGTAAAAAATAACGTGAAAGGTTGGCAACACTGGCAGGCTGCGTGGCGCAACGGGAAAGATACAGGCAGCCCACCTCACACTTGGGCTTGGCGGGGGGAGGAGCCGACGATAGCGAGCGAGAGTAGGGTGGCCGCAGGCAGCCATAAATACGCAGTGTGTGACTGTGTCGCACTCGCAGAGCCTCTCAGCCTGAATCAGTCCAGAGACTCGCAGGCAGCCAAAGCCAGCCAGGAGCAAGCCCATGGAAGAGGGGTAGGAATGGAGTATCGCATGCATGCGTAAAGAGGTGGAAGGTGTGGGTGTGGTTATGTGGTTGGGCGCGGTTAATTTAACCACTCCCATAGGCGCCAGAGAAAATCTTGCACCCAGGTGCCAGGCACCCCAGGCTCTCACCCCTGGGCGTATGGACAATTACTTGATTTCCGCGTTCCAAGCGTGGAGCGCAGCGTCATGATGACGTTACAGGTCTCCGTCTTCAATGCCGCCCACTGTGCTTCCTGATTAGCGGAAGCACAGTGGGCGGCATTGGAGGCGGAGACCTGTAACGTCATGACACTTGGATCTCCCCACCGCTACCTCCACAGCCCCTCCATCTAGCCCTGCTTCCCCCTCCTGGGGCACCTACACTGGGGGCAACTATACTAGCTTACTGGGGGCAACTATACTAGCCATACTGGGGGCAACTATACCAGCTATACTGGGGGCAACTATACTAGCCATACTGGGGGCAACTATACTAGCCATACTGGGGACAACTATACTTACTGGGGGCAACTATATTAGCTATACTGGGGGCAACTAAACTATACTAGCTATACTGGGGGCAACCAAACTATACTAGCTATACTGGCTGGGGCAACTATACTAGCTATACTGGGGGCAGCTATCCTGGCTGGGGGGCAACTATACTAGCTATACTGGCTGGGGGCAACTATACTAGCTGTATTGGCTGGGGGCAACTATACTAGCTGTACTGGCTGGGGGCAACTATACTAGCTATACTGTCTGGGGCCAACTACACTAGCTATACTGGCTGGGGCGACCATACTAGCTATACTGGGGCAACTATACTAACTTCATTGGGGGCAACTAGCTTCACTGGGGGCAACTGTACTAGCTATACTGGGGGCAGCTATACTGGGGGCAACTATATTACCTACACTAAGGGCAACTATACTAGGTATTTTGGGGGCAACTATACTAGCTATACTGGGGCCGCTATTCTGGAGGGGGAAGAGAGAGGCAGAAGGAGGGGTCCCAGGTGAGGGAGGGGGGATATGTCCCCCCTCCCCACCGCTGCCTCTACAGCCCCTCCATCTAGCCCTGCTTCCCCCTCCTGGGGGTACAGCCTCCATATCACTCTCATCCCGGGTTCACTTTAAATTAGTTAGCTCCGCCCTCATCTGGTCATGGCCATGCCCATTTTCCACCACAGCGCCCTTTTTGTGTGCCGCAATTTATAGCCACGCCCATTTTTTTTTTGGGGGGGGGGGTTGTCTTTTAATACCCAGCACCGGGTGTCAAATGCCCTAGGTACGCCACTGCTGAGCGGTGTACACAGAGTGGCAGTACACACAATGCTATATAGTCTGGCTGAGCGGTGTACACAGAGTGGCAGTAAACAATGCTATATAGTGTGGCTGAGCCGTGTACACAGAGTGGCAGTAAACAATGCTATATAGTCTGGCTGAGCAGTGTACACAGAGTGGCAGTACACACAATGCTATATAGTCTGGCTGAGCCGTGTACACAGAGTGGCAGTACACACAATGCTATATAGTGTGGCTGAGCGGTGTACACAGAGTGGCAGTAAACAATGCTATATAGTGTGGCTGAGTGGTGTACACAGAGTGGCAGTAAACAATGCTATATAGTGTGGCTGAGCGGTGTACACAGAGTGGCAGTAAACAATGCTATATAGTCTGGCTGAGCGGTGTACACAGAGTGGCAGTACACACAATGCTATATAGTCTGGCTGAGCGGTGTACACAGAGTGGCAGTAAACACAATGCTATATATAGCGTGGCTGAGCGAGGTACACAGTGGCAGTACACACAATGCTATATAGTCTGGCTGAGTGGTGTACACAGAGTGGCAGTAAACAATGCTATATATAGTGTGGCTGAGCGAGGTACACAGTGGCAGTAAACAATGCTATATATAGTGTGGCTGAGCAAGCGGTGTACTACTGTTCCCAGCAGCAACACACAATGACTGGGGGGGACCCTGGCTAGCGTGGCTGGAGAGCGAACTACCCTGCCTGCCTACCCAAAGCTAAACCCACAGAGAAATGGCGGAGATATGACGTGGTTCGGGTATTTATTTACCCGAACCACGTGACCGTTCGGCCAATCAGAGCGCGTTCGGGTCCGAACCACGTGACCCGTTCGGCCAATCACAGCGCTATCCGAACGTTCGGGAAACGTTCGGTCATGCGCTCTTAGTTCGGCCATGAGGCCGAACGGTTTGGCCGAGCACCATCAGGTGTTCGGCTGAACTCGAACATCACCCGAACAGGGTGATGTTCTGCAGAACCCGAACAGTGGCGAACACTGTTCGCCCAACACTACTGACATTAATCACATTATTGCAATATATAAAAAGCTTTATGGCGTAGCCTTATATATTAACCTTCTTGTATTTCATGCTGTTTTTACTACAATCATACCAGTCTTATAGATCTGCTGCATCTTCAGGTTTATTTACAAGCAATGTATTTCTCATTACCTTGCATTGCTGGGACTCGAGGCAGCATTTTAGTATTAATGTAAATTCCTTGAGGTGGGGGCTTGAAGGAAATTGTTGCAATTCTGCGATGGCCAAAACGCAGGTACAATTCATAAAAACGAGGTCATAATTTAAAGAATCATTGAGCCCTGTTCATTAACTCCAAGAAAGCACAGGCATGCATTTCATTTGATATCCGGTTTTCTGCTAAAAATGACCTTGCACTTGTCCAGCAGAATCTCTATTAAAGTGGGATCACTAAGCAGAATATGGCAGTGCTTATTATAAATGTGTCTTATTTTTGATGCTTCGTTATTAAACTGAATTATGAATAGAATCATTTCCTCTGGTTCCTGCTTTCCTTCCTGCAAATTAAATTGTATTACACCACCCGGTTAACTTTTGCAAGAACATTTTCCACTACATGTACTTCAGACATTATGATGTGCAGAGTCAAACAGCTCTCTATATGCAGCCTGAATGCCCGTGCAGGATAAATTGTATTGTAAAATGGAAAAAGGGGGTTTTCCAGCCTCTCTGAATTGATGCAATGCGATTTTATCGTGTTTATAAATCTACAGTGGTCTGTAAGGTCTTCACATCTATTCACTCTTTTTTTTTTTTACTTCTGCAGTTTGAAAATACATGTGAATAGGAATTTATTTGATGGTGTTTTTTTTAACATGTTCTGTATTTTCTGCTCAGATAAATTATTCAGAAAAATAACAAAGCAGTGAAAAAGTTGAACACTACAAATGAAAAAAAAATGATGCCTTTTTGTGGCATTTTTGTGGAAAGCCCCCCCAAAGAAAAGACTCTTTGGAAAACGGAATTGGAAATCAGAAATCCGCGGAATCGGTAATCGGCATTGGCGGAAATCAGAATTTTACCAGAATCAGAAATCGGCATTTACAACCATCCCTATACATGAATCTGGATGCAGTATCACAGGCTATTTAAATCAATAAGCTGCTCCCTAATTTGTGCAAAGCTTTAAAATTTCAGACAACGCACCCGAATCCATCTAGCTGTGTCATGGCTAGAGGGATTCTGTTGTGTCATTTTGCTGCACAAGTGCAGGCATCCATCTCAGAGACGAACTCTCGTCTCAAGTGGAAACCCACGCTTACTCTATCCTCACACCCTACTGTGTGCCTGTCCCTATCCTCCCCAGGGCCGGATTTGTACTTTTTACCGCCCTAGGCCAATGTCACCAGCCGTCCTCTTTTAGTATAGGTAGCGAGATTACCGTTCCCTCCAGTATAGGTAGCCAGATGACCCCCCTCCAGAATAGGTAGCAAGATGACCCCACCCCTCTTTCCTTCTAGTATAGGTAGCCTGATGACCCCTTCTCCTCCCCCTCCAGTATAGATAGCCAGATTACTCCCTGAATCCTTTCCCACTCCCCCCTTTCAGTAGAGCTTGCCTCCACACCGCAGCAGCCATCAGTGTCACTCACTTCTCTGCTTATCTTCAATGCAGAAGCTTCCTCTTCCCCTCCGTCTTCAATGCTGCCAAAGTCCGTAGCCGCCCGCCACAATGCCAACGTGCACAGAGAGCATGGCGCCCGCTGCACAGATAGCTGGGAGCAGAGTACTCGCGGTCAGGCGCCCGCCTGATCTCCCTGCATTGCAGCATTTGCAAGCTTGCAAATACTTCATCAGATTAGTCTGCTGCTTTGGTGCCCTTGCTCCTGTGGTGCCCTAGGCCATGGCCTAGGCGGCCTAGGCCTAAATCCGGGGAACTAGTAAAAAAGGGCGCACAGGGATAGTGGACAAAAAGGGCGCCGCCATAGACTGCAATGCAAAATATCGGCTATTCGGCGCCCGACAGGAAAAAAGGGCGCACGAGAAATAGCGGTTACAGGGATCGTGTTAACAAAGGTTTTCGTTTACAGGATAAAGTTTATAACAAATATCGTTTACAAGTTCGTTTAGACTTTGTATTATACTTATTTTTCGTTTGTTAATTTCGCTTATATGGGTTTTAACTAGTTTTTTTTCGTTATAAAAATGCGCTTATAAAACTTTAACAACTAAAATTTCGTTTACACTTCTTTTATCATTTAAAATTCGTTTTTATATGTATAATGCTTAAATAACGTTTCTAAAGCTGATTGTATTAGAAATACATTGCTTATGGTATTAACTTTGTTTTTACACTTCTAATGCGTTGATTATAGTTACTAAAATATCGCTTTAAATATTACTGTTATTTTAAGATTTCTACGTGATTTTAAGGCTAGTTATTCTATTACAAATTACTGTTATTTTAAGATTTCTACGTGATTTTAAGGCTAGTTATTCTATTACAAATATATAAATTATTTTATTCATGTTATTTGGAGTGAAGTATTTTAAGGATTAAATATATTATTGTTTATATGTGTTTAGCGTGTTTTGTGCAGTGGGGATGGTTAGGTTTAGGCATTACTAGGGAGTCTAGGGGTTAGGGATAGGTACAGGGAGGGTTAGGACCAGGGTGGTGGTTAGTTTTAGGCACCACCAGGGGGGTCTTAGGTTTAGGCACCAGAAGGGGAGTCTTAGGCTTAGGCACCAACAGGGGGTCTTAGGTTTAGGCACCACCAGGGGAGTCTTAGGTTTAGGCACCAACAGGGGGGTCTTAGGTTTAGGCACCAGAAGGGGAGTCTTAGGTTTAGGCATCAACAGGGGGGTCTTAGGTTTAGGCACCACCAGGGGAGTCTTAGGTTTAGGCACCAACAGGGGGGGTCTTAGGTTTAGGCACCACCAGGGGGGTCTTAGGTTTAGGCACCACCAGGGGGGTCTTAGGTTTAGGCATTACCAGGGGAGTCTTAGGTTTAGGCACCAACAGGGGGGTCTTAGGTTTAGGCACCAACAGGGGGGTCTTAGGTTTAGGCACCAACAGGGGGGTCTTAGGTTTAGGCACCACCAGGGGAGTCTTAGGTTTAGGCACCACCAGGGGGGTCTAGGGGTTAGGGATAGGTACAGGGAGGGCTCTGTATGAGAGTAAGGTTAGGTATAGTTATAGTACAATATATGTAATATATACAATTTATTACATTATGTGTATTTACACAAAGGGGGGTCTAGGTGTGAGGGATAGGGATAAGACGAGATATCTGTGACCCTAAAGTTAGGTATAATTGCAGTAAAATACCTGTAAAATCTACCATTCTAGTACTATGCTTAATACAAGTGTAAATATCGTTTTTGCTATAGACGCTATTTGACGTTTCATTTCAGAATTCGTTTACTGTTATAGACGGTATTTTGCCATTTAATTTCCGTTTATTTAACGTATTTAGCACTAAATTATCGTTTTTAACCTCTTAAACGAAAAATCGGTTTTTGCATTCAAACTTCTAATTTCGGCTACACCCCGCGCCCTTTTTTCCAGGCGCCCTTTTTTGATATACGCCTAAATCCGGCCCTGATCCTCCCCCATGTGAAATTCCTCCTAGCTGTTACTTTCTAGTTAGTCCTGATCTTAACTTTGCACTTATCTTTAAAGGATACCCGAAGTGACATGTGATATGATGGGTATGCACAGTGCATAGCACACAAATAACTATGCTGTGTTCCTTTTTTTCTTTCTTTGTCTGAAAGAGTTAAATATCAGGTATGTAAGTGGCTGACTCAGTCCTGACTCAGACAGGAAGTGACTACAGTGTGACTCTTACTGATAAGAAATCCCCCTTTTTTATCTCTTTCTTGCTCTCAGAAGCCATTTTCTGCTAGTAAAGTGTATTATAGTTGGGATTTCTTATCAGTGAGGGTCACACTGTAGTCACTTCCTGTCTGAGTCAGGACTGAGTCAGCCACTTACATACCTGATATTTAACTCTTTTAGGTAGAGAAAGAAAAAAAAGGAACACAGCATAGTTATTTATGTGCTAGGCACATGTCTATCTTATCATGTCACATTTCAGTTCGGGTATCCTTTAAAGTGTACCAGAGACAAAGGGCCATAAAAAAATGTATACATACCTGGGGTTTCCTCCAGCCACCTCCATACAGATTGCCCCATGCCTTGGTCTAAAGCCTTCTGAATTGTCCAGTATCAGTCCCGTTCTCCCCGGCCAGTTGGCCAAACAGTGCATGTGTGGCCTGACTGTGCGCACCCACCCCACCACGCTCGTATGGAGTGTTCTGCGCCTGCTCAGTACTACTGTGCAGGTGCAGAATGCTCCCAGCCGCAGGAGAGAGACGGGTAGCGCACCTGCACTGTGCCTCTGCCAACTGACCTAACTGGCTGGGGAGAAAGGGACAGATAGCGGATGATCCAGAAGGCTTTAGACCAAGGCGAGGGGCGATCTGTGCAGAGGGGGCTGGAGGAAGCCCCAGGTATGTATAAATCTTGTATGCCCTTACGTCTCTGGAACACTTTAACCTTGGTTCTGCCTGATATCTAAAACTATCTGAGATAATGCACTCATTACTAACATTACCCTATACAGTTCCAACAATGCGTAGCATTCTAGCACAAACCTCAACCTTCAAATTTTTATTTTTGAAGCCCCATTCATTCCAATAATGCAATAGAACAAAAAAGTCTGACATATTTCTGAAAATCAAAAGTCTAGCTTTTGAAATTTAGTGATATGCTTATCTGTCATGAAGCTTGCACCGTGCCTGTCAATCTTCATTTCCTTAAGTGTAGCTGCAACATCTTTCATTCAGATATGGGTGGCAAAGTTAAAGGAACACTACCATTAAAAATGTATAATTCAAAATACATGTGCTTGTGCACTCATACCTATAAGGAGTACACTTCTCCCAGAGTAAAATGTTGCTGTTGTTTACAGTAGGCAGTAAAGATCTGACAGGTTTTAGACTAGTCCATCTCCTCATGGGGGACTCACAGTATCTTTTTTAT
Source organism: Hyperolius riggenbachi (assembly GCF_040937935.1). Classification (NCBI taxonomy): domain Eukaryota; kingdom Metazoa; phylum Chordata; class Amphibia; order Anura; family Hyperoliidae; genus Hyperolius; species Hyperolius riggenbachi. Next base: position 469,400,687 of record NC_090647.1, read on the forward strand.
TCTTTACAAAAGCACTCTATGGAAAGGATCTATGCAAAGATGCCAGCCAGCCGTCCTACTCTTTTTAGCAGTATTTTGGAGGTTGTACTGAGCAACTGTTTTTTAGAAAATAAAGACAAAAAATTGTGCCCTTATGAGAAGGTTGACTAGTCCAAAACCTTTCAGATCTGTCAGATTTTTGCAACCTACTGTGAGTGACAGTATCATAGGAAATACGTAATCTATAGTGTACTTAACTGTGTAACAAATTTGTCATAATACAGGACCTTTAAGTCTACTAACCCTAAGGAAAACCCCACAGGGCAAGACTCAAACTGGACCCCCCCCCCCCCACCAGAATGTTAAAGAGACACTATAAGGGAAAAAAGTGCCCCTATGGAGGGAAGCATCTTTATTCTAATGTGGCTTCCCCCATCCTCTTCATCTTCTGGGATCCAGCTCTGTCAGCCCCCGAAAAACCTGCCGACAAGGGGGGCTGTGCCAGCACAGTAAGGGGCTTTAGCACATGGTAATATTTACCTATATGAGCTCCTGTGCAGTACCAGCTTCCGTTCAGGTTCCGGCAGAAATAGACAAGCCCTGTCGGGTCTGCTTTACTGCGCAGGTGACTCACGCAGCAGGGGAAGCTTGTACTGTGCCTGCACAGGAGCTTGGATAGGTAAACACTGATGCACGCTGTTCGGGGGCTGCCATCGCTGGATCCAGGAGGCTGAGTTGGATGGGGGAAGCCTCCCCCCCCTGAAGTAAATACCCCCCTCGGGGCACTTTTTTCCTTACAGGATCTTATTAAAAGTGAAGTCCTATTTTGATGAATATTTCACCAGTTTAACTACCCTATGACGTGGCTGTGGCATGGCTGCGGCGACAGCCCCAGGACCGCCTAAAGCCAATTGGTGTCAAGTCCTGGGGCCGGCTACTGCAGGAGATCGCGCGCAGGCTGCACGCGCATCTCCTGCTTGGGGGGTGCAGCTCTGCCCCACCTTCAGTCTCCGAGTGGTGATCGCCGCTCCGGAGACTGGTTGACGGCGAAACCGCCGTCTTTACACATAGTACAGCGCTGCAATCTGCAGCAGCGCTGTACTGGGGACAGCCGTTTGACACGGCTTTCCCCTCCTTTGTCTCAGCAGTGATCGGCTGTCATAGGCTAAAGGGGCGTGATCTGTCCCCACCAACAGAGAGCTCTGTTGGTGGGGAGAAAAGAGGGGGTATCACTCGTGTGCTGTGTTGTGTGGCCCTGCAGCTTGGCCTTAAAGCTGCAGTGGCCATTTTCACAAAAAAATAGCCTGGTCTTTAGCGGGGTTTAGCACTGTGGTCCTCAAGTGGTTAAATAATAATACAAAAGTAAATTGCTTTTGTATTTAAAATGTAGCACACCATTTCTTATTTTTAAATATTTCAGCAAATCCATCTAAATATTAACTATTTTCCCTCCCCCGGGACGAATAACTACGCCCCTGCAAAATGCCACAACTCTGTGCAGGGGCATAGGTAGTGCGTCCCTCCCGCCGCATCCCCCCGCTCCCCCCCCCCCGCGCTTGGTACCACCACTGATCACCCGCCGCTAGATCAATGAGTGGGAAAACAAATGGCTGCAGCCATCTATTCAGATGGCTCTGCCATTCATGAATCCCGTGCACATAGTGCTTCCCTTTCGGTACTAACAGTACGGAGCTGAAGTCACCACCATCTTGTGGCTAAATTGTAATATTACATCCCCCTTCCTTTAATTTATCATCCCTAGTTACCTTTTTTTTTAATTAACCCCTGACCTCCCACACTCCCCTAAAGTTACCATATATATATATATATATATATATATATATATATATATATATATATATATATATATATATATATATATATATATATATATATATATATATATATATATATATATATATATATATACCATATATACGGTAATATATATATACATATATATTTTTTTTTAACTAAAAAAAATTACACATAAAAAAAAATACATAAATAGTTACCTTAGGGACTGAACTTTTTTAATATGTATACAAAAACTGTATACTACAATTACTTTATAAATTATGGGCTTGTAATTAGGGATAGATGCAAAACTTAAAAAATGCACCTTTATTTCCAAATAAAATATTGGCGCCATACATTGTACTAGGGAAAAATTTTAATAGTTGCAATAACCGATACAAATGAGCAAATACAATGTGTGGGTTTTAATTATGGTAGCATGTTTTATTTTGAAACTATAATGGACGAAAACTGAGAAATAATTATTTTTTTCAACTTTTTTCTTATTATTCCCATTAAAACTGAGTTAGAATAAAATAATTCTTAGCAAAAAGTACCCGCCAAAGAAAGCCTAATCAGTGCCGAAAAAAACAAGATATAGATTGTTTTGTTGTGATAAGTAGTAATAAAGTTATAGGTGAATGAATGGAAGGAGCACTGACGGGTGAAAATTGCTCTGGTTTTTTAAGAGGAAAAACCCTTTGGGCTTGATTCACAAAAGAGTGCTAACTGTTAGCACGGCCGTTTTCACGCGAATTTTGGCATTGCGCGCGATCGCGATTTTTTGCGCAAAACGATAACGTTTTCGCGCGCAAACGCGAATTTTCACACGAAAACGATATCGATTTCACGGTAAAATTCGCATTTGCGTGCGAAACCGTTATCGTTTCGATCGCGCGCAATGTGAAAATTCGCGCGAAAACAGCCGTGCTAACAGTTAGCACTCTTGTGAATCAAGCCCTTTGAGGTGAAAAGGTTAATTTCTGGAGTCCATAAAACAAACTGTGATCTACAGTAAAGTTTACAGAAGACATCTTAAGGCATGTAGCTCATCGAAGGAGATGTTTTAACTTCACTTTTATGTTTAATTCACTTTAACTTCATTGCTTTCTTGATCACATTTTCATTCCGTGCAATTATTTACCTCTCATCACTACAAGCCCATTAAACATATGGCTGTTCACTAATGAGAAGTCACATATCACTACACTTGCTTTTCAGCCATCTCATTCATTGCAGTAAATGATGATGTATGACGTTAATAGCTATATCCTATCAAGCAATCTACATAAATAACATACAATTTTCAGATCCATAAGACTATGACAAGTGCTTTCTTTACAGCTGCATTTAAAACATTTCACTTAAAAGCTGAAGTTTATTCATTTTCTATATTGTAGTGAAAAGGTTTAAAGATCTTTTATGATTAGTAAGTATTTGTTTTGTTTTCTCACTGCCATTCTACATAATCCTTAGCTATGGCTTTTAAGTACATCTTTGTATACAGAAAAAGAAAAAAATAATAAACAGGCTAACTACAGAATGAAAATACAGATGTCTGCATACAGCAGCAGCCCCAGACAGGCCCTAAGTAGCATCCTTGTGGTGTGGTCCCAAATAACAAATGCAGCAATCTTGAGGGCCCCTCCTTCCCCCAATGTGATCAAAAATATCACTTGCCCCAATACCTGGTCAATAACAATTTCACAAGCCATTTCTGCAGCACAGAATTCCAGGGGAGCTCAGGAATGTCTTTCTGCCTCCCTTGTTACATTGATTAAAGATCTCTGCGCATCCTCCTGATCCCCATTGGTCTGTTACAAACAAATAGGGAGCCTTGGAGCTAAGCTAAAATTTAAAGATGCTTTAGCTCTAGCTATACTTAGTATAGCTAGAGTGGCGGGGCTAGCAGCGGTGTGGCCACGGGTGCGCGGAGATCTTCAATCAATGTAACGAGGAAGATCGCAAGATCAGAGGATATTGGCATGGGAACATTTTTTAAAGGTACAGATAAGTATTTCTGGTTAATTTAGAACAATGCAACACATGAGTTAATAAACTCAATGGACCATATTTGTATGAGCAAGATGTGGACATATTAGCCACATTTGTGGCAAACACAGTCAGTCTTTATTAATAATATTAAAAACAACAAAGTGGGACCTCAATGAAAAAGACCATAAAGGCAAGTGCATAAGAATCAATATATTGTTGAACAAAATCCCCTGAAAGTATGAGATCACAAAAAATATGCTTTTCCAGTACTTCCTATATCTCCGCTTCCTATTGATCCCACGTTTCCAGTAGACTGCAAATAGTTCCAACAAATTTAGCCTTTTCAGATTTATATGGCCTACATTAACTACCAACTCTTTTTTAGGCATGAACATCCTGCTGAAAACTGTTATGTAGCATTCTGGCTTGACTCAAAACTTTGAAGTGTCAAGTGTAGTTATAGATGAACATCATGAATGAACGCTAGCAAACTTTTACGTGAAAGTTTGCAAATCGAATGTACACGGAGGACACAGTGGGCTTGATTCACTAACCAACGCTAAGCCGGTTAGTGTGCCCTAAGTGTTAGTGTGCGCAAACCAAGGTGTTAGGTGGTTTGCACCCACATAGTTGAAACAATCCCGCCCACTGTGCACGCAGCGCGGGTAATAGTGCGCATTGCTGGCCCTTAAAATTTGCACCCGATGCAATGAAAATGACGCATCGGGTGCCCGTTAAGCAGCGATATGATGCGCCACTTCGGGGGCACCCGATGCGTCATTTTCATCGCATCGGGTGCGACTTTTAAGGGCCAGCGTGTGCAACGTTATTGTCACTAATATCGGCGCACCTGCGCACACTAGTAGCTTTGCGCACACTAGCGGCCAAAAAGGGCTTTTCACACCGGCGCTAACACTTAGCGCCGGTTAGTGAATCAAGCCCATTGACTTTAATGGCAGCCGACATTCAAAAACCTTCAAGGCATTTTCAGCCACAATTCCTTTTAAAAAGGTGTCAAAACTGTCTAAATATGTCCAAAAACATGGGCAGTGGCATGGAGGGGGATCAATGGCAGCATTTTCCCTCAAAAATACATATTTGTTTAATGTGTGAAAGCCAAACATCACTGCTTGCGCAGTGTGGGCCTAACGCCGGACTACAAACTCAACAGTGATGTGAAACATTTTGTGTGACAATGTCTGGTGAGGTGAAATTATTAAAGTACAGTGCAGTTGCAAAATATGCTGCTTGCACAGTATGGACCTAAAACTGCACTACAAAGAGAGTGATGTGAAATGCTCTTTGTGACAATGTTAGGTGAAATGTTTTTTGAAAGTACAGTGCAGTCACTTAATCACTTTATTTTAGTACAGTGCTGGGCTGTAATAGTGACCAAAGGCATCCAGGGGGGGGGGGGGGAATTGATCTTGGGGGGGGGGGGGGTGCCATGGCCATGAATTAAGCCCTGACCCCGAATGAAGCCCCCACAGTTGTTCGATCAGTTGCTACTGCTGCATGTGTGCAGTAGCAAGAAGTTCGGTGGCCTTTAGAGCAGCAGCTTTGCCAATCCCTGGAGAACAGACATCACAAGGTTTAGATAGTGTAAGTTAAAGAGAGTTTCCACTATGTCCCTCTGTGCCACCCCTTCTCCAGTGCATCCCTCTGTCCTCCTGTACCTCCTTCTGTCCCTCTTTGTGCTTTTTTTCTGAATGAATGAATCAATCTTTCAACAGATAATATATCAATGGGTAGATATCTCCTTGGAAATCTCAGCTGATTTACACCTACCCTCCAACAAACACCTCTTCTATTGAGGTTTCTCAACTGATTTATGAAAGAGAAAATGTTAGCCATAGTGATAGTCCCATTTTGGCCATTTTTATGCCCACTTATAGTGATATTGAATTGTGCACCACATAAAAGCACAAGCACATTTTTTCCTCTACTGTGCTCCCGGGCCTCTAGTATTATCACTAAATTGTGTTTGAACTGTTGCAGCATATTCTCAGTGTCTGTCTGATAGTGCACAGACAGAGCACACTGGCACTGAGCCACACCTGTGCCCACTTACATTGATAGTGAATTGTGTGCCACATAAAAGCACAAGCACAGTTTTACCACTAGTACTCCAGGGCCTCTGTTATTATCACTGTATTGTGTTTGAACTGTTGCATATCTTGGTGTGTGAGCCGTGTGCACTACTGATATTGTTGTTGCCATATTCAGTTGCGGACACCTCCACTGCATTACTTTTCACTTGTTGCAGGCACAGTACCCCAATAAAAAAAATGACAGGCAGAGACCCTGCAAGTGTCATCGAGGTTGTGCTGTTGTGATCTCCTGCAGCTCTTTAAGAATGCACAGTGTTCAGAGGGCACGTACCCTCAACCCCCAACATTCTGAGGACGTGATTGACTGGCTTACACAGCGCACCACATCTTCTACAGCTTATGCACGGAACCTCTTTGATGCACCGTCCTCCTTCTGCTGTGCTTCTGGTGCCCCACAACAACTTACCACCACTAGCACCACAGCTGTTCCACTTGATATGTCAGTGGAGTTATTCACACATGATGCATTTGGTGATACACTTGGGGTCAGCCAGCCAACATGCCCTTCATCACCTGCTTTTGCCACCACCCAAAAGCCGACATTCCAAAGCTCACCAGTGTGGCATTTTTTGTTTGTTTGTGTGGCTGCAGTAGTGAACTGAATTACACCAGAAACAAGCATGCAACTAATCTCGTCAGTTCTGACAATATTGACAGAAACCCCTGACCTGCTGCATGCTTGTTCAGGATCTATGGTTGAAAGAATTAGAGGCAGAGGACCAGCAGGGCAGCCAGGCAACTGGCATTGCTTAAAAGGAGATAAATATGGCAGCCTCAATATTATTCTCAGCTCGGGTTCCCTTTAAAAGTGCAACGCAAAGACAGTGGGCCCAAGTTTTGGTGAGCCTTTTCCCAGAAAATTCACATAATTGTGCAGGTTTTCTCAAGAAAATACACGTAATGTGAGTAGATTTGCCCAGAAAATACATGCAATCATGTGGAAGATTTGACCAGAAAATACATGCAATCGTGGCAGACCTGGCCAGAAACCACTTCAACACAGCAGACCTGACCAGAAAAAGCATGCAATCACGTAGCAAACCTGGCCAGAAAACACTTCAATCATGTAGCAGACCTGGCCAGAAAATACATGCAATCATGTCGGCAGATTTGACCAGAAAATACATGCAATCATGTCGGCAAATTTGACCAAAAAATACATGCAATCATGTGGAAGATTTGACCAGAAAATACATGCAATCATGTGGCAGACGTGGCCAGAAAATACATGCAAGCATGTGAAAGATTTGACCAGAAAATAAATGCAATCATGTGGCCGACCTGGCCAGAAAACACTTCAATCTTGTTGCAGACCTGGCCAGAACAGTCGATACACCTGCTAATATAAATAAAAAAAAACCATTTACTCACCTGAAGCAGCAGCAGACCTCCTGTCCCGGCCTCCGTCCGGCGCAGCTCCCACAATCCTCTGCAGCCAGCCAGCAACTGAAACTCCCGCGCTTAGAGCAGGGCTATGGGAAAATGGCGCCCGAAGCCCTGCACTGCAGACTCAAAGTCTCCAGAGCAGGGCTTCAGACGCCATTTTACTGTAGCCCTGCTCTGCCGCAGCTGTGGGCTGCTGCTGTCAGTGAACTGACATGGCGTCTATTAGACACCGAAAGTCAGTACACGCTGGGGGTGCTTTAGGGGTGCTTGGAGAATGGCGCTGTCATTGCCCCAGTATAGCTAGTATAGTTGCCCCCAATATAGCTAGTATAGTTGTCCTTAGTGTAGATAATATAGTTGCCCCAGTATAGCTAGTATAGTTGCCCCCAGTATAGCTAGTACAGTTGCCCCCAGTGTAGCTAGTTTAGTTGCCCCCAGTGAAGCTAGTTGCCCCCAATGAAGTTAGTATAGTTGCCCCAGTATAGTTAGTATAGTTGCCCCAGTATAGCTAGTTTGGTCGCCCCCAGCCAGTATAGCTAGTATAGTTGCCCCCAGCCAGTATAGCTAGTATAGTTGCCCCCAGCCAGTACAGCTAGTATAGTTGCCCCCAGCCAGTACAGCTAGTATAGTTGCCCCCAGCCAGTATAGCTAGTATAGTTGCCCCCAGCCAGGATAGCTGCCCCCAGTATAGTTGCCCCAGCCAGTATAGCTAGTATAGTTGCCCCAGCCAGTATAGTTGCCCCCAGTATAGCTAGTATAGTTTAGTTGCCCCCAGTATAGCTAGTATAGTTTAGTTGTCCCCAGTATAGCTAATATAGTTGCCCCCAGTAAGTATAGTTGTCCCCAAAATAGCTAGTATAGTTGCCCCCAGTATGGCTAGTATAGTTGCCCCCAGGATGGCTAGTATAGTTGCCCCCAGTAAGCTAGTATAGTTGCCCCCAGTAAGCTAGTATAGTTGCCCCCAGTGTAGGTGCCCCAGGAGGGGGAAGCAGGGCTAGAAGGAGGGGCTGTGGAGGCAGTGGTGGGGAGGGAGGACATATCCCTCCCTCACCTGGGACCCCTTCTTCTGCCTCTCTCTCCCCCTCCAGAATACGGCGACAAGTGCGGGGCGGCCGGAGGCGTACTCACCTAATCTCTGCGATCCAAGCGTCATGACGTTACAGGTCTCCGCCTCCAATGCCGCCCACTGTGCTTCCGCTAATCAGGAAGCACAGTGGGCGGCATTGAAGACGGAGACCTGTGATGTCATGACGCTGCGCTCCACGCTTGGAACGCAGAAATCAGGTGAGTAATTGTCCATACGCCTCCCGCCGCCCCGCACTTGTCGCCGCTATTCTGGAGGGGGAGAGAGAGGCAGAAGGAGGGGACCCAGGTGAGGGAGGGGGGGGGATATGTCCCCCCTCCCCACCACTGCCTTCACAGCCCCTCCTTCCAGCCCTGCTTCCCCCTCCTGCTGTGCTGCTGTGGGGGGTTGTGGCGACACCCCCCTGGGTGTCTGACACCCGGTGCGCCATGCCCCCCTGTGCCCTACAGTAGGGACGCCACTGATGGGATGCCCAACGCCAAACTAGCGACAATTGTTTTGCAAAGGCACCTGATCCCAAAACACAAACACCAATGGTATGCACACATTAATAAAAGCAGCACACAAATATAATTACTTTAGAATTTTTTTTTTATAAATTTGACAAACATGCTTTAAGTAAAAAAAAAAAATAGGTTGTACAGTGAGCCAGTCTGTTTGCTACCATCATAAAGTTCTATAATTAACTTCCCATCCCATCCAGGCCTCTGGTACACGTGACATGATGCATTACTGGAGCATAATGCACTAACTTAACCACTTGAGGACCCACCCTTTACCCCCCCTTAAGGACCAGCGCTGTTTGAAGGGATCTGTGCTGGGTGGGCTCTGCAGCCCCCAGCACAGATCAGAGGGCACGCAGAGCGATCAGATCGCCCCCCTTTTTTCCCCCCTATGGGGATGATGTGCAGGGGGGGTCTGATCGCTCCTGCGTGCAGGCTAGTTGCGGGGGGGGGCACCTCAAAGCCCCCCTCCGCGGCGACATTCTCCCCCTCCCTCTCCTACCTCTCCCTCCCGGTGATCCGGGCTGCACAGGACGCTATCCGTCCTGTGCAGCCAGTGACAGGACGTCCCCTGTCACATGGAGGCGATCCCCGGCCGCTGATTGGCCGGGGATCGCCGATCTGCCTTACGGCGCTGCTGCGCAGCAGCGCCGTACAATGTAAACAAAGCGGATTATTTCCGCTTGTGTTTACATTTAGCCTGCGAGCCGCCATCGGCGGCCCGCAGGCTATTCACGGAGCCCCCCGCCGTGATTTGACAGGAAGCAGCCGCTCGCGCGAGCGGCTGCTTCCTAATTAATCAGCCTGCAGCTGGCGACGCAGTACTGCGTCGCTGGTCCTGCAGCTGCCACTTTGCCGACGCGCGGTATGAGTGCGCGGTCGGCAAGTGGTTAATAAAAAGATTTTTGTAAATGACAGTGACATTTTTTTTCCTAAAAAACAAATACTTTGTTTTATAAATAGCAACGCCCAAGCTGGTCCATTCAGTTGAGCAGGCATTCAGCACGCACACACCTAAGGGCCTTACAGACCTGTTACCACCCAATCTTGCGTGGCTGCATGGCCACATATCTAGTTAGCATGGTGAAGCTCCAGAGCCTTTGTTATCACTGTATTGTACATGCAATCACAGAAAATACATGCAATCATGTCAGCAGATTTGACCAGAAAATACATGCAATCATGTCGGCAAATTTGACCAGAAAATACATGCAATCATGTGGAAGATTTGACCAGAAAATACATGCAATCATGTGGCAGACGTGGCCAGAAAATGCATGCAAGCATGTGAAAGATTTGACCAGAAAATACATGCAATTATGTGGAAGATTTGACCAGAAAATAAATGCAATCATGTGGCCGACCTGGCCAGAAAACACTTCAATCATGTTGCAGACCTGGCCAGAACAGTCGATACACCTGCTAATATAAATAAAAAAAAAACCATTTACTCACCTGAAGCAGCAGCAGACCTCCTGTCCCGGCCTCCGTCCGGCGCAGCTCCCACAATCCTCTGCAGCCAGCCAGCAACTGAAACTCCCGCGCTTAGAGCAGGGCTATGGGAAAATGGCGCCCGAAGCCCTGCACTGCAGACTCAAAGTCTCCAGAGCAGGGCTTCAGACGCCATTTTACTGTAGCCCTGCTCTGCCGCAGCTGTGGGCTGCTGCTGTCAGTGAACTGACATGGCGTCTATTAGACACCGAAAGTCAGTACACGCTGGGGGTGCTTTAGGGGTGCTTGGAGAATGGCGCTGTCATTGCCCCAGTATAGCTAGTATAGTTGCCCCCAATATAGCTAGTATAGTTGCCCTTAGTGTAGATAATATAGTTGCCCCAGTATAGCTAGTATAGTTGCCCCCAGTATAGCTAGTACAGTTGCCCCCAGTGTAGCTAGTTTAGTTGCCCCCAGTGAAGCTAGTTGCCCCCAATGAAGTTAGTATAGTTGCCCCAGTATAGTTAGTATAGTTGCCCCAGTATAGCTAGTATGGTCGCCCCCAGCCAGTATAGCTAGTATAGTTGCCCCCAGCCAGTATAGCTAGTATAGTTGCCCCCAGACAGTATAGCTAGTATAGTTGCCCCCAGCCAGTACAGCTAGTATAGTTGCCCCCAGCCAGTATAGCTAGTATAGTTGCCCCCAGCCAGGATAGCTGCCCCCAGTATAGTTGCCCCAGCCAGTATAGCTAGTATAGTTGCCCCAGCCAGTATAGTTGCCCCCAGTATAGCTAGTATAGTTTAGTTGCCCCCAGTATAGCTAGTATAGTTTAGTTGCCCCCAGTATAGCTAATATAGTTGCCCCCAGTAAGTATAGTTGTCCCCAAAATAGCTAGTATAGTTGCCCCCAGTATGGCTAGTATAGTTGCCCCCCAGTATGGCTAGTATAGTTGCCCCCAGTAAGCTAGTATAGTTGCCCCCAGTAAGCTAGTATAGTTGCCCCCAGTGTAGGTGCCCCAGGAGGGGGAAGCAGGGCTAGAAGGAGGGGCTGTGGAGGCAGTGGTGGGTAGGGAGGACATATCCCTCCCTCACCTGGGACCCCTTCTTCTGCCTCTCTCTCCCCCTCCAGAATACGGCGACAAGTGCGGGGCGGCCGGAGGCGTACTCACCTAATCTCCGCGATCCAAGCGTCATGACGTTACAGGTCTCCGCCTCCAATGCCGCCCACTGTGCTTCCGCTAATCAGGAAGCACAGTGGGCGGCATTGAAGACGGAGACCTGTGATGTCATGACGCTGCGCTCCACGCTTGGAACGCAGAAATCAGGTGAGTAATTGTCCATACACCTCCGGCCGCCCGGCACTTGTCGCCGCTATTCTGGAGGGGGAGAGAGAGGCAGAAGGAGGGGACCCAGGTGAGGGAGGGGGGGATATGTCCCCCCTCCCCACCACTGCCTTCACAGCCCCTCCTTCCAGCCCTGCTTCCCCCTCCTGCTGTGCTGCTGTGCGGGGTTGTGGTGACACCCCCCTGGGTGTCTGACACCCGGTGCGCCTAGCCCCCCTGCGCCCTACAGTAGGGACGCCACTGACGGGATGCCCAACGCCAAACTAGCAACAATTGTTTTGCAAAGGCACCTGATCCCAAAACACGAACACCAATGGTATGCACACATTAATAAAAGCAGCACACAAATATAATTACTTTAGAATTTTTTTTTTATAAATTTGACAAACATGCTTTAAGGAAAAAAAAATAGGTTGTACAGTGAGTCAGTCTGTTTGCTACCATCATAAAGTTCTATAATTAACTTCCCATCCCATCCAGGCCTCTGGTACACGTGACATGATGCATTACTGGAGCATAATGCACTAACTTAATAAAAAGATTTTTGTAAATGACAGTGACATTTTTTTATCTAAAAAACAAATACTTTGTTTTATAAATAGCAACGCCCAAGCTGGTCCATTCAGTTGAGCAGGCATGCAGCACGCACACACCTAAGGGCCTTACAGACCTGTTACCACCCAATCTTGCGTGGCTGCATGGCCACATATCTAGTTAGCATGGTGAAGCTCCAGGGCCTCTGTTATCACTGTATTGTATTTGCACTATTGCATAGCTCTGTGTCTGTGTGATACTCCACAGACAGAACGCTGTCACTGATGCACAGGTGTGGCCCCTTCTAGTGTGATATAATTGTGTGCCACAGCCCACATTACACAAGCAGCAGACTACTACCACTGCAGCAGGACCTCTGTTATCACTGTGCTGTGTTTGCACTATTGCATAGCTCTGTGTCTGTGTGATACTCCACTAGGGTGACCAGGCGTCCTCTTTTCCCCGGACAGGTCCTCTTTTTCAGACCTGTCCGGGGCGTCCGGCCGGTTTTTTGAAATGTCCGGGGAAGAGCAGTTTGGGAGCCGAACACGGGCCGGCTCTTTAAAAACGTCTGTGTTGCCCGGCAACACCACTTGCATCCCCCTATTGACTGGCCTGGAGCCCTGCGTGCATCCTGCTGGGGCTGATGGGAGAGGAGAAAGGATGTGTGTAGCTAGAGCCAGGGTTGGTCTGAGCCGCTGGTACTGCTGTTAAGCCCCGCCCACAGACTTCTGACATGCGGTGGGGACTTGGTATGGGAATGTGCTGTGCCCGCGAGCAGCTTGTAGAGGTCACAGCAGCAGCAGCATTTCTCCCTTCAGCTATGGGGCTATCCAGAGAAGGCCCCACCCCTTGCAGGAAAAACCCTCACCCGTCTGGGACAACAAGATGAGAGGTGACTGTCTGTCATAAGCCCCACCCCCTGATGACAATAACCACTCCCCTGATGGCGGTAGCTCCGTCCCCACATGATACACGAGGAGAGGGCTTCTGGCTACTGTAAGACCTCAGCTTGGGGAATGGGATGCTGAGGAGCATGTGGCTAGGTGGAAGCCCTGTCTGGGGGAAGCCTAACTCCTGTCCAGAGGAAGTCCCGCCCCCTGCCTGAAACAAGAAGAAACTTGGCTGTCGGGAGGTAGCCAGTAAGTATGCACTAGCAACATCAGTCTCCCTCCCCCCACTACGACCAGCGACCTTCTCCCTCACTAGCCCCACAGTAACCTTCTCCCTCCACTCATTAGCCCCAGCTACCTTTTTCCCTCCCATGCTAGCCCCAGCTACCTACTCCCTCCCCCACCAGCCCCATGGCCTGTTCCCTCCCTCCACTATCCCCAGCAACCTTCTCCCTCCCCCACCAGCCCCGTGGCTTTTTCCTTCCCTCTACTAGCTCAAGCAACCTTGTCCCTCCCCCACTAGCCCCAACCACCTTCTTCCTCCCCTACTAGACCCAGTGACTCCCCCCCTCCCACTACCGACCTTCTCCCTCCCTCACTAGCCCCAGCTGCCTTCTCCTTCACCCATTAGCCCCAGAGACCTTTTCCCTCCACCTACTAGCACCAGCGACCTTCTCCCTCCCCCACCAGCCCCATGGCCTTTCCCCCCTCCCCTATTAGCCCCAGGGACCTTCTCCCTCCCCCCACTAGCCTTGTGAACTTCTCTTTCCTTCCATAAGCCTCAAGACCTTCTCCCTCCACCCACTAGCCCTAGTAATCTTCGCTCACCCCCCCCCCCCCCCCCCCCCCCTAGATCCAGTTTCCTTCTACCTCGGAAAAGCAGCAACCACAGCCAATAATGGATGCTGTATTCCTTATGTGGGATAATTCTTGCTGCATTTCATATGTGGGTAATGCCTACTGTGTTTCTGTGGGGCAATGATTGCTGCATTTATTATTTGACAGTCATGATTGCTGTATTTAGTGTTTTGAGGTTATTGTTCCATCATTTGCCTTTTCTGTGGGTGCGTGCCTACTGAATGTTAGGCTAATGCATGAGCCAAACACACACATTGACAAAATTATTTTCATTTTTTTGGTCACTTTATTAAGTACGTCTTGCTAGTAATTTGTTGGCCCCATTTTTGCCTTCAGAACAACCTTAATTCCTCTGAGATTTTGGCCCATATCGACATGATAGCATCTATGCATGTTGCATGCATGTGGAGAGAGGCCTGGGGTGCACTACTGCACAGATCTCTTTACAAATATTTAAAGAGGAACTGATAGCCAAGCTATGCCAGGAAAAAAAAACATGTAAGTAGATAAGTACTTGCTCTACTTGCATAACAGATATAATGCACTTTCCACATTTTGATTTCAGAGAATTTTATATATTAAATTCAGAGAATTCTTATACCTGGCAGGGGCCATCTTGAGTCCCTCCATCTGAAGCCAATCGGGATGTCATTTCCTCCCTTACTCCCCTATGGCATCCCCACATCCTCCCTCCTCCCTGCATAATCCCCTCTGGACTTGGTGCCCAGTCTGAACTTTAGGGCAGCAGGGTCTTCAGAAATTAATTTAAATTAGTGCCCTTGGAATGAATACTCTTTCATATGTCCCCCGCAACCCCCTCAGCATTTCCACTCCACCCCGCCGCATTACAGCGCGAAGCGGGGAGGAATTAAGGCCACGCACACATACTCACCTATTCATGGTAGTACAGAGTTTACACAGGAACTTCAGCCCCTAGGAACCATCAGTAGGTGAGTCTGTGCGCGCTGCACAGACTCACCTACTCATGTTACTCACTGTCCTCAGAGGAGCTCACAATCTAATCCTAATCCGGGCCATGCCCAAGACCCATCATGACCATGTTTATTATCCAGTGCATGGCCACACATCTTTTTTCGCTAACCAGCTACCCCACCTAGTGGAAAATTTCTGGAACCCTTCCTGCATATTTATGTTGCAGACTATCCTAAACTGACTTTACAATCTAATCCCTACCATTGTCTAATGTCCTACCAACCATATTATTTTTATGTACATAGGTATGAGAGCTTCAAATTAGGGGGCGAGTGGGCCCCAGGCTGAAAACTCGCTGGTAGGCCCTCAGTGTCCCAGTCCGACCCTGGCTGGAGCTGCCATGCGGTGAGCGACACACATCGAGTAGGCATGAGTGGGAGCAAGTGTGCTGAGGGTGGCAGGAAGAGCATTTTGTGGGGAAATCTGCTGCCAATCTCATTGCATTTGTGGGGAAATCTGCTGCCAATCTCATTGCATTTGTGGGGAAATCTGCTGCCAATAAGATTGTATTTGTGGGGAAATGTGCTGCCAATCTCATAGCATTTGTGGGGAAATGTGCTGTCAATCTCATAGCATTTGTGTAGAAATGTGCTGCCAATCTCATAGCATTTGTGGGGAAATCTGCTACCAATCTCATTGCATTTTGGAAAAAAACTGCTGCCAATCTCATTGCATTTGTGGGGAAATATGCTGCCAATCTGATTCCATTTGTGGGGAAATATGCCGCCAATCTCATTGCATTTGTAGAGAAATATGCTGCCAATCTGATTCCATTTGTGGGGAAATATGCGGCCAATCTCATTGCATTTGTAGAAAAATATGCTGCCAATCTGATTCCATTTGTGGGGAAATCTGTTGCCAATCTAATTGCATTTTGTGGGGAAATCTTCTGTGAATCTGATTGCATTTTGTGGTCGGCCGGCCCTCCACCATGTGGTCTGGAAAAAAAAATGGCCCTCCATGCCCGCGAAGTTGGACAGCACACTGCTAAGATCTTGTATATTTGGCCCCACCCATGACCACGCCCACATGCTGTTGTGATCGTTCTCTTTTTGGAAATCAAAATATGGTCACCCTATACTCCGTAGACAGAACACTGTCCCTGAGGGGTTGGGGGAAGGAGGAGACCTTTTGTGACCTCAGTGAGGAAGAGGAGCTGGCTAGCTTGGCATCCACCCTTGTTCAAATGGAGTCTTTCATGCTGTCCTGCTTGTTGAGGGAGGGCTGCCTGTATAAAAATGGTTAAAGAAGAATGACCTGTACTGGGTGGTAATGCTACTGGAAACTCGCTATATGCACAAAGTGGCGGAACTGTTACTGTTATGTCTCACCACATTTAAACCCTTAGCTCCTTTTGATGTCTGTATGCCCCTCCTAGTAAGCATACTGTGATGCCCAAGCCCGGTTGAGTGGTATACATGACACATTAACTATTGTTTGGTTTATGTTGAATTGCTATACCCCCCCCCCCCCCCCTCAAAAAAATTCTAAAATAAAAGATTATTTCAAGCTAAATCAGTTTTGGAAGAGACCTAGAGCATGATCCCTGGGCAGAACAATAACAACAAAAAACAAAAAGGAAGGCTATTCAAAGCAAGGTAATTGTGTGGGCGTAGGGCAAAAAACAATGCCAGTTTTTCCCAACACTTAAAGAAAGAAGAGCTTATAACAAAGCTGTATGGAAGGCTCATGATGAAGGAACTGCCCGGACAGAAAATCCAGCTTGTGGGCATATTTGCAGGGCGCTGCCACTCGCCAATTCCAGTACACGTGGCACAATTCGAAAGTCAACCTTTGTAGATGGTCAGGGCTAAGGCTTGCAGTGTTCATTACACATATATAGTGAGTGGGAATGCTACATCCTTGCCTGACATGGTGGGGAGAGTAGGAAAAATCCACCCAGTTACGGTTGGTGGTCCATAACGGTATCGGGAGCAGGAGTGACAAATTCACCAGACGCGGAGCAGCACAGACTGGTGCTGATCCTTTTCTGCACTATGATGACAATCATGTTGTAATGAATAGCGACATAGCAGCGGCGGTGAATGGCGTTACCACCGCAGATGCTTCTGATTCTCTGCCTGCCAGTCTTCCCGCACCTCGGACGTATAGCACACCGAGGACGGGTATCTCTGCTGCTCACAGGGGTGCATTAGCGCGTGTGCGCGCTCACCGTCAGGATCTTTATGCCAGGAGGAGGCGCTTCAGCTGACCGGCTGGTCGGCTGACGTCACAGGTAGTGATGGGCGAACATCCAGATGTTCGGGTTCGAGAACGTTCGGCCGAACGGTGTCCCGATGTTCGGTACGTTCGTGCCGAACACCGAACATAATGGAAGTCAATGGGGACCCAAACTTTCCTGCTTTGCAAAGCCTCCTTACATGTAACATAGATCAAATTTTCAGGGTATGTGGACAGGGGGGGGTGGGTATAAGAGGAAACTATTTTTTTTCCTTATAGTTTTTGAGAAAAACGATTGTTAAGTTTCAAAGGGAAATTGTCTTTTAAATGCGGAAAATGTCAGTTTTTTTTGGCACAGGTAACAACAATCTTGTATTATTTTCAAAGCAAAGCAATGAGTTTTGTCGCTATGCAGTGATTAATAAATAGAAATGGTATATTACGGAAAGTGGCAACGCTAAGCCATCACAGATGTTCATGGTCCTTGGTCGGGGTCGGACTCGGGGAGTGTTGCGTAGTCGTTTCCAATCCACGATTGATTCATTTTAATTTGCGTCAGTCGGTCTGCATGTGCTGTGGAGAGGCGGATACGCCGATCTGTAATGATGCCTCCGGCAGCACTGAAACAGCGTTCGGACATAACGCTGGCTGCAGGACAAGCCAGCACCTCTATTGCGTACATTGCTAGTTCGTGCCAGATGTGTAGCTTAGAGACCCAATAATTGAAGGGTGCAGATGGATTGTTGAACACGGCTACGCCATCTGACATGTAGTCCTTGACCATCTTCTGCAGGCGATCGGTGTTGGAGGTGGAACTGGGCGATTGCTGTTCTGTGGGCTGCTGCATGGGTGTCATAAAATTTTGCCACTCCAAGGACACTGCCGATACCATTCCCTTGTGGGCACTACCTGCAGCTTGCGTTCTTTGTTCCCCTCCTCGTCCTGGGTTAGCGGAAGTCAGTCTGTCGGCGTGGAACTGGCTAGAGGAGGAGGAGGATGTCAATCTCCTCTCTAATGTCTCCACAAGGGCCTGCTGGTATTCTTCAATTTTGACCTGTCTGACACTTTCTCCAATGAGTTTTTGAACATTGTCTTTGTACCGTGGATCCAGAAGGGTATAAACCCAGTAATCCATGTCGTCCAGAATTCGAACAACGCGCGGGTCGCGTTCAATGCAGTCTAGCATGAATTGAGCCATGTCTGCCACAGTCCTAACAGAATCCTCATCATGTTCTTCTGAGCTTGACGAACCCTCATCATCATCACCAGCATCACGCCGTCGCCCACCTTCTTCCTTGTCTTCTTCTGCTGTCCATTCCCGCTGAATCGTGGAAGTCCAACGTGCACCGCTCTGTCCCTCGGCAGTGGGGGCATCCAAGTCCTGCTCCAACTCCAACTGTTCCTCTTCTTCAGCATAGCTGGAGGGACCAGCGTTTCCTGACGCAAATTGTCTGATGTTGGTATCATCATCACGCTGATCGTTGTCCTCTTGAGATTCCCCCACTTGCATCCTGACTGCGGCTTCCTTGATCTGCAACATTGATCTCTTCAGTAAACACAGCAGTGGTATGGTAATGCTGACTGAAGAGTTTTCACCGCTCACAAGCAACGTGGATTGCTCAAAATTTTGGAGGACTTGGCAGAGGTCCAACATGGTGGCCCAATCAGATCCACAGAAGCTTGGTAGCTGCCCGGATGCGCCTCGGTACTGTGCCGTCATGTACTGGACCACTGCACTCTTCTGCTCGCAAAAGCGTGCTAGCATGTGCAGCGTCGAATTCCAGCGCGTGGGTACGTCACACACCAAGGGATGGTTCGGTAGATTGAACCGCTCCTGCATCTTGGTGAGTCCCTCCGAAGCGGTACTGGACTTCCGGAAATATTTGGCCACTCGTCGCACCTTCAGCAGAAGATCTGCCACACCTGGGTATGTCCTCAGGAACCGTTGAACAACTAGGTTCATAACGTGTGCCAGGCAAGGGATGTGTCTCAGCTTAGCCAACTTTAAAGCGCGAAGGAGATTGCTCCCATTGTCACACACAACCATGCCTGGTTTCAGGTCCAGCGGTGCCAGCCACAAATCGGTCTGTTCCTTGATTCCCTTCCAAATTTCTTCACCTGTGTGCTGCTTATCTCCAAGGCAGATCAGCTTCAGTAAGGCTTGCTGACGCATGGCAACAGCTGTGCTGCACTGCTTCCACGACGACCCTATTGCTGGGTTACCGATGCCGGATGAGGTACAGCTTTGAGAGGCGTTGGAGGAGAAGGAGTCAGAGTCGAGATTGGTGCCTCTGAGGGACGCCGGTCCAGCAGTTTGCGGCGTGGGCAACACTCGCGCCGTAGCCGGTGAGGAGGAGTCACTGCCAGGCTCCACAAGGTTCACCCAGTGCGCCGTCAGGGAGATGTATCGACCCTGTCCAAAGGCACTCGTCCAGGTGTCTGTGGTGAGGTGAACCTTGCAGGCAACGGCATTTTTCAAGCTTCTGGTTATTTTGCTAACCATGTGCTCATGTAACGCTGGCACTGCAGACCGCGCAAAATAGTATCGGCTGGGAACCACGTAACGTGGGATGGCAAGCGCCATCATGCGCTTGAAGCTGTTTGTCTCCACCACGCGATATGGCAGCATTTCGCAGGCCACAAACTTGGCTATGCTGGCTGTTAGTGCCACGGCCCGGGGGTCATTTGCTGGCAATTTTCTCTTGCGCTCAAACATCTCCGGGACAGACAACTGAACCGTAGGATCGCACACTGAAGGACAGTTGGTTGTTGTTGTCGTGGTGGTTGAAGACTGGGAAACGTCAAGAGGACTGTTGCGGAAACTGACATCGTCGTCTACTACGGATGTTTGTGCACCACGTAATGGCTGGGCTGCTGCTGAGGAGGGTCTGGTGACAACGGAGGCAGTGTTGCTGGGGGCTGGAAGCGAGCCGCTACCCTGGGCTTGCGTGTTTGACCACAGAGTGATATGTTTGGCTACAATGTGGCGGCGCATGCTGGTGGTGGAGAGGTTGTTGACATTTTTCCCCCTGCTCAGTCGGGTCCTGCACACCTTGCAAATCACCATGGTAACATCCACCCTGCAGTCTTCAAAGAAAGCCCAGACTTTTGAGCTCCTGCTTTGCTGGCGAGTTTGCTTCGTGCCTCATTGGCGTCTCACTTCTACGGCTACGCCTGTTGTGTCCGAAATACCCCGCCTACTTTGTGGCACACGGCGAACTCTTGCAGCAGTGGGTTCTGCAGCAGACTCATCTGTACTGCTGGTATCCTGACGGTGAGGTTCTACTCGATAATCCGGGTCTGTGTCCACATCGTCCAAAACCTCCTCTTCCATCTCCTCATCTTTGACTGTGTCTGTGTGCAGTGGACTAGAGCTCCCCAGAACACCCTCTGCGCACCTCACTCCCATGTCTTCAAGATGTTCTTGGTGGACCTCCTGCAATTCCAATTCCTGCGCACATTGCTCAGGGATTTGGGTGTCTTCGTCCTCGCCTTACATTTGAATGAGTGGTGCAGTTTCCTCGCACAATGGTTGTGAATCCGGGCACAACATTTCTGGCTGTTCCATTGTTTGTGGGGGTAGGAGTGGGAATAGCTCCTCCGAAGAGCCCATTGTGTCCGGAAATAATTGTTCGGACTGCTTATTTGGCCATTGTGTGCATGGTGTAGCTGCTGGTTGTGTCACCTTTGTGCCCACTGGCTCCTTGTAACTGGCAGAGGACCTCGTGCGTGACAAGGATGTGCTGGTGCTGCTGCTGCTTAACCCGCTGCTGGACGCTTGAGAGGTCAACCAATTCCCTATCCGGTCCTGCTCTTGTGGATTAGTGAGGGTTGTTTGTCTGGCACACATGGGTGGTATTGAGTGGGTTTTCTTAGGTGCTCCACTGCGGCCTCTACGTGAACCGTCAGGGGAAACACCTCTTCCCTTGCCCCTCCCTCTTTCACTGGATTTCTTCATTATGGTTGTACTGATCCCAGCAGTACACGCACACTGACTGGCAGTACAGTGGCAATAAGACAATGCTATATAGTATGTTATACACTGGTGACGGACGGAAGTACTACTGATCCCAGCAGTACACGCTGACTGTGGCAGTACAGTGGCAATAAGACAATGCTATATAGTATGCTATATACTGGTGACGGACGGAAGTACTACTGATCCCAGCAGTACACGCTGACTGTGGCAGTACAGTGGCAATAAGACAATGCTATATAGTATGCTATATACTGGTGACGGACGGAAGTACTACTGATCCCAGCAGTACACGCTGACTATGGCAATACAGAGGCAATAAGACAATGCTATATAGTATGCTATATACTGGTGACGGACGGAAGTACTACTGATCCCAGCAGTACACGCTGACTGTGGCAGTACAGTGGCAATAAGACAATGCTATATAGTATGCTATATACTGGTGACGGACGGAAGTACTACTGATCCCAGCAGTACACGCTGACTGTGGCAGTACAGTGGCAATAAGACAATGCTATATAGTATGCTATATACTGGTGACAGACGGAAGTACTACTGATCCCAGCAGTACACGCTGACTGTGGCAGTACAGTGGCAATAAGACAATGCTATATAGTATGCTATATACTGGTGACGGACGGAAGTACTACTGATCCCAGCAGTACACGCTGACTGTGGCAATACAGTGGCAATAAGACAATGCTATATTGGTATGCTATATACTGGTGACGGACGGAAGTACTACTGATCCCAGCAGTACACGCTGACTGTGGCAATACAGTGGCAATAAGACAATGCTATATAGTATGCTATATACTGGTGACGGAGGGAAGTACTACTGATCCCAGCAGTACACGCTGACTGTGGCAGTACAGTGGCAATAAGACAATGCTATATAGTATGCTATATACTGGTGACGGACGGAAGTACTACTGATCCCAGCAGTACACGCTGACTGTGGCAGTACAGTGGCAATAAGACAATGCTATATAGTATATACTGGTGACGGACGGAAGTACTACTGATCCCAGCAGTACACGCTGACTGGCAGTACAGTGGCAAATAGACAATGCTATATACTGGTGGCGGAAGTACTACTGATCCCAGCAGTACAAGCACGCTGCAGTAGTATGACTAGGAGGCTAGGGGGCCCTGGCTAGCCTAGCTGGTGAGAGAGTCTAACCTGCCTGCCTACCCAAAGCTAAACCCAACTTCAAGTGGCGGAGAAATGACGCGGTTCGGGTATTTATTTACCCGAACCACGTGACCCGCTCGGCCAATCGCAGTGCGAGCCGCGTGTTCGAGCCCGAACCACGTGACCCGCTCGGCCAATCACAGCGCGAGCCGAACGTTCGGGGAACGTTCGGCCATGCGCTGTCAGGCCGAACATAAGTTCGGCCACATGGCCGAACGCATGGTCGAACACCACGAGGTGTCCGGCGGAGCCCGAACCGAACTCGAACAGCCCAAAATCCGGGCGAACCCGAACAGTGGCGAACACTGTTCACCCATCACTAGTCACAGGGCACGCTCACCGCTGCTGATTGGTTGAGGTGCGGTGGGCGTGCCTCAGGGGTCTCCTCCACTTCTTAAGCACGGCGGATTCAGTGGCAACTTGTCTGCTGTTGCGAATACTTCGTGTTAGCGCTCAGACCTTAGATAGATCCGGTGTGCTTTGATCCGGGAGGAAACCAGGGATTTCACACAGTGATAGGATTGTTTGATAGCAATAATTATAATTGAAATTTGTATTATCTGTTATGACTCTTGCTCGTTCTGACTATTCTTACTCTCAGTGATTTTGTACTTCTACCCATCTGATCTTGTTGCCGACTCTTCCTGTTATAACCTTCTTGTCTTTGCTTTCTGACTTTTGTACCATATCAGCCAGTCTGTTGCCAAACTCTGCTAGTCTGACTGCTCTACTCTCACCAGAGGGTCCTAGTCTCTGGTGAGGGGTCTGGTACTGTTAGTGCCCACCAGCTCCTCTGGTGTGGCATAGTCAAACCTATCAGTACTATTGTTGCACCAAGCACTACACCTATCTACACTCTTTGCTATTGGTTGTCTCCTCAGCTCTTGTATATCTGTATTATAGGTGATTCTGCAGATCACATATAATCAGGTATATATCTGCATTATAGGTGATACTGCAGATCACCTAATAATCAGAACTCTGTTATTGCTGACACCAATCGTTACACATGTGAGGGGAAGCAGGTCTGTAACTGCGAGATCTCATAATTCTGCACTGTGCTGAGCTGTCCATCTGAAACTCCACTTCAGTACACCACAATCTTCTCTGGCAGCGCAGTATTATTACCTCGTAGTATTTCTGGAGAGCGGTCACAGCGCACAGCTTCAAGCCATCCATAATCTCCTGATGTGGAAGCTGGAAGACTACACGGAAGTACCAGCGGGCGGGTCGGGCAATAATTTATTCTGGCCCCAGCGCCTGTGACTGAGCGGGAACTCCAGCCGGCATCATGGTAGACATTCATTCCGATCACCACCAGATTTTTCAGAGGAATGTCCACTCCCCACAGCTCTCCTCCAAGCTTGCAACTTATCTGCAGCAACACTTTCTGTGCAATGCTTCTCAGTTTTGTTGGATTAGAGATTGTTTTTACATCACAACTTGAGAAGGCACAGGTGTTTGTACACAGCACAAGTTCTTTATGGCACCACACAGGTTGTCTCTGGTTCCTGATATTATGATTAGGAAAAGCTGCTCCTTTGCCTCCCCTTCTACTAGGGACTTGGTACTTTTGCTGTCTGCTGCCAGCCTGCCACGCATTGAACACACCAATGACAACTGGTAAGCCTCTACTGCATGGCTCTGTAGTGGAGTTGATGCCGCCATCGCCAACACCACCACCAATAGCAGGCAGGCCTGCTGCCAGCCTGACACCTACCGACATTTCAAGGAAAAAAAACTGTCAAATTTTATAAATAACTTTTACATTTTCAATTTGTAAAAAAAAAAAAAAAATGTTTTTTTTTTAATTTGTTAAATTAACTTTGTCAAATAAGCTAAACTAAAAAAAACAAAAAAAAAACAGGAGGGTGCCAGTTCACACATACCACCACTACCCTCCCTTCTCATTCTTGTAAGAATGGCAGACACCATGATGGACTTTCAGGTAGCCTACATTTCATTGCTTGCAAGCCTCCACTGCATGGCTCTGCATTGGAGTTGGTGGTGACACCACCACCACGAATGGCAGGCAGGCCTGCTACCAGCCTGCCACCTTACTGAACACATGTCAAGCCTCCACTGCGTGGCTCTGCAGTGGAGTTGGTGAAACCACCACTCCACCTCCTCCATGAATGGCAGACAGGCAGGCCTACTGCCAGCTTGACACCTGCTGACTTAACATTTTTTGAAAATTGTTATTAAAATTATATAAATATTACCTTGAAATTTTGTAATTTTTTTTTGTATAAATAAATTTGTATTATTTAATTTTCTATAAATAACTTTCAAAATAATTTTTTATCAATAACTTTCACAAATAGGCCTAGGAAAAAAAAATACAAATTCAGCTGTACACTGAGCCAGTCTGCCTCAGCTGAGCGCACCTGCAGCGTCCACACACCTAAGGGCCTTACAGACCTGTTAGCGCACAATCTCGGTACTCGGTAAATGCTGCATTTGGTCTGTTAGTGTGAAGCGGGCATAAGCCTTACATTACTACTCTGGACATTTAAAAGCAGCTCTTTATTCCTCAAATGTAGGAATATACTGTGACTTCTGCCCTTTATGGATTAAAACCAATCTCTGGGTCAACTACATAAATTTTGGTGGAACATTTGGCATAGACCCCCCTCCGTCATACCCCTGTCCAGGTGTTAGAGCCTTTGAAACTAGTTTTCCATCGCTTTTTGTGGCCAGAAGCAGTCTTTGTAGTTTGTGAAATTCACCTGCCCATTGAAGTCTATGGAGGTTCGCCCAGGTCGAACTTTTCCCGGATGTTCGGACTCGACATTAGCGAACCCAAAACCTAATGTTCGCAACATCTCTACTCATCTCCTTTAATCCCTCATGTGCTTTCTTTTCTTCAAAAAGGTCTGGATCTAGATATATTTATATGACAGATACATACCTTCGGTCCTCCAATGATCACCACCTGATTTCCCCACGCATTTCTCACTCCCATGCACGCCTACAGGACTTCTCAAGAGCCACCCACACCCTATGAAACTCCCTCACACTCACACCTTTCTTCAACACCTTCAAGAAAGCCCTAAAAACACACCTCTTTAACCTCCTACCGACCACCTAACGCTGATGGGTGGTGGGAGGGTGGCGCCGCCAGGACTGCCCAACGCCAATTGGCGTCAAATTCTGGAGGCGGGGATTAGTAGGGAATGCGTGCGTGCGTGCATGCGTGTGCATTCCCTCCTGTGACGCAGAGAAGGCCGACACGATCAGCCTGCCAGCTGTGATCGGAGCTGGCAGGCTGTTTGAGAAAAAAAAACAATGATTTATGTGTATAGCACTGCAATCAAGCACTGTGCTGTACAAGGGACAGCCCTGTCACTTAATTGTCCCTATGATAGGCTCACAATCTAATCACATACATAGGCCTATGTATGTGTAGTATATTGAATGGATCGCAGTGTAGGGCCAATTTAGGGGGAAAGGGGGAAGGGAGGGGGATACAAAAGAAAGAAAAAATCACTCTTTTTTTAATTAAAAAAAACTGACACTACCAGCAGCAATCAGAGAGCTCCAAAAGACAGCTCTATTAGTGAGAAGAAAAAGAATTAAGATTCATTTGGCTGCTAAGTTGTATGGCTGAGCAATAAACTGTTAAAGCTGAGAGTGCTGAATTGTAAAAAATGGCTTGGTCACTATAAACCTGTGGTTCTAAAGTGGTTAAAATGGTCTACCCCATCTAACACACTTTAACGCTCTCAGTCCTACTTTATGTGTCCCTCCCCTTTAGATTGTGAGCTTTTGACAGGGTATCCCTGATAGTGTGTGCTTCCTGAACTACTTGCAACCACACCAATAACATACTTCCCATGGACTAACTCAGACTTGAATTGCTGGGTCAATGTTACATCCTATGATCATGAATCTTATAATCTTCCATGTATAACCTTGTGCTATGCTGTATGTTGTGTAACTGTGTGCACTCTGTCTGTCACCCCTTGTTTACACTGTATGCATCCCTATTTATTGTCCAGCGCTGTGTAATATTTAAGGAGTGCCCCTGACCATGGTGTATATTTCTACAGCTGATTTAAAACCACATAGAGTAAATTCCACTGTTTTCCTTTGAATGCTAATTGTGTTTTATACAAAGCAGTGACAAATACGAGGAAGACTTATCTTTGTTCTGTGGCCTCCACTAGTTTATCATGGAAGACTTGAAGACAGCATCTTCAACTACTGAAACACATTGGCCTCGATTCACAAAGCGGTGATAACCCAGTTATCACGCCTAAAAGACTTTAGGCGTGATGACCTTTTCACCACTGAGTTATCACCGCTTTTTCCTGCTCTTCGCGCGAAGTTACCGCGCGTAAGTGCGTTCGCGCGTACGCGCGTGAGAGCGCGCGCAAAGTCCCATAGGGCTTAATGGGAGCTTCGCGCGAAGCGTCGGGTGTTGCGCGCGCACTTACGCGCGTACGCGCGTACGCGCGGCAACTTCGCGCGAGTTTCTTCTTATCATGCCTAAAGTGACTTTAGGCGTGATAAGGGCCTTTTCACCATGGTGCTAACACTTTGCACCGCTTGGTGAATCGAGCCCATTGCCTTAATTGCTGGCCATTGACTTCACCACCCTAGGAGTGGCATAGTAGTAGTCAGGGCAGCGCTATGTGTCTCATGCTACTTTATAAATAGGCCCCACAGTGTGTGTTCATGTCTCCTGCTTCCCTTTGCTGCTTCCGAATTCATAAGCTATTCCCAAATGCCTCGCAGTTAATATATGATTCCTTGCATCTGCTTTCTAAAATGAATGCATATTTTTTTGTATTCCGCAGATTTGCATTAGGTTGCTCTTTGTATGTGTTGATGAAGTGTCATTTAGCAAGCTACAATAACCATTAGCCTATGTTCAATTGGTTATTCATCACATAAATGCCTCGAAACTACCACGGGAGCTAATGCATTCCGAGCGTACTAGAGAACTATTGTAAGCAATATCAATATAACACTATTTTCACCCCAATTTCTACCTGCCATCCATTTTCCTAATATGGCCAAGGACAAAAGAGAAGCCGCAATAATTGACAAAAATGCCAATACAAACACTTTTTAAGATAGAACATTCTTAAATGCTGCTTTGAGAGGCTTAGTAAACAGTTATGCTTGATTTGACCCATTGTTCCTTTACTGCACATTTAACATTAGCAGCTTGCTTTAAAAAATGTATTCTGCCTGATACTAGAGATGGCCTGAACGGTTCGACCGCAAACGGTTCCCGGCGAACTTTCAGTGGTTCGCGTTCGCGATCGAATGCAAACTTTATGGTGGTTCGACCCGCCTCCTATACTGCATCATTAGGGTTAACTTTGACCCTGTACATCACAGTCAGCAGGCACATTGTATCCAATCAGGCTACACTCCCCCCTGGAGGGCCCCCCCCCCTTATAAAAGGCAGGCAGCATCAGGCATTGGACTCACTCGTGTGCCTGCAGTAATTAGAGAAGGGAGAGCTGCTGCAGACTCACATAGGGAAAGCTTAGTTAGGCTCTTGTAGGCTTGTTAGCTTGCTCCTTGCTGATTCTTATTGCTAAAAAAGCACCCCTCAACAGCTCTTTTGAGAGCTAATCTTGTTCTTGTGATCTATTTTTGTGTGTGTGTGTGTGGCCCACTTGCATTATATAAAGCCCTGTTAGTCAGTCGCAGCTGGCCTTTGGCCCCTTAATTCCTACTGTGCCACTGCCAGGCCCAGCACATTCAGTGACTACCTGTGTGTGTGACAGGCAGCTGCACATTTGTAATCCCATTCTAATTACTGCGCCTGTTCACTGTTCAGTGCACCTACTACCTACCTACGTGAGCGCACGCATTGTTAATACCACCAGTCATTGCACTTGTTCACGGTACGTGTGTGTCACAGGTGCACGTTTGTAATACCCATCACTGCATATACCTATCTGTTGTTCAGTGCACCCACCTACCTACGTGAGTGCTCGCATTGTTAATACCACCTGTCACTTGTTCACGTTACGTGTGTGTGACAGGTGCACATTTGTAATACCCATCACTGCATATACCTACCTGTTGTTCAGTGCCCCCACCTATCTATGTGAGCGCACGCAGTGTGATATACCACTCTGTGCATACCTGTTAACTGTACCTGTGTGACTGCACATTGTATTAGTCAAGTCAGTGCATACCTTTCACTTCATCCCCCCCTTATGGACAAAACAGGTAGAGGCAGAGGCAGACACAGAGGAAGGCCACCTGGCAGGTCTGTTCGAGGTCGTGCTGATGTGATTTAGTGTGGCACTGGACCAAAGTACAGTGTTCAGAAGAAGGTACGTGCCATCAACCCCCAATATTGCCAGGACGTAGTTGACTATTTAACACAGAAAACCTCATCTTTCTCAGCGATACCCAAACTGTACCTTGATGTTGAAAGGCAAGTGGTGTCATCTTTGGAACACAGCGTTGGGTCAAGGGTCCATCGGATCACGGATGCCTGGTCTGCAAAGCACGGTCAGGCCTGCCTGAAGACTAAGTCAGTTCCCACACACAGCATCTCTGCCTGCACGCCGTGTGACTGCCTTCTTCACAAACCACCAACAGAGTCCAGGACTCCAGGTGGATTCCTGAATTTTTAAGGCTGCTGCTAGCAGCGGCCGCTAAGAAAAACAAGAACAATTTTTTTCTGGTGAGTGTACATGCTTGCCTAATTTTTCTGGCTACACTGCGGCTGCAACAACAACAAAAAAGGCATGTACATGTGTCAATTCCCCTTCGTGATCGTTACCTTGCCGCGGTGAAGGGGCTTGCATATCACAATCAAGCAATGACCAGCTAAATTAGTGTGTTGGGGTTGGGGGGCACACCTGACCCAAGAAGATAGATAATAAGGTCGTTGCTTCATTGTGGACAGACCAAATTCGATCAGCTGGACACTCAGTCACTGTTGTTCTGTCATTCAGCTACCTCAGCCCGACCATATGGGCTTGAAAACCGCCATTGCCTGCACTCTGGCCATGGTGCGCACCAGTCCAGCACGGCCGTCACTACACAAACAGCTGTTTGCGGTGCGTTACACAGTGAGTTTGGTGTGTCAGTGTGAAGCAGTACTGTAATTACACTCCCTGATTGATGTATACACATGCAAGATGTTTTTAAGCACTTTAGGCCTCCAATTTAGCATGCAATCTGATTTCTGCTCTTAAACGCTGCTTTGCATCAAATTCAAATTTTTCCCTGGGACTTTTGGCATCTATCCCACTCATCCATGCCCCCCTCCAGGTGTTAGACCCCTTGAAACATCTTTTCCATCACTTTTGTGGCCAGCATAAATGTTTTGGGTTTTCAAAGTTCGTCTCTCCATTGAAGTCTATTGCGGTTCGCAAAAGTTTGCGCAAACCAAACTTTTGCGGAAGTTCGCGCTCGATGTTCGTGAACCAAAAATCGGAGGTTCGAGCCATCTCTACCTGATACACGAGCAAGAAATAATCCAAACGGCTTTAAAGAGCAACTGTAACCAAGGATTGAACTTCATCCCAATAAGTAGCCGATATCACCTTTCCCACGAGAAATCTTTACCTTTTCTCAAATGGATCATCAGGGGGCTCTGCATGGTGGATATTATGGTGAAACTCCTCCCACAGTGGGTTGTCAGCACCCAGGTTTTGACATCACACTGTGGGAGCCTTGTTGCGTTGTGGGAAATCACAGCTATTTCCAACTATTACCAAAAAAGCAGCATCTCCTTCTACAGACATCACCTGCCAGCAGTAAAGATGTGATAAATTTCAGAATGTAAATCAGAGAGAGGTGAGATTTTACAATGGACAAACACTGACTAAATCGTTTATAAATAATAATTGTAAAAATGACGCAATTTTTTATTATGTTATTTCTACTGCAGTTCCTCTTTAAGAATATGCTCAGAATATGTGCCTGTAATGCTGATGATATACAGGTTCCTGCTCGGATTGGAGGCCTGGAGCAAAATTGAAAGGCAGATTGCACTAACACCATGATCGCCGCACTGTGATCTTGCTATCTCAGGAGGCAGAGATCCCAAGTGCTAGAATACGTATTCCAACACCTGTTTCACTCCAAGTTGTCTGATCGCATTAATGTCTGCCTGATGAGCCTTGATTAGCCTCTGCAGTAGAAAACTGTTACCTGCTGAAAATAAAATTACCATTCAGCTGGTTTTGTTCTTAACACTTTGTTGTGCATATATGTGCAGCTTGAAAGAAAAACATTTACAGGGTTTGTGGTTACTTACTTAATTTCATAGAAATGGATATGACATGAGGTGACATGCATAGTCAATTAACCATTTCGCATCCAGACCTTGTTTCCCACTTATGGACCAGAGCAGATTTGACAGTTTAACTATGTCCTTATTCAATCAGCAATAACTGTATCCCTACTTATGACACATAAATGAAATACATATTGTTTTTTAAGACAAACTAGGCTTTCATTGAATTTTGTTTTCTATGAATTTTAATGGGAAAAACAAGGAGAAAAATAGAAAAAAAACATATTATTTCTCAGTTTTACCAATTCCAGTTTAAAAATAAAAAGTGCTGCTGTAGATAAAAAACACAAATTTCGTTTGGTTATTCTTATTCTTACCGTTTATCACAAAACTTAGATTATGTTCCTGTCACAATTTATGGTGAAGATATTTAAATCT
This sequence comes from Hyperolius riggenbachi, assembly GCF_040937935.1. Lineage (NCBI taxonomy): Eukaryota > Metazoa > Chordata > Amphibia > Anura > Hyperoliidae > Hyperolius > Hyperolius riggenbachi. The sequence goes on from NC_090647.1 coordinate 469,431,610, forward strand.
GAAATAATGCGACAGAGTGTACTTTTCACTATGAACTGAGAAAATAAAAGTATTTTTAATGGTAAAAATCAATCTCATTGGCTCAGGAAACATATATTCCCATTCACCAATTAGAGCTGCATCAGATAGTACCAGAGATGTGCACAGGAGCAAGCCCAATCCTGCACAGCACTGCTTCTTCTACACGACGTATATTTACTGACTCATGGCTTAGATGAAGTCACAGAGGACGTAGATATACAGTAGTGGTGGATAAAGTGGTTAAATATATATATGAACTCTTGTTAAGAAAAAAAAGCAGTCCTTTCAGTTCATTGCTATACTTTGCAAAGATACATGGCAAATATCAGCATGCTTTCCTTGTTTTTTGTGTATGTTACGGCCAAAACCATAAGGCGGACTTTAAGAGAGAAGCACTCAATGCGCAAGCCAGCCTTCTGGTGTTCCCCGTTCTGCCTCCTCACAGGGGACAGGTGGCAAAAAAGCAGGGTGCTACAATGTCACCACGGATTATGCAGACACCATGCCCAGTCACTTCTAGCGGTACTAGACCAGCTCAACAAAGGTCTTTAGCGTGGGAATATTTCAGTGTGTATGCTGACAGAATCAACCATCTGCATCCTGTGTCTAGAAAAACTTCATCAAGTCGTGGGAAGAGCAGCAGGCATGTAGGAATAACAATGATGAGAAGGTACCTAGAGTCCCATCACAAGGCTCTGTAGCATGAAGACCTTAAGGAAAGAAGCACTCAAAGTGCAAGCTAGTCTCCTGGTGTTCCACTTTCTCCCTCCTCCCTTTCTGCCTCCTTCGCCGCTCCTTCAAGATATAGGCAGGTAACTGCCCCATTTTTCTGACCTCATGTAGTGTGGTGGCTTATTCCAATGTTTAGGCAGGTAACTGCTCAATATGTCTGGCCTCACCCAGTGTGGTTGCTATTTCTAATTCTTATGTTCCTCTGAGGTACTACGTACCTAAGAGGTACCTGGGGTCATGGTGGTGCATCATCCTGTGGCCATGGCATATGTGCTTTTCTGCTGAAAAAAGCTAACAGTTCCCAGAATGCAGAAGAGGTGCTTGATTGCCTCAGTCAGAATTCCACTTCTGCATGCAATACAAGTAGTAATAGAGAAAAATGTTTAAATGTCATGAATTAAATTAAATGTAAAAACTTGGCCTGTTACACCAGGCTTCATGCTCACCTTGGCCAATGGGACAGCTATCCTGCAACCCTCTTTCACCACTCAGAATGTCATCTGTTCCTTCTATGCTTGGAATGTACCATATCGTGTGCACCTGGCACTTGCCAGAAATTGAAAAAATGTTAAAATGTCGTTAATTTAATGCAATTAAAAAACTTGGCCTGTTACACCAGTCTTCATGTCCACCTTGGCCAATGGGACAGCTATCCTGTAACCCTCCTTCAACACTCAGAATGTCATCTGTTCCTATTTTGATTGGAGTGTACCCCGTCGTGTGCACCTGGCTCCTACCAGAAATTGAAAAGAAAAATGTATTAAGGAGGGGATTTTCTTCTGATCGGTGCTGCGTGGACTCTCCAGCCCGCAGCACCGATCAGGAAATAGCCAGGGCGATCAGACTTACCCCCTATTTTCCCCACTAGGGGAATGTCCTCCTGGGGGGGGGGGTCTGATCGCCGCCGGCTTGCTGCGCTTTGTGGGGGGGCTCTTCAAAGCCCCCCTCCGCAGCGTTTTTTGCGCTCTCTCCCTCCCCCTGTGAGCAGCGCACGACGGATATCCGTCCTGCGCATTGTAGGATCGGCTTCAGCCTATCAAATGACGGCGATCCCCGGCCAATCAGAGGCCGGGGATCACCGATCTGCTCTACGGCGCCGCTGCGCAGCAGCGCCGTATAATAACAGCGGGGATTTCTTCCCCGCGTGTTTACATTTGGCCAGCGAGCCGCGATCGGCGGCTCTCCGGCTGTTCACGGAGACACCCTCCGTGAACTGACATGGAAAGGCCGCTCGATCGAGCGGCCGTTTCCATGGTAACCCACTTGAGACCTGCTGACGCCTATGGGCGTTAGCTGGTCCTTAAGTGGTTAAGTAAAATTTTAAATCTTTGGCCTGTTACACCAGGTATCTGGCCCATCCCCCGGCGTTTATTATTTTCCCCTCTGAGCCTGCATAACCACACCCACCACTAGCACAGTCAAGCATATAAATGAGTAGATTGCACGTGTTCAGAGAGTTCATTCAGTAGCTAGTAAAAAGGTGTTTTTAATTTCCTTTTCTCCCATTTAGTTGACTCTTGGGCTTTTGGAATAGTTCCCACTAATAAGGAAAAAAAAATAGCATTTTTGCATGGTTAGAGTAGGACTCGCCAGATTGGGGACACTTTGGCACAGCTCTTGAGCTTAAAGAGAACCTGTACTGAGTAAAATTATTTAAAATAAACACATGAGGTAACTTCAAATGAACATTACATAGTTACCTTGCCATCAGTTCCTCTCAAAAGCTCACCATTTTCTTTTTACAGTGATCCCTTCCAGTTCTGACAACATTTTGTCAGAAATGAAATATATCAGTTGCTGTCAGTTATATATCAGTTGCTGTCAGTTACAGCTGAGAGGAGAACTGATGTGTTCATGTTTCCCTATGGCTCAAGTGGGCGATGTTACAGTTTAACTGTGTGCTGACCAGGAAGCTGTTAGGGGGTAATAGCCATTTTCAAAATGGAGGACGGAGAATTCCATTGATCACAGTGGACAAACAGGACGCAGGAGAGGAAAAATAGATTGAGGAGTAGACTACACGGGAGGTAAGTTTGACTTGTGTATGTTTATTTTGTCTTTTAATTTTCAGTGCAGGTTTTCTTTAAGCACGTTAAAGCATGACCAAGAGCCCCTGCCACTATTTTCCTGTTGTGTGCTGCAGCACCTCTGCCTTTATATAATTCTTATGGGGACTGAGGATCTCCAGTGCTGCGTGCATGCTTTGCATGGAATTGCACATAATTTGGTTTGTGCTGCTCATCCCCCGGTATTTATTATTTTCCCCTGTAAGCGTGCATAACCACGCCCACCTCTAGCGCAATCAAGCATATAAACGAGCAGATTGCATATATCCAGAGAGTTTAGTCAGTAGCTAGTAAAAAGGTGAGGTGTTTTTAATTTCCTTTTCTCCCATTTAGTTGACTCTTGGGCTTTTGGAATAGTTCCCACTAATAAGCTTAAAAAAAAAATTATATTTCTTATGAATATATATATATGTGTGTGTATTTATATATATTGTATATATGTAGGTATGTAGTATATATATTGTAAATATATATATATATATATATATATATATATGTAGAGAGAGAGAGAGAGAGAGAGAGAGAGAGAGAGAGAGAGAGAGATACATAGATAGATACATAGATCATAGATAGATACATAGATAGATATAGATATATGTTTACATTTAAAACACACTGGGATATGTACCTGGTTCTTTTTCCCTCTGGGACAGGCACAGCAAGTATGGAGAGAGAGTCTCACCGACCCCGTCACCAACACCGGTCCTTATTTTTGCTGTACAAACTATTTACATAGTATTTACATTATTGTAAAATCATATTACCGAGTTCTTTTTCTCACTGACATTTACTTCAAGGCTAGAGGAATGTATCCTGTTATAGTAGACTCGATTTCTTTAACATCTTTCTCTTTCAATTTTGTCAAACCATGTTTTTGTAACAAGGAATCAATTTTCTTCCCTCTTGCTTTAGTGCTGGTGATCTTTAGGTTATATGAGTTCTCATAGTAGAGTCTAAACTTTTCCTCTATCTCGTTGAGTTTATAGGTTTTTGAAGCATCATGTTTACTGATTCAGCTTACCTGTAAATTTAAATTCCTATTCCTCATCCTCAAGGCTCTTGCAAGCAATTTGGCAGGTTTATTACCTTCTTCACAAAATACCTTTTTTTATGTTAGATGGTCCCTTAGATGACACAATTAAGCATTTTCTGTAGGCTCTCCAGTCCATAGCTTGTTGCTAGTGTTTAGGTTCACTGATTTAGCTAACTGCTTCCTAGATTGTGCAGTATTGTACCGTGTTAGCCATCAGTAAAAGCAAGAAGTTTTAAACCAGGATGATACCATTTATTGGCTGCCTAAAAATGAATAAAAATAAGCAAGCTTTCGGCCTTGCAGCCTTCGTCTGGCTTATATCCTGTTAGTTTGCAAACTGGTGGTACAAACAGCTTATATACATGCAACATCAAAAGGGAAAACAGATATTTTTTCAAGCATAAATACATGTCATTAAGATGCCTTAATTCACACAGACCATCGACCTGGGGTTAGAGGTTGTAAGCTAAGAAAATGATCCTTGTTTAACACCTGCTCACTGACCTGGGAGTTGGACTGACACAGAGGTATCGTAAATTCCTAGTTCACAAGTTCAGCTATAATGGCTGAGAAAGTTCAAATATCATCAATCTCATACCAATATAAAAAGTTGTTGTCCTTATTCAAACCGTTCTGCATAGCTTTGAACCACTTTATAAATTTTGTTTCTGCTATTGATCGATCATTTGACGCTTTGAAGCCACCCTTCAGGGCAGTGACACTAAGATCATCCATGCTGTGTCCGTTGGACCGAAAGTGTGTAGCAACTGGGAGTCCAGATTTGGTATCATTAATAGTGTGCCTGTGTCCATTCATACGTTTGCACAGAGTTTGTCCAGTTTCTCCCACGTACATAACATTGGGGCATTTAGCAGATTGGTGAAACCACAGGAAAATGTACCTTGTACTCTGTACTCCTGTTGTGAACCTGGTATCGTTACCCTGTCAGTGGAGTAAATGTGTCTGCAGGTCCCACATATTTTTGGTCGGCAGGGTGATGTTCCGTTTTGTTGAGGCCTATTCAAAGAACTCCTGACAATCAACCGTTTTAGATTGTGTGGTTGCCGATATGACAAGAGTGGAGGTTTAGGGAATATCATTCTCAGTCTGTGACCCTTGTGTAAAATGGGATGTAGTTCCTTAGCAATCCTCCTTAAGATTTCCAGGTGTGGGTTGTAGGTGACAACCAAAGGGACACGTTCCTCTTTCTGGTTTTGCTTATATTTCAGGAGTTCAGTCCTGGGGATGTTGCTGATGCTTCCTAGATTGGGCTCCTTTTTACGACGGTTGCACATTTTTATAAATTAACTTTGTTGCTCTCATGGCTTCTGTGGCTCCCATTACAGCATTGAGGCAATGTGATCTTTATTATTAGTGTTTAAGCAATTTGAGATCATAGTCGTATTTTCCTGTTTCTAAGTATATTTTCCCAGGTTGAGAGCATTTTTTGCCATTGTATCACTGCAATTAGCAAAGCATGGTCCACAATAGTGATAATTCTAATATCTGAGTCCAGTAGTCTACTTAAAGTAAACCAGAGACTAAGTAATAGAACTTTAATAAATACTTACTTGGGGCTTCCTTCAGCCCCATAAGCAGGAGTGAGTCCTTCACTGTCCCTGGTAACTGGCTCGGTCGCGTCGGTCAGGGTCTACTACGCATGCGCGGGAGGTCCACACATGCGCAGAAGACCCAGACTAAACCCGACTGAACCTGTTACCGGGGCTGATTGTGGCTTAAAGGCAGACTGTAGGAGGACAGCAAGGGACTCACTCGTGCTTATGGGGCTGGAGGAAGCCCTGGGTAAGTATTGATTAGTTCTAATCCTTAGTCTTTGGTACACTTTTAGTTTCTCTGCATTATGAAGAATTGTAGAATAATTTGAGTAGGTAGATGAATACAAACTGTAGAGGTACGGTACTGTCATACCAAGATTCAGTAGTCATATACCAGCAAACATCAATTAGAGAACATCCATCCTAGGCTCCAGGATGAAGTGTAGTTTCCTACTATAAGAAGACTCACTTCACAAAGCTTTTTTAACAGTCTCAGTGTATTTTAATAACCACTAAATGCCATGGGCTGAAGGGTTTAAATGCGCTCCTGTGGCATGTGTGCACGTGCACGTTAGCAGGATAGCAGTACTTTTATAAGCATCCTATTTGCATTGAAGGTGAACAAATAGAATGTTTATAAATGTCCATTTTTCAGGAAGTGGATACACTTGCTTTTCCTTGAACATAGGGAGTACAGTACACTGACGCAAGTGCCATCCATTGTTTCTAACAAATTTAATTGACTTTTCTGATCCAAAGTTTTGACATGCTGTTCAAATGTAATTTGCTTACCCATTATAATCATTACTTCTTTGATGACGAAGAAGCATGAAGAACTTGAGTATAGTTTCGGTCTCCCAAGCTTTAGTAAATAATCTCTCCTAAAATGTGTTTCTTGCAAATGTCCACTATCAACCTTGTAACTTTTAAGTTCTGCTAAAAGCATTGATCTTTTGGCTGGGCTAGTAAGGCCCTTTGCATGGTAAGTTGCAATGTAGTATGTTATCGATCTCCTCTTTCATCCATCCCAATTTCAGTTATGGAGAGATTAGGAAGGAAGCACAGGTTCTGGCCAGAAAACTAGCGACTTTAAACAAAAAGTCATGTAGTGTGTACAAACACAAAGTGTTGCAGAGGGTGAATGGTTTAGGGGGTGGGAGCCAGGATAAAGATCAGATTGGCATTGTGGCTGTTTCATGTCTGGATGGATGCTTGTCCATGAGTTTTTCTTGACAGTGTCCAGGCCTCTTTCCTGGTCTCTGCACACATGCTACCTCCTGCAAGTTTACCATAAGGAAGTCCAGTGGGTAACCACAGGGCAAGTTGGGGTCCTCCAATCCTTCGGGTGGCGGAGGACCCAAAGGCCCCCTGCGCCGAAAGGCAAAGGAGGAGTTTCCCTTCGGGGGACAACGGAAATGTCCCTGTTTTGGGGGGGGCCTGGGGATGCCCATCTACATTTTTGTGTGGTGTTTACGCACCTTCACTTTTTCCATGCATGGGCATCAAGCCTTGCTTACTCGGGGCTCCTGTTGCATGCAACAGGGGCTAAGAAAGCTAAAAAAATAAATAAATAAGGAAGTCTAGCCCGCAGACAGCAGCAGTCCTGCAGCCGCAGTGGTGAGTGCTCTTTTTTGCATCCATCCATCCCTCTACAAACTGCAATGGTTTTATCTACTTCTTCAGTGACCAATTTCAATTATTTTTGCACTGTGACAGGGAGTTGCAAAGGAAAGAAAGAAAATCAAAGTGCCACTATTTCTAATTTCACTATCCTAGAGCAAGTCTCTAGTTGGGGAGAAATCCAAGGTCTGTGGAGAAATAAAGCTGGATGAAAGAAAAGGAAAATAAATATAACCTTACTATCCTTTCACTTAACAAGAATTTTTGATGCCTTTGTTGTTTTAGTTTGTTGTATCCACATGGCCTTTAGGCTTATTATCTTACTTCCAACTGCAGCAGGAATTTTTAAATGCCATGACCACACTTCAGATCATTATATACTAAATAGAAAGTCACTAGCCAAAATAACCCTAAAACTAGATTGGTGGTTGCCCTTTCAGGCAAAATGGATACGACTTGTGAACATTGAAACATAGTAAATACACTAAACTTGCATTCTGACATAATGCACCAGGCAAGTCGGCATGCCATCCCCTCCCCCTCCAGACCCCTCTCCCTTGGTGTTCCAACTTCTTTTGTCTTCTGTCTCATCCTTCTCGTAAATATTCTATCCAATCAGGGCCATCTTGAGTAAACCTAAGTGAGCTTAAACCAAGTATGTCAAACCGGTCCTACGAGGGCCGAGATCCTCACACATTTTTGATACAGTTCCAATGAATTGATGGGTCTGAATCAGGAAAGGTGTGGTCCATCAGGTAGAACACATTCCTTTCTTTCTCAGTCAATCCTAAACACTGGCATGGATCTGGCCCTCCAGGCCTGGAGTTGACACATGTGGCTTAAACTGTACTATAGCACACTGTTCCCAGACCTTTGGTGGGGTCCAGCAGAAGGGGTAAGAAATATTTTTGTGGTACTGTACATAATGCTTCCTCCAGGGAGCAACAAAACACTGAATAATATTTCAGACACAGCTTTTGAATGTGCAGCTGATGTACTACTACACGACTATCAAAAAACAAAAATGTACTCCAGCACTTTCACTAAGTCAAATACAATCCAAGTGTGCTGTGCAACTCCTCAATAACTTCCAATTTATCCACACAGAAAACATAACCAATTTTTTGAGACCCAGTGGTCTCTTCCTCAGGACTTTTAAATTGGAAATATATATCTACAATGCCTTAAAGAGGAATGGTGACCAATAATTTAACTTCATCCTAATCAGTAGCTGATACCCCTTTACCATGATAAATCTTTTCCTTTTCACAAATGGATCATCAGGGGGCTCTTTATGGCTGATATTGTGGTGAAACCCCTCCCAGAGTGTGATGTCAGGACCATGGCCCTGACAGTTTCCTGTTTGTGAACCTCATTGCATTGTGGTAAATAACAGCTGTTTACAGCTGGGTCCAACTGCTAAAAAGCAAGCAGCATCTCCATCCACTGACATCACCTGCCAGCAGTAAAAATGTCACCATGTGGTAAATGTCAGGATGTAAATCAGGGAGAGGAAAGATTTTACAATGGGAAATCACTGACTAAATCATTTATACATAATTATTGTAAAAATGTAGCACTTTTTTTATTACATTATTTTCACCGAAGTTCTTCTTTAAAGCAGCGCACATCACAGCACTTACAGAAAGCTGCAGCCACCGGAACTCTGCACATTGCTATCTGTGAGTACTGTGATGTCATGTGGGATGATTTTAGGCATTTAAATGTAAACACCCTGATAAGGAGACCACTGGGTCTGGAAACATTGACTATGTTTTCTATATGTAAAAAATTGGAAGTTATTAAGGAGGTGCCATCTTGTATTGCATTTGACTTTGGGGATTTGTTGTCTGAGGTGCTTAGATATGGAAAGTCACACCGACACACCAGGGCTATATCTGTAATTGCAGTCTGGAAGCTGACCTTCACTTTTCTCGTGGAGTAGTGTATAATCAAACTTCGACTATATGAGTAAATTGCAACTGCAAAACATGCCTAACACAGTGTTCTGTAGCAATTTTATCAGACATCTGAAACAAAATGCTGTGTTTGTATTGTTTTAGGAAGGCTTAGGTCTAAAAAATGAAACTGATTTTTAAAACAGGTGGAGCAGCTGCAGCTTCCATTGTGTCATCTTGCTGTCCAGCTTGCAAGGAGGGCAGGTAAAGCCTGGAATAGAAGAAGAATGTAGTCCATAGCAAAACAGTATGTGCTTCAGGTTGTGGTCATTGTCTGGATTTCTTTCCTGGTTATTTAAAAGTGATTTTACTCCTCAACTGAGTGCCCACAATAGGTCTAAATGCTGCTTCAAGCTACAGACCCTTTTTTTAACTGCTTCCAGACCTTAAATTGAAATCTACGTCCTGTTTGTGGCCGCCTCTTCCTTGTAGGGCGCAGAATTTAATCAGCCCCGCTGTGCGGACTCATTGTTTTCACCATTCACACCACTGTTTGCAATGCTGAGCCAATCAAAAAAAAATTAATTGCACTTTTCTCCTGTCGGACCGTAAAGTCCAGAGCTGCAGCCACTAGAGTACGCTCTATAAGCAGTAGCAGTGTTATGCAGTCTTGTTCAAGGTCTCCTACAGAGTAAGTGCTGGAAGGATGAGCTGTGATTTGAACCATGGTCACCTGTGTCAGCGGCAGAGACTTTAACCAGAACACAATTCAGCCACATCACAGCAAGCACACAACAAAATAGGACGGCTCTAGTCATGAAGGGGCCAGAGCTATCTCATCCGAAAGTGGTTAATTGCCAGTGCTAGCAATTCAAAAAGCAATTGCTAATAGGAATGCTCAGTTGAATTTGGTGGAGTTGAAATTTCCGCATTTTGGAACTCGGAAAACAGAACTCAGAAATTTGATTTCTGTGGAAATACTGCATTACCGCAACTCTGTCATTTTAGCCCAATCACAGAACTCGGAAGCATTTGACTAATCAGAGAATGCAGAGTCGATTCAGAAGTATTTCACCAATCAGAGAATGCAAAAAAATGACCTAAATAATATTACTTGGAAATCGGAAAATGGAAATCAGAAACCGGATTTCTGCGGAAATACTGCATTACCGCAACTCAGTAATTTTAGCCCAACCACAGAACTTGGAAGCATTGAACTAATCGGAGAAAGCAGAGTCAACTAGGAAGTATTTGGCCAATCAAAGAATGAGAAAAATGACCAAAAAAACTACTCAGAAAACAGAAATCAGATTTCTGTGGAACTATTGCATTACCGCAACTGTGTAATTTTAGCCCAATTACAGAACTTGGAAACAATAAACCAATCAGAGAATGCAGAGTCAACTCAGAAGTATTCTTTTATGCACTCAGAGACTGCAAAAAATTACCTCCAAAAAACTATGTGGTAAAACGGAGAATGGAAATTGGAAATAGTAAATCCATGGAATCGAAAATCAGCATTGGCAGAAATCAGAATTTCCGCAGAATCGGAAATCTTCAAATCTTCAATTCTGACCATCCTACTTGCTAATATTATCCTATGTGTGTGTTCTCACTTGAATCAGAATCAGAAACTTTATTTTGCCAAGCACGACTGGGTCGTGCCCAGAATTGGGCTTGACACGTACAGGGTACTGATACACGATATACAGTGTTTACAGATACAGGACGGGACAAGCAGTAGGAACAGAACATTATACAGAATACAGAACATTATATAACATTTATGCAGAGGGAGACAATTGGCATAAATTACAATACAAAAAAAAAAACAACTGAAAAAGTACGCTTGAGCTGGAGCGCCGTCTATTTGCAGAGTGCTTCAGTGCGTCATGGTATTGTGGGGTGTGGATGGGCATTCCCATGGAGAGAGTTCAGGAGGTTGACAGCCAAGGGAAATAAGCTGTTCCTATGTCTTGAGGTCCTGGTGTAGATGGATCGGAACCGGAGCTTCCGGCTGCAATGATCGCCACCCGCCGGTGGGGTCGGCTCTACAGCTACTGCAAAGTGCGCGATAGATGATGTGGATGTGCAGGCACGAGTGGGAAGAGCTGACCCCGCAGGTGGGTCGTGAACATTGTAGCCGGCCAGCAGGGACACCAAGAGGGACCAGGGCTGCGGTGAGGGACTAAGACGGCTGCAAGGGGCTGGAAGAAGCTCCAGGTGAGTAAAAATGGATCACCTATTTGGCCTCAGGAGTCCTTTAAAAAACCTCTCACAGCATTACATTAGCAAGCTTTTCAAATCCCTGGCACTTAGAAACGTGCTCACAGTAAACCAGCCCTAAAAGAATATTTTCTACCTCAAAATTCCCATCATGATCTTGCCTTGGGATCTCATCACACATAATTACCACCATGACTTTATTTAATATCAAGATACTGACAAGAGCTTGGTAGAAATTTTATCTCCACTATAAACTTGCAAATATGCTGTATATATTTTAATCTGTCCCCCCCCCCCCTCTTCAGCTCTGTGTGAAGCCTGAAAGATTTTAATCCATGATCATAAGTCATGAAGTTACTAATAGTCTTAATAATATTCAGGTCATCTGGATTACTGCCTCATCATGAATTCAAGAGACAAGTGGTAGCGGCCATGATGTGAATCTTTTATTTCATACAGCACACACTTCAAGGCATTCCATTAGCATGGGAGTTAATCATCCCACTGTTGACAGTCTCATCTTAACACTTCATATCAGATTTCTCCAGCCCGGGCTCCTCCATGGACAATTAGAGGTTAATATTTATGCAGTGTGCTAATGGTATAGTGGAATATTACAAATAAGCCTTCCATCGAGAGGGAAAAAGGTGTCTCGCATTAACCTTCGGTAAACTATATTTACATGTTTTAGTACAATGAATAATGGATCAGTCGGAGTGTATAAGGTTATTTGGAAAGTTTCAGTGGGAGAGGAGTTGCAGTAAACTCTAAATTTATGCTTCCCTTGAGTGCCTGTAATGTGTGACATTAATCTTTTGAGAGATAGATGAGAATGAGGGCTATTGGAATAGCCTGGAAGGAGAAAATGGTCTACAATTACACAGGCCTTAATTCTACAGCGAGTCCTCCCACATGCGGTCAGGAGTAGCAGAGTATGTGGCAATAATAAGACTCATCAAAATTGTTATGGTCCAGCACTCTGAATCCTGCTTCATTATACCAAACAATAATGTATGCAGATCTTGTTTGTAGTTCCTTCTGTTGAATCACCTCAGGGCAGTAGGTGGAGCTATGCTAATTACTACAGTATGCCCTTGTAAATTATACGCAATTAAGGAACCTCTGGTTTACCGGATTGTAGATGCATGAAAAGGATCTCCTCCAAATTCTTCCTGCAATGTTCAAGCATGTAATGACTATAGCCTTAAAGAAAACCTATAGCGAAAATAAACTTATGAGAAAATGAACTGTATGTGTAGTACAGCTAAGAAATAGAACATTAGTAGCAAAGATATGAGTCCCATATTGTTGTCCAGTACAGGAAGCATTAAGAAACTTCAGTTGTTATGTATGCAAAACTTCTGTGAGCTATTTAACCCAACTTATGTCAAATACAGTACTGTTTTCTGAAGCACTTAAACAGCAAAGAAACAGTGAGAGAAAGCTCAAGATAAGGTTGCTATATATGAAAGAAAAAGCTGCAAATGGGGAACAACACATGAAAAAGGGAAGGTAGTGCTCAAAAGAGTTGTACATAAAAACATAAAAGACAAGGACTGCATACATGGATGTTACGCATGGAAGAGGGGGCTGCACACAAAATGGGAGGAGCGCTGCAGTACATGGAAGAGAAACCTTAACATACTTGGCCTAGGGGCAGTAAACGTATAAATCCTGCCTTGCATTTGGCACAACCACTACAGTGAATGTGCATGTGAGTGACTGCATGTGTGCACTAGAGCTAGCTTTTGGTTGGCCATCTCAGCCTCGCTGACTTTAGTATACAGGTCATGCTGTGCATAATGGCCCATGTGTTTATCACAAAGTTCACGTTCACCAGCAGCCATGAACTCACAGCCCCCTACACCAACCTGTGTTCATGCAGGCGAACCGCCAAAACTAAATTTATGTATATTTTGTAACAAATTTGTAATTTACTTTTAAGTACAAGAAGACTAACATATTGCATTTGGAAAATACAGCTGTTGATTATTGCTCACTGTACAATAAAACACACAATTAAACCTACCTGCATCAATTCATTTCAGAGGAACTGAAAAAAAATAAAAAAAATAAAAGACTGACTATTGAATGCTTTTTGGGGGCCAGCTTTTCCCTTAATCATTTTGATAAACATTTGTATTATTTTTCTGAGAGTGGCTTTGCCTTTTCTACACATTAGATGTGCACATACTACCACATTACCATAACTAATTCGAGTCGACTTGGGACTTCATTAGAATCCAGATATAATGATGGAGCTTTTCAACTCCATTGTTTTTCTGTCTCATTTATGTACAGCTAAATGTTGTTGTCCTGATCTAATTACACAGGATGAATTCAGCAAATTGATTCTCACGTGTTTTGCAGGAAAATCTGCTATAATTGCAGATTATAGGGAAATTTTGAAGTACTAGAATACACTTTCCGTAGCAACTGGCATACATTATAAACTTGCACTCAGTATTCTCAATAATTAATTTATGTTTCTAAAATAAACATATTTACTTAAAGTTAACGAAAGAGCTCGTAACGGAAAGAAACAATACTTACCCGGGGCTTCCTCCTGCCCTATAAACATGTATGAGTCCCACGCCGTCTTCTGTTCAGCCGCAACAAGCCTCGGTAATAGGCTCGGTTGCGTCAGTCTAGGCCTACTGCACATGTGCAGGAGGTCTGAGCATGTGCAGAAGACCAAGACTGGACCTGACTGAGCCAGTTACCGGGGCTGATCATGGCTCAACTACAGACCGCCGGAGGACGGCGAGGGACTCAGGCGTGTTTATGGGGCGGGAGGAAGCCACGGGTAAGTATTGATTCTTTCCTTTATGAGCACTCTGGTTTCCTTTAAAGAGAATCTGTATTGTTAAAATCGCACAAAAGTAAACATACCAGTGCGTTAGGGGACATCTCCTATTCCCCTCTGACACAATTTCGCCGCTCCTCGCCGCATTAAAAGTGGTTAAAAACAGTTTATAAAAGTTTGTTTATAAACAAACAAAATGGCCACCAAAACAGGAAGTAGGTTGATGTACAGTATGTCCACACATAGAAAATACATCCATACACAAGCAGGCTGTATACAGCCTTCCTTTTGAATCTCAAGAGATCATTTGTCTGTTTCTTTCCCCCTGTTCTCATGCACTGAAGTTTCAGGCTGCTTGTTTCTTCCTGCAAACAGCTTTGCCCTTGTCTGTAATTCCTCAGTATGTGAAAGCCCAGCCAGCTCAGAGGACAATTTATCCAGCTTGTAAAAGATAAAAGAGAAGAGAGAAGCTGCTCTAATCCTAAATAACACACAGGCAGTGTGCATAGAGGGGCCTGGAAGGGGGAGTTCATAGCAGAACCACAACACTGAAGAACTTGGCAGCCTTCCAGACACAGGCTGACAAGTCTGACAGGGGAAAGATACATTGATTTATTACAGAGACAGTGATAGCAGAAAGTGCTGCAGTAAGCCAGAACACATTAGAATAGCTTTTTGAACTTGTAGGATGATAAAAAACAGGATGCAATTTTTGTTACGGAGTCTCTTTAAAGGTAGTCTGAACAGTGAAAAAAAGCTGAAATTTGGACTTACCTGGGGCTTCCTCCAGCCCCCCCATAGCCCGGGAGATCCTCTGGCATCCTCTATGGCCCACACTCAGTTAATTGTGTAGTGACAAATGATTGGAAGAATAGACCAAGGAAAAAGGTCTGGTGACCTACTGTGCCCAGACACAGGGTAAGCAGAACATACAAAAAAAAAGTACATTCCTTAGTCATTGTGGGCCAGATTTATCAAAGCATTACCGACATTTTTTTCTTCTAAAACTGTTCTAACCAGCAGAAGAACAGTTTTGCATGATAGTAGGACACTTTCCAAAGCCTATGTAATAGCGGCAGTTAAGAAAAATGCAAATCCATTCCTTAACTGCTGCAGATAAGAAGTGCTCATTAGCAGTTCATCAGTGCAGGCTAGATGTGATTTGTGAAGGGCTCCTCCCCCCTCACTCAGAGCTTGCTGACAGCAGGTGTGTAGGTTACCTCAGCAACAGCAATTCCCCTCACACACTGCACTGCCTGACAGACCTTCCTAGCTCCTTCTATTCTTTACAGTTTAAGAAGGAATCTGCACTATCTAGTGATTTCTTAGGATGCCTGAGACAGTTCTGCACGGATTTCTAAAAACCTACTAATATTTTGTCTCAGACACTCTTGATAAATCTGGCCCTGTGACGTTTTAATATGCTTGCAGATCACACACTATCATCACTGTACACAATATGTATTATAGCTATTATTTTGTTCAGCACAGCGTTGTGCTTGGCTGCTTGTATGCATTTGCATAGCAGCAGATTCATATTTGCATATTACCTATGCTCCAAACCTTATGATGTTTGTTGATAAGTTAATGTCTATGTATACCAACAGAACAACTAAAACACCTAATAAGTCATTGGACCCCCAAAAAATCAATAGTGGAATGTCATTTGGGATTACACAAATGTTGCACTCTGATTACCACAATGCTTATGGAAATCCATTCAAATCTATTTTAGTTATTGGGGAAGTGCAGAAAGTTTAGATATGTCAGTTTTGAGCAATATTATGGCATAGTGGTTAGCACACTTGCCTTGCAGTACTGGGTTCCCAGTTATAATTCCAGTCAAGGAACTATCTGCACTGAGTTTGCGTATTTTCCCCGTGTCTGTGAGGGTTTACTCCAGGCACTGCAGCCCCCCCCCCCCCCATCCCAAAAACATACAGATAAGTCAATTGGCTTCTCCCTAAATTGGCCCTAGTCTATGATACATACACTACATACATAGACAGATGACTATGGTAGGGATTAGATTGTGAGCCCCTCTGAGGGACAGTTAAGTGATTATTATTATTATTATTATTATTATTTATTGTATTTATAAAGCGCCAACATATTACGCAGCGCTGGACAATAAATATATACAATGATACAAGGATGACATACATAGGGTTATACACATAGAACAAAGTTATACATACAAATTGTACAAAATACATGATCATGCAATATGGGCTGGTTAGGTAGGCCCAGTAATACAAGTACAGGCTGTCATAGGACAGGAGCACATGATCCTGTAGATTACACTAGGGAGTGGAGGACCCTGCCAGAGGCTTACAATCTAAAGGGAGGGGTGGAAACACTAGGGGGGGCTGTTAAATATTCCTTAGAGAGTTACTGTGTGGTAGGAGGTGGGTAGGCCATCATAAAGAGGTGGGTTTTGAGGGCTTGCTTGAATGTGTTGAAAGAGGGAGCAAGTCTGATGGGTGATAAGACAATATACTCTGTACAGCGCTGCAGAAGATGTTGGCGCTATATAAATACTAATAATAATAATGATTTGTGTTGCTGCTTGTATCTCTGTCAGGGAAATTTCTGATCTACTACTATTCTCATTACTACCCATTACCGTGGCAAAAAGTGAGGAAGCTATGAAAACCCTATTTTGGGCTCAAGCACTGCAATCTGATAGATTACTTTCTGGGCATTCTCCCAATCTGTATGTGCTATTAGGGTCTTTTTAAAGGATGGGTGTAATTATATCATGAAATTCACATTTGCAGATGTTCAGAGTCTTCAAACAATTCTGTCATTTTTACTTTCAATGTTAGAGCCCTTTTTCCATCCACTAGTGCTAAAAAGAGTATAAAGCAGCTATAAGCTTGCTGTGAGTCTGTCTGAAAGCATACACAAAAAACATGAGGTCTCAGTTAGCCACAAGCCATTTACTTGAATAACTACTGTATCAATCATAGGACTGAGGCAAAAAAAAATCTTGCTTTCTACAAGATAGCATAAAAACTCTCTACTTTGCCTGTCCAGAAAGTAAAGAGATTCCACTGTACAGCTACAAGCATGGCCGGGCCGAGGCAGAGGCGAGAGAGGCTACAGCCTCAGGGCGCAGTGTAGGAGGGGGCGCACATCTCACTCAGCTGTCATTCCTCTATTGTGTTTGAAATAAAAATAGGGGATACATGGCAGTGACTACAAGCCAGATAATTAGAGATTAAGGTGTTGGGTGCCCTGGGGGTCTCTTAGTCTAATAGCAATCAGTGTGTGACAGCTGGGGTGGGAGGGATGGAGGGGCCCTCTTTGGTGTCTTAGCCTTGGGTGCTGGAGAACCTTGTCCTGGCTCTAGCTACAAGAATTGCATCATGTCTTTACTCATTCAACCACTAAATGCCTCTCTTCTTACTAATTCTAACTAATCAAAAATCTCCTCTTTAGGAAAAGTGGTAACAACTCTAGCAGCCTCCTTAATCAAATCACAAACTATGGGGCAATCATTTGGTACTAGTGCAAACTTCAGGGATCAGTTCTGGGGGACATTTATACACTAGCCAGCAATATGCTGCCTAGTAAAAGGTGTTGTGAGCATAATGGAGCACGTTGTCATATGAATTATAATTTCTGATGTCAATTTCCATTCAATGTTAATTAAATACTGTGCATACGTTTGCCAACATTACATTATGCAAAGCTGTTGAAATGCTACCATCATTGCTTGTGGACATACTGGCCAGGTGAAGGGAGGGACCTCAATCTTAACCTCCTTGCCAGTTTTCCCGACCTGAGCTCGGGGTAGAAAAAACAAGCTATTAGCGGTGATCCCGAGCTCAGGTCGGGGTATGCATTGCAGAGCTTTACTTGAAGTTGTGGAGTCCCGCGCGCGATCTCGCTGCGCAGCGGGACTCCAGCCTCTCTCCCCGGCAGTGTGGGGTCTTTCCCTGGCCGCCGGGATCCCCCATGTCCCCGCTATTCTTCCGGGGACCCGGCAGCCAGTTGGAGCAGCGGAGCCGTGGTGGCAGCAGAGCAGTGGTGGCAGCGTGACATCATCGGGGGCGGGGCTAATATTGAAAACGAACTTCTCTATATTAGAGAAATATAGAGAAGTTCGTTTATATGTATATTAGCGCCATCTTGTGGGCAAAGAGAAAACTGCAGCACAGGAGCCCAGGAAGGTACATTTTTTTTTATTTTGCTGCAGATCTCCCTGCCAGAATGATTTTTTTCAGGTTTTAGGGTCTGAAAGAGTGAAAAAAATTGCACCGCTTTTAGACCCTAAAATCTGGAAAGAATCAGACCGCCAAGGAGGTTAAAGAGACCCAAAAGCAGTAGACGTGACCAGCAGCAGAGGAATCAAGTTGCAGATTTATTCACTTTCATCATGTGAACAAAATGTAGCCAGGACATCCAACTAAACAGTCAGAATATAACCAAAGCTCTTGTTGGTATAAATAGCTAGACGCTGCATTAAGTAAGCAGAGGCTCTACTAGACAGCTAGGGTCTGTCTATGTCTGTCTGTCTACATCGCAGCAAGATCTGCTCACAACGGACTGTCGCCATTTTGAATGGACTAGCCATTCTTTGTCAAGTGATAGCATGTCATAGCAAACTGAACATTACCTTATGTACTCCACCCCTCCCTACTTGTAACCAATCACTACAAAAAAGGGACCTGATGGGAAACTGCAACTCCAAGAACCTCCTGCACTGTGGAATGTAGGATGCGAAGGACATGTAGGAGGAAGTGGAGCAATACGATTTGTGGATTTAAATAAAAATGGTTTTCATTACAAGTTGCTTAGGATTCAGGTGAGTGTGGGAGGTCCTTGGAGTTTCAGTTCCCCATCAGGTCCTCTTTTGTAGTGATTGGTTACAAGTAGGGACGGGTGAAGTACATAAGGTATTGGTTCAGTTTGCTATGACATGCTGTCACTTGACAAAGTACGGTTAGTCCATTTGAAATGGTGACAGTTCATTGTGAGCCGATCTAGCTGAGATGTATCAGGGCATGGCAATAGGGGTTGCAGAGGTTGCAACCGCATCAGGGCTAGGGATGGTCGTAGTCAACCAACTTCGCTACGCTTGAACTACGCGTAGTTTTGCGCAATTATGCTTCGCCAAACTACGTGTAATGATTTGCTCAGCTGTCTGCACGGGCAGACAGCTGTTTGTCCATTCTTTAGGTCTGAGTGTTGCAGGTCTCTGGAAAAGAGACCTGTCTTCGCTTTGCAACTTTCAGAGTTGCTCTGCTGGTGAGGAATTTGCATATACTTGTCATGCAAATTGTTTAGCTGCCTCCTTTGATGGCTTGCAGTATAAATACCTTTTGCTACTAGAATTCCTTGCTGGTCATGATGGTTTGTTCCTGGTAAACTCTCCTGGAGTGTCAGCCTTGCTATTGTTTGCTAAAGATTATCTTAGAGCAGGGGTTCTCAAACTTTTCCAGGTCAAGGCACCCTTTACGACTCTAAAAAATTTTCAAGGCACCCCTTGACAAAACCGGTTGCCATATTGAGGCACACCCACCTCAGGAGCACTGCGTCTGCACTCCCAGTCACGTGTATCCAAAAAGGGTGGGGGGCAGCAGAGTGAGGGGTGGTGGGCAGCAGAGAGAAGGGTGGTGGGCAGCAGAGGGAAGGGTGGTGGGCAGCAGAGTGAAGGGTGGTGGGCAGCAGAGTGAAGGGTGGTGGGCAGCAGAGTGAGGGGGTGGTGGGCAGTGGGTGGTGGGCAGCAGAGTGAGGGGTTGGTGGGCAGCAGAGTGAGGGGTTGGTGGGCAGCAGAGGGAAGGGTGGTGGGTAGCAGAGTGAAGGGGGGTGGGCAGCAGAGTGAAGGGGTGGTGGGCAGTGGGCAGCAGAGTGAGGGGTTGGTGGGCAGCAGAGTGGGGTTGGTGGGCAGCAGAGTGAGGGGTTGGTGGGCAGCAGAGTGAGGGGTTGATGTGCAGTGGGCAGCAGAGTGAGGGGTTGGTGGGCAGCAGAGTGAGGGGTTGGTGGGCAGCAGAGGGAAGGGTGGTGGGTAGCAGAGTGAAGGGGGGTGGGCAGCAGAGTGAAGGGGTGGTGGGCAGTGGGCAGCAGAGTGAGGGGTTGGTGGGCAGCAGAGTGAGGGGTTGATGGGCAGCAGAGTGAGGGGTTGATGGGCAGCAGAGTGAGGGGTTGATGGGAGTGAGGGGGTTGGTGGGCAGCAGAGTGAGGGGTTGGTGGGCAGCAGAGTGAGGGGTTGGTGGGCAGCAGAGTGAGGGCACATGTAAGTTACTTATGTGTCAGAAAGAGATGCAGCAGAGATTTTGCACATACTAAGGATGTGGGGGAAGGGCAGGCAGGCAGACAGCGTTGTAGGCCGACAGTGAAGAGATGCAGCATTCACATTTTACCTTGCTCTGCCTTTCTCCCCGCTGTCCCTGCACTAATGCAGAAAAGGCTGGAACAATTAGCTCTCTTCTGGATTCATAAACTCCCACCTCGCATCTCTAGCTGTGCTGTACTCCGTGGGGAGGCGGGGCTAGTCGTCTGGCCAACCAATGTGGTAAAGATCCTCTCCCCCTTCACTGTGCTATGAAACAATGAACAGGGGGCGAGGGGGGGAGGGATTAACTGAACTCGGGCTTGCTGGCTCTCTGCACGTGCAGGCACAGCCAGCCTGCATCTGATGATTTTACAGGGCAGAGCAGGATTGTGAAGTCCTGCAGAGGATTTGATACACGTTATTAAGAGGGCAGCCGCGGCACCCCTGGGATCTGTTCACGGCGCACCAGGGTGCCGCGGCACCCAGTTTGAGAACCTCTGTCTTAGAGTATTCCTTGGGACTGCACTAGGCATCCCTTCTAGTGCAGTCAGGTTGTATTATCTGTATTGCCTTGTTCTGTCTCTCTGTCTTGATTGTCTTGTCGCCAGCGGCGGTCGACAGGAAATCGTTCTGTCTGTCTGGGAGTGTAGGCTAGAGCTGCGGTTGCTACTGGCTGCTCCATCTGTCTGGATTGCATTCGCCCTAGTGGGAGTGGCTGTGCTTCCTTCTGTATTCTGCCTTAGGGGTGCTAACCAGAGCAGCGGTTGCTACTGGTAGCCCCATCTGTTTGTATGTCTGGATCGCATCCGCTCTAGCGGTAGCAGCGATGGTTTCTTCTGTATTTTGCCTTAGGGATGCTAGCCAGAGCATCGGTTGCTACTGGTAGTCCCATCTGTCTGTCTTGTCTGGTACGAACGCTTGCTGTAGGCTCGGTGAGGTAACCGTTTAGCAAGCGTTCGCGTTCTCTATTTCATGTTTGTGTTTCATTGGTTAGTTAGGGTGGCACGCTTATCACTGGGCGCCTAACGCACGGTGATCGTGTCTTAAACGCGTTCGCTGTTGCGAATGAGGGCGGTGTTCACGTTTAGCTAGCGTTTGTTATATTCCTTGTTGTTCTGATCGTTGTTTTGTGCTATGTCTGATTGCGTTCCCACTTCGTTTTCATTGTTGTGTGTTCACTGTCGCTGGGTGGCGACTAGATTGGTGGACACACATACATTCTGCCTCTGTGTTCTCTCCTTTAAGGGCGATCTTGCCCTGCATTGCTCCTACTCGTACAATTCCCATCTGGCATCTGTGGCCGTGCAGAGGCTGTGTTCGTCTGCACTCCACAGCTCCATCTGCCATTGGGAATTTCCCTCTACAGGTGCATAGCACCATAGCTGGGTTCTATCAGATTATACGCTTGTGGAGGTTTTCCGCAGTGTCAGCGCGCGTCCTGTGCGCTGACCACGGAAATAATTCCGCATTCGTTACACTACGGCTTCGAAATCAAATATTCTCTGCGTATGCATTTCGTAAAATATGCAATTACGCGTAGTGTGAAGCGTAGGGTATGCGGATGCTTATGCCTGTATGCAGAAAATTTTACACATTAATTCCTACTTAAATGGTTATACCGGGAACTCTTCTATGCGTACAATCAGCATACAATCGCACGCGGAAAATTAGACGCAAGTAACACATTCATAGTTCACTACGCAATACACATGTTATGTTAACTACCCATAGTGGGCATAAGCTACGCATAGCGGTACTTCGCTACGTGTAAATTCGTAAGCGTAGTTTTGAAACTTCACCTACAAAGTACAATGCGTAGATGCGAACTACGATGTGTAAATTCGCACTGGCGTAGTTTCTGCTCATCCCTGATCGGGGCCCTCAACTGCAGTATTAGCTCTCTATTGGTCCTGTGCTCACAATAATCACTTCTATAAATGCTTTGAATAAGTGTAATCATTAACAAACTGCTCCCCATCCCCTTCTTGCACCTCTGGCACTGTAGTTGCCATTGGCAGGTTTTGGTGCCATATCAATTGTTATTTATAGAGTGCTTGGGGGGCCCCATTGTAAAACTTGCATCAGGGTTCACAGCTCCTTAGCTACGCCACTGGATGTAGACAGATCCTGGCTGTCTGCTAGAGTCTCCTTACTTCATGCAGCATCAAGCTATTTGTACTATTTGTACATTCTGACTGTTTAGTTGGACGTCCTGGCTACATTTTGTTCACATGATAAAAGTGAAGAAATCTACAACTTGAATCGTTTGCTGCAGGTCACATCTACTGCTTTTGGATTCAACAAATCTGTACCAGTCATACGGATTAGATCGTGCATGACAATTGGATGCAGGGAAAGTGTGCTGTCTGAGGAGAACACTCTTAAAGAGGAACCATACTGAAAATAACATAATGAATACAGTTGCTTATGTTTTACACTGTTCATTTATAGATGATTTCATGTTTTCCCATTGTAAAAACTATCCTCTCCCTGATTTACATTTATCACAGGCGGCGATATCTTTACTTCTACCAAGTGAACTGTATGGAATGTTTGTTTATGTTTGTCTATGATAGAGATGCTTCTTGCTTGGCAGTTTGAAATAGTCGGTATTTCCCACAATGCAATGAGGTTTACAGACAGCAAACTGTTAGGACCATGGTCCTGACATCACACTATGGGAGGGGTTTCACCACAATATCAGACATAAAGACCCCCTAATGATCTTTTCGAGAAACGATAAAGATTTCTTGTGGGTAAGGGGGTATCAGCAACTAATTTGGATGAAGTTCAATCCTGGGCTAATGTTCCTCTTTAAATTATTTAAAGGACAACTGTAATGAGGGGGATACGGAGGCTGTCATATTTATTTCCTTTCAAACAATACCAGTTGCCTGGCAGCCCTGCTGATTTTCTGTCTCTAATCTTTTTAGCCATAAACCCTGAACAAGCATGATTATTAGGGGTTTCTGACATTATTGTCAGCTCTGACAAGATTAGCTGCATGCTTGTTTCTGGTATTATTAAAACACTATTGCAACCAAATAGATCAGCAGGGCTGCCAGGCAACTGGTATTGTTTAAAAGGAAATAAAATGGCAGCCTCCGTATTCTTCTCACTACAGTTGTCCTGGCAAAATTATTTTCCCATTATCAGTGGAGAGCCCACCATGGTTTTAACTTAGACTTGGTATGTGTGGTTGTCTAAAAATCAAACTTCTCTATAATTTGTATTTAAACACATGAGATCTGAAATGTTTCTGTATTTATTGCACAGTGGTATAGAATAAGTTAGTGCTTTATTGATGGAAGATAATCATTATAATAACAAGTGTAATATTCTATGAAATCTGGAAACAGATGAGTAAGTTATGCTAGAAAATAGTCCTTAGTTAGCAAAAGATGATAAATGTGGATGAATGTGTAGAGTGCCAAGCTACCACATTCATTTACAGGTTTCCTCTGATAGAACATTACCTGCAGGCTGAGTGTTTCTGAAATGTTCTTATCTATTGTAGATCAGTCAAGGACGAGAATGTAATTTATCAGGAGCCAAAGGGTGATTCAACTGAGGATAAAGCTTTGCCATTAGAATTACTTTGTGCTTGTTATGTGGAAATAATCCATGCTATAGTGAGGGATTGTCATGCGCACCTTTGTGACCCCGAGAAGCATGTCTGTGGCAATCTAATATAGGATGATGTCACAAGCCAAGGCTGAGGCTTTAGCAGAAAATATAATGTTCATCAGGTCTTAGGAACACAGAAAAAGCCATTAGTCACCATAGGCCCGAAGAGAAGCAAAAGTGACGCACTGAAAGAGGGAAAGGTTGCACCAGCGTAGAAAGCTAGATCTTATGTGTTCCACAGAGGTTAAGGTGACATCCTGGCAGGAAAGTGAATAAATAGAATTGCAGACATATTTTGTAACATCACATTTTCAATGAACACATTTGCAAAGAGAAGACCTGGAAAATAGTGTCAAGATACAGGTTATATATATAGACAGTGTAACTTAATTGCTCAAGTTGACTGTAAACCTCCTACCACCTACCATAGTGCCTGTTGTGAAACTTTTGCAAAGATGAGAATATTCACAAAAGTATAAGTGCATGTAAAAACCAAATGCACCTAAATAAATAGGCAAAGGAGAACACATTTTTGGCAAAAGCATTGATGTCTACAGGCAATAAAAATAAACTTTTACAAAAGCATGTTTCTTACAAATATTAAACTGTTGCTGAAAGGTGAATGCATTAAAACATCTTGTTTGCAGCTGTGAACTGCAAACAGGATGTTTTAATGCTTCACTCGAATCTCGGGCCACCTTGCACACGCGCGCACTTCCGCCGCTTGCACCTGCCGTGGCTGACACATCTGTGATTGGTGAACTGGAACATGTGTTCCCTAAGCAAATCAAAGTGCCTTTAAGGGAAGGTTAATGACTTTTGCGAGAAGGCAATCATCATTCTGTAACAAATGCTGCTGCCCAGTGAGTGGGGACATCTAGAGGTAAAAAAAAGTACATACATATATACAATTACACTACATTGTACACAACTAAATTAAATAAAAATAAATTAACCCCTTCTCCGCACCCCATAGTTACCATAATAAAAGCACTTTTGAAAAAAGTGACGGCACTTAAAAAATTGCAAAAAAAATTACCCAAAACTCCTAATTTCTGGTGAAAAAAAACCCAATATATAGATCATTTAAGTGTGATAAACAGTGATAACATTGCTTTAACATCCGCAGAAATGGCAGCTGCGGGCACGCAGGGTGTCTCCGCAGCCGCCTTGCCTTTCTTCTCAGGGACTTCACCCATGCCTCTGGCATCTTGTACGCTGAGAACGGGTTTGTCTATTGCACATAGGGTTGCCATATCGCGCGGACCTTTATGCGGGGAGGAGGCGCGCCAGCTGACCGGCCGGTCGGCTGACGTCAGAGGTGACTCACGGCGCTCCGGATTGGCTGATTGTTGCGTGCGCAGCTGTGGGGTCTCCTCTGCTTCAAAAACCTACAGGGTTCACTCGCAACTTGTCTGCTGTTGTGAATACTCACGTGTTAGCGCTCTGACCTTAGATAGTATCCGGTGTGCTTTGATCTGGGAGGAAACCAGAGATTTCACACAAGACTAGGATTATTGTATTACTGTATTTTGATATTCTGTGTATGACTCTGGCTACTCTCTGACTCTGCTCTTGCTTATCGTTTCTGTACTTTTGCCCATCTGACTCTGTTGCTGAACCCTGCCTGATATCTTAATACTTTCTTGCCTGCCGATTCTGTACTGTACCTGCCCGCCTGTTACTGATCCTAGCCTGTCTGACCTTTCTACTCACCAGTGAGCCCTTGTCACTGGTGAGGTGCTCTTCTAATAGTACACACCAGCATCTCTGGTGAGGTTTTGTCAAACTATTCAGTTACTGTGTTCTAATAGTACCCACCAGCTCCTCTGGTGAGGTTAAGCCAAACTAATCAGTTACTGTGTTCTAATAGTACCCACCAGCTCCTCTGGTGAGGTTTTGTCAAACTATTCAGTTACTGTGTACCAATAGTGCCCACCAGCTC
Organism: Hyperolius riggenbachi; assembly: GCF_040937935.1. Classification (NCBI taxonomy): domain Eukaryota; kingdom Metazoa; phylum Chordata; class Amphibia; order Anura; family Hyperoliidae; genus Hyperolius; species Hyperolius riggenbachi. Next base: position 469,457,423 of record NC_090647.1, read on the forward strand.
CTCTGGTGAGGTCTAGCTAAACTATTCTGTTACTGTTGCACCAAGCACTATATACTTTGTATTCTGCCAGCTATTATTGGTGATACTGCAGATCACCACATAATCAGGTATAGCGTCTGTATTATTGGTGATTTTGCAGATCACACATAATCAGATGTCTGTGTTGCTACACCAATCGTTACAATTGCCAAATGAATGTGAGGAGTGCTGAAAGATGAAAATTGTTATTGGCTCGAAGGGTAAAAAAACAGTGGAGTAAAGTGGCTCATTTAATTTACTAAAAAAAAAAAAATGAAATCTAATGCAAAAAATTACTTTAAAGAAAACTCAAGCTTATTCCCACTGGTGGCATTTTGGAAAGTAGCTTGGGATATAAAGAACACTTAATAAGGCTGGTCATTTTCATCAAATCTGAATGTATATACAGTGGGTTGCAAAAGTATTCGGCCCCCTTGAAGTTTTCCACATTTTGTCATATTACTGCCACAAACATGAATCAATTTTATTGGAATTCCACTTGAAAGACCAACACAAAGTGGTGTACACATGAGAAGTGGAACGAAAATCATACATGATTCCAAACATTTTTTACAAATAAATAACTGCAAAGTGGGGTGTGCATAATTATTCAGCCTCCTTTGATCTGAGTGCAGTCAGTTGCCTATAGACATTACCTGATGAGTGCTAATGACTAAATAGAGTGCACCTGTGTGTAATCTAATGTCAGTACAAATACAGCTGCTCTGTGAGGGCCTCAGAGGTTGTCTAAGAGAATATTGGGAGCAACAACACCGTGAAGTCCAAAGAACATACAAGACTGGTCAGGGATCAAGTTATTGAGAAATTTAAAGCAGGCTTAGGCTACAAAAAGATTTCCAAAGCCTTGAACATCCCACGGAGCACTGTTCAAGCGATCATTCAGAAATGGAAGGAGTATGGCACAACTGTAAACCTACCAAGACAAGGCCATCCACCTAAACTCACAGGCCGAACAAGGAGAGCGCTGATCAGAAATGCAGTCAAGAGGCCCATGGTGACTCTGGATGAGCTGCAGAGATCTACAGCTCAGGTGGGAGACTCTGTCCATAGGACAACTATTAGTTATGCACTGTACAAAGTTGGCCTTTATGGAAGAGTGGCAAGAAGAAAGGCATTGTTAACAGAAAGCATAAGAAGTCCCATTTGCAGTTTGCCACAAGCCATGTGGGGGACACAGCAACCATGTGGAAGAAGGTGCTCTGGTCAGATGAGACCAAAATGGAACTTTTTGGCCAAAATGCAAAACGCTATGTGTGGTGGAAAACTAACACTGCACATCACTCTGAACACACCATCCCCACTGTCAAATATGGTGGTGGCAGCATCATGCTCTGGGGGTGCATCTCTTCAGCAGGGACAGGGAAGCTGGTCAGAGTTGATGGGAAGATGGATGGAGCCAAATACAGGGCAAACTTGGAAGAAAACCTCTTGGAGACTGCAAAAGACTTGAGACTGGGGCGGAGGTTCACCTTCCAGCAGGACAATGACCCTAAACATAAAGCCAGGGCAACAATGGAATGGTTTAAAACAAAACATATCTATGTGTTAGAATGGCCCAGTCAAAGTCCAGGGGCTCGATTCACAAAGTGGTGCTAACCCAGTTAGAGACTTTAGTCATGATAACCATTGCACCACGCTGGTGAAAAGCCAGTTTAGGGGCCTGATTTACAAAGCGGTGCTAACAGTTAGCACGCTGGTGAAAAGCCCTTTATCATGCCTAAACTCAGTTTAGGCATGATAAGTTTAGGTGTGATAAGTTTAGGTGTGATAAGTTTCGGCATGATAAGTTTAGGTGTGATAAGTTTAGGCATGATAAGTTTAAGCACCAACTGGGTTAGCACCGCAGTGCACAGCTGATCAAAAGTTTTACGCTAGCAAAGACTGGTGCACTTTGTATAAAGTTTAATGGCGCTGCTTTGCGTGCGGGACTTTGCAAGCGATCTAAACTTATCTAAACTTAGCATGCCTAAACTTATCACACCTAAACTTATCACGCCTAAACTTATCACGCCTAAACTGGCTTTTCACCAGCATGGTGCAATGGTTATCATGCCTAAAGTCTTTTAGGCGTGCTAACTGGGTTAGCACCGCTTTGTGAATCGAGCCCTGGGTGTGATAAGTTTAGGAGTGATAAGTTTAGATAAGTGTAGATCGCGCGCAATGTCCTGCACGCAAAGCAGCGCCATTAAACTCTATGCGAAGTGCACCAGACTTTGCTAGCGCAAAACTTTTGATCAGCTGTGCACTGCGGGGCTAACGCAGTTGGTGCTTAAACTTATCGGGCTCGATTCACAAAGCGGTGATAACCTAGTTAAAGACTTTAGGCGTGATAACCATTTTTATCATGCCTAAACTCAGTTTAGGCATGATAAGTTTAGGCATGATAAGTTTAGGCATGATAAGTTTAGGCGTGATAAGTTTAGGCATGATGGGCTCGATTCACAAAGCGGTGCTAACCCAGTTAGCATGCCTAAAAGACTTTAGGCATGATAACCATTGCACCATGCTGGTGAAAAGCCAGTTTAGGCATGATAAGTTTAGGTGTGATAAGTTTAGGTGTGATAAGTTTAGGCATGATAAGTTTAGATAAGTTTAGCTCGCTTGCAAAGTCCCGCACGCAAAGCAGCGCCATTAAACTTTATACGAAGTGCACCAGACTTTGCTAGCGTAAAACTTTTGATCAGCTGTGCACTGCGGTGCTAACGTAGTTGGCGCTTAAACTTATCATGCCTAAACTTATCACACCTAAACTTATCATGCCTAAACTTATCACACCTAAACTTATCACACCTAAACTTATCATGCCTAAACTGAGTTTAGGCATGATAAAGGGCTTTTCACCAATGTGCTAACTGTTAGCACTGCTTTGTGAATCAGGCCCGATAAGTTTAGATAAGTTTATATCGCGTGCAAAGTCCCGCACGCAAAGCAGCGCCATTAAACTCTATGCGAAGTGCACCAGACTTTGCTAGCGCAAAACTTTTGATCAGCTGTGCACTGCGGTGCTAACCCAGTTGATGCTTAAACTTATCACGCCTAAAAACTTATCACACCTAGGGCTCGATTCACCAAGCGGTGCAAAGTGTTAGCACCGTGGTGAAAAGGCCCTTATCACGCCTAAAGTCACTTTAGGCATGATAAGAAGAAACTCGCGCGAAGTTGCCGCGCGTACGCGCGTACGCGCGTAAGTGCGCGCGCAACACCCGACGCTTCGCGCGAAGCTCCCATTAAGCCCTATGGGACTTTGCGCGCGCACTCACGCGCGTACGCGCGAACGCGCTTACGCGCGGTAACTTCGCGCGAAGAGCAGGAAAAATCGGTGATAACTCAGTGGTGAAAAGGTCATCACGCCTAAAGTCTTTTAGGCGTGATAACTGGGTTATCACCGCTTTGTGAATCGAGGCCCTAGGGCTCGATTCACAAAGCGGTGCTAACCCAGTTAGAGACTTTAGGCATGATAACCATTGCACCACTCTGGTGAAAAGCCAGTTTAGGTGTGATACGTTTAGGCATGATAAGTTTAGGTGTGATAAGTTTAGGCATGCTAAGTTTAGATAAGTTTAGATCGCTTGCAAAGTCCCGCACGCAAAGCAGCACCATTAAACTTTATACGAAGTGCATCAGACTTTGCTAGCGTAAAACTTTTGATTAGCTGTGCACTGCGGTGCTAACGCAGTTGGCGCTTAAACTTATCATGCCTAAACTTATCACACCTAAACTTATCATGCCTAAACTTATCACACCTAAACTTATCACACCTAAACTTATCATGCCTAAACTGAGTTTAGGCATGATAAAGGGCTTTTCACCAGGGTGCTAACTGTTAGCACCGCTTTGTGAATCAAGCCCTTTAGGCGTGATAACCATTTTATCATGCCTAAACTCAGTTTAGGCATGATAAGTTTAGGCATGATAAGTTTAGGCATGATAAGTTTAAGGGCTCGATTCACAAAGCGGTGCTAACCCAGTTAGCATGCCTAAAAGACTTTAGGCATGATAACCATTGCACCATGCTGGTGAAAAGCCAGTTTAGGTGTGATAAGTTTAGGTGTGATAAGTTTAGGTGTGATAAGTTTAGGCATGCTAAGTTTAGATAAGTTTAGATCGCTTGCAAAGTCCCGCACGCAAAGCAGCACCATTAAACTTTATACAAAGTGCACCAGTCTTTGCTAGCGTAAAACTTTTGATCAGCTGTGCACTGCGGTGCTAACGCAGTTGGCGCTTAAACTTAGCATGCCTAAACTTATCACACCTAAACTTATCATGCCTAAACTTATCACACCTAAACTTATCACACCTAAACTTATCATGCCTAAACTGAGTTTAGGCATGATAAAGGGCTTTTCACCAGCGTGCTAACTGTTAGCACCGCTTTGTGAATCAGGCCCCAGGTGTGATAAGTTTAGGCATGCTAAGTTTAGATAAGTTTAGATCGCACGCAAAGTCCCGCACGCAAAGCAGCGCCATTAAACTCTATGCAAAGTGCACCAGACTTTACTAGTGCAAAACTTTTCATCAGCTGTGCACTGCAGTGCTAACCCAGTTCGTGCTTAAACTTATCACGCCTAAAAACTTATCACACCTAAACTTATCACGCCTAAACTTATCACACCTAGGGCTCGATTCACAAAGCGGTGCTAACAGTTAGCACCCTGGTGAAAAGCCCTTTATCATGCCTAAACTCAGTTTAGGCATGATAAGTTTAGGTGTGATAAGTTTAGGTGTGATAAGTTTAGGCATGATAAGTTTAGGTGTGATAAGTTTAGGCATGCTAAGTTTAAGCGCCAACTGCGTTAGCACCGCAGTGCACAGCTGATCAAAAGTTTTACTCTAGCAAAGACTGGTGCACTTCGTATAAAGTTTAATGGCGCTGCTTTGCGTGCGGGACTTTGCAAGCGATCTAAACTTATCTAAACTTAGCATGCCTAAACTTATCACACCTAAACTTATCACACCTAAACTTATCACGCCTAAACTGGCTTTTCACCAGCATGGTGCAATGGTTATCATGCCTAAAGTCTTTTAGGCATGCTAACTGGGTTAGCACTGCTTTGTGAATCGAGCCCTTAAACTTATCACACCTGGGGCTCGATTCACAAAGCGGTGCTAACCCAGTTAGAGACTTTAGGCATGATAACCATTGCACCACGCTGGTGAAAAGCCAGTTTAGGCGTGATAAGTTTAGGCATGCTAAGTTTAGATAAGTGTAGATAGCGTGCAAAGTCCCGCACACAAAGCAGCACCATTAAACTTTATACGAATTGCACCAGTCTTTGCTAGCGTAAAACTTTTGATCAGCTGTGCACTGCGGTGCTAACGCAGTTGGTGCTTAAACTTATCACACCTAAACTTATCACACCTAAACTTATCATGCCTAAACTTATCACACCTAAACTTATCACACCTAAACTTATCATGCCTAAACTGAGTTTAGGCATGATAAAGGGCTTTTCACCATGGTGCTAACTGTTAGCACCGCTTTGTGAATCAGGCCCCTAAACTTATCGGGCTTGATTCACAAAGCGGTGCTAACAGTTAGCACCCTGGTGAAAAGCCCTTTATCATGCCTAAACTCAGTTTAGGCATGATAAGTTTAGGTGTGATAAGTTTAGGTGTGATAAGTTTAGGCATGATAAGTTTAGGTGTGATAAGTTTAGGTGTGATAAGTTTAAGCGCCAACTGCGTTAGCACCGCAGTGCACAGCTGATCAAAAGTTTTACGCTAGCAAAGACTGGTGCACTTCGTATAAAGTTTAATGGCGCTGCTTTGCGTGCGGGACTTTGCAAGCGATCTAAACTTATCTAAACTTAGCATGCCTAAACTTATCACACCTAAACTTATCATGCCTAAACTTATCACACCTAAACTGGCTTTTCACCAGAGTGGTGCAATGGTTATCATGCCTAAAGTCTCTAACTGGGTTAGCACCGCTTTGTGAATCGAGCCCCTAAACTTATCACACCTGGGGCTTGATTCACAAAGCGGTGCTAACAGTTAGCACGCTGGTGAAAAGCCCTTTATCATGCCTAAACTCAGTTTAGGCATGATAAGTTTAGGTGTGATAAGTTTAGGTGTGATAAGTTTAGGCATGATAAGTTTAGGTGTGATAAGTTTAGGCATGCTAAGTTTAAGCGCCAACTGCGTTAGCACCGCAGTGCACAGCTGATCAAAAGTTTTACGCTAGCAAAGACTGGTGCACTTTGTATAAAGTTTAATGGCGCTGCTTTGCGTGCGGGACTTTGCAAGCGATCTAAACTTATCTAAACTTAGCATGCCTAAACTTATCACACCTAAACTTATCACACCTAAACTTATCACGCCTAAACTGGCTTTTCACCAGCATGGTGCAATGGTTATCATGCCTAAAGTCTTTTAGGCATGCTAACTGGGTTAGCACCGCTTTGTGAATCGAGCCCCTAAACTTATCGGGCCTGATTCACAAAGCGGTGCTAACAGTTAGCACCGTGGTGAAAAGCCCTTTATCACGCCTAAACTCTGTTTAGGCATGATGGCCTCGATTCACCAAGCGGTGATAACTCAGTTATCACGCCTAAAGGACTTTAGGCGTGATGACCTTTTCACCACTGAGTTATCACCGCTTTTTCCTGCTCTTCGCGCGAAGTTACCGCGCGAACGCGCGTTCGCGCGTACGCGCGTGAGAGCGCGCGCAAAGTCCCATAGGGTTTAATGGGAGCTTCGCGCGAAGCGTCGGGTGCTGCGCGCGCACTTACGCGCCTACGCGCGAACGCGCGTACGCGCGGTAACTTCGCGCGAAGCCCTTCTTATCATGCCTAAACTGAGTTTAGGCGTGATAAGGGCCTTTTCACCACGGTGCTAACACTTTGCACCGCTTGGTGAATCGAGCCCGATAAGTTTAGGTGTGATAAGTTTAGGTGTGATAAGTTTTTAGGTGTGATAAGTTTAAGTACCAACTGGGCTAGCACCGCAGTGCACAGCTGATCAAAAGTTTTGCGCTAGCAAAGTCTGGTGCACTTTGCATAGAGTTTAATGGCGCTGCTTTGCGTGCGGGACTTTGCGTGCGATCTAAACTTATCTAAACTTAGCATGCCTAAACTTATCATGCCTAAACTTATCATGCCTAAACTGAGTTTAGGCATGATAAAAATGGTTATCACGCCTAGGGCTTGATTCACAAAGCGGTGCTAACAGTTAGCACCCTGGTGAAAAGCCCTTTATCATGCCTAAACTCAGTTTAGGCATGATAAGTTTAGGTGTGATAAGTTTAGGTGTGATAAGTTTAGGCATGATAAGTTTAGGTGTGATAAGTTTAGGCATGCTAAGTTTAAGCGCCAACTGCGTTAGCACCACAGTGCACAGCTGATCAAAAGTTTTACGCTAGCAAAGACTGGTGCACTTTGTATAAAGTTTAATGGCGCTGCTTTGCGTGCGGGACTTTGCAAGCGATCTAAACTTATCTAAACTTATCATGCCTAAACTTATCACACCTAAACTTATCACACCTTAAACTTATCACGCCTAAACTGGCTTTTCACCAGCGTGGTGCAATGGTTATCATGCCTAAAGTCTCTAACTGGGTTAGCACCGCTTTGTGAATCGAGCCCCTAAAGTCTTTAACTGGGTTATCACCGCTTTGTGAATCGAGCCCATCATGCCTAAACAGAGTTTAGGCGTGATAAAGGGCTTTTCACTAGCGTGCTAACTGTTAGCACCGCTTTGTGAATCAGGCCCATCATGCCTAAACTTATCACACCTAAACTTATCACACCTAGGGCTCGATTCACAAAGCGGTGCAAAGTGTTAGCACCATGGTGAAAAGGCCCTTATCACGCCTAAAGTCACTTTAGGCATGATAAGAAGAAACTCGCGCGAAGTTGCCGCGCGTACGCGCGTACGCGCGTACGCGCGTAAGTGCGCGCGCAACACCCGACGCTTCGCGCGAAGCTCCCATTAAGCCCTATGGGACTTTGCGCGCGCTCCCACGCGCGTACGCGCGAACGCGCTTACGCGCGGTAACTTCGCGCGAAGAGCAGGAAAAATCGGTGATAACTCAGTGGTGAAAAGGTCATCACGCCTAAAGTCTTTTAGGCGTGATAACTGGGTTATCACCGCTTTGTGAATCGAGGCCCTAAACTTATCGGGCCTGATTCACAAAGCGGTGCTAACAGTTAGCACGCTGGTGAAAAGACCTTTATCATGCCTAAACTCAGTTTAGGCATGATACGTTTAGGTGTGATAAGTTTAGGTGTGATAAGTTTAGGCATGTTAAGTTTAGGTGTGATAAGTTTAGGCATGATAAGTTTAAGCACCAACTGAGTTAGCACCGCAGTGCACAGCTGATCCAAAGTTTTGCACTAGCAAAGTCTGGTGCACTTTGCATAGAGTTTAATGGCGCTGATTTGTGTGCGGGACTTTGCGTGCGATCTAAACTTATCTAAACTTATCATGCCTAAACTTATCACACCTAAACTTATCACACCTAAACTTATCATGCCTAAACTGGCTTTTCACCAGTGTGGTGCAATGGTTATCATGCCTAAAGTCTCTAACTGGGTTAGCACCACTTAGTGAATCGAGCCCCTCATGCCTAAACTGAGTTTAGGCGTGATAAAGGGCTTTTCACCAGCGTGCTAACTGTTAGCACCGCTTTGTGAATCAGGCCCAAGATCTAAATCCAATGGAGAATCTGTGGCAAAATCTGAAAACTGCTGTTTACAAACTCTGTCCATCTAATCTGACTGAGCTAGAGCTGTTTTGCAAAGAAGAATGGGCAAGGATTTCAGTCTCTAGATGTGCAAAGCTGGCAGAGACATACCCTAAAAGACTGGCAGCTGTAATTGCAGCAAAAGATGGTTCTACAAAGTATTGACTCAGGGGGCCGAATAATTACGCACACCCCACTTTGCAGTTATTTATTTGTAAAAAATGTTTGAAATGATGTATGATTTTCGATCCACTTCTCACATGTACAACACTTTGGGCTCGATTCACAAAGCGGTGCTAACCCAGTTAGCATGCCTAAAAGACTTTAGGCATGATAACCATTGCACCATGCTGGTGAAAAGCCAGTTTAGGCATGATAAGTTTAGGTGTGATAAGTTTAGGGGCTCGATTCACAAAGCGGTGCTAACCCAGTTAGCATGCCTAAAAGACTTTAGGCATGATAACCATTGCACCATGCTGGTGAAAAGCCAGTTTAGGCGTGATAAGTTTAGGTGTGATAAGTTTAGGTGTGATAAGTTTAGGCATGCTAAGTTTAGATAAGTTTAGATCGCTTGCAAAGTCCCGCACGCAAAGCAGCGCCATTAAACTTTATACAAAGTGCACCAGTCTTTGCTAGAGTAAAACTTTTGATCAGCTGTGCACTGCGGTGCTAACGCAGTTGGCGCTTAAACTTAGCATGCCTAAACTTATCACACCTAAACTTATCATGCCTAAACTTATCACACCTAAACTTATCACACCTAAACTTATCATGCCTAAACTGAGTTTAGGCATGATAAAGGGCTTTTCACCAGGGTGCTAACTGTTAGCACCGCTTTGTGAATCAAGCCCCAGGTGTGATAAGTTTAGGCATGATAAGTTTAGATAAGTTTAGATCGCTTGCAAAGTCCCGCACGCAAAGCAGCGCCATTAAACTTTATACGAAGTGCACCAGACTTTGCTAGCGTAAAACTTTTGATCAGCTGTGCACTGCGGTGCTAACGTAGTTGGCGCTCAAACTTATCATGCCTAAACTTATCACACCTAGGGCTCGATTCACCAAGCGGTGCTAACCCAGTTATCACGCCTAAAGGACTTTAGGCGTGATGACCTCTTCACCACTGAGTTAGCACCGTTTTTGCCTGCACTTCGCGCGAAGTTATCGCGCGCAAAGTTTTGCGCGCGCACCCGCACAGGCGCGCGCGCAAAGTCCCATAGGGTTTAATGGGCGCATCGCGCGAAGTGCGGGGCGCTTCGCGCGCACGCACGCGGGAGCGCGCGCAAAACTTTACGCGCGGAAACTTCGCGCGAAGCCCTTCTTATCATGCCTAAAGTGACTTTAGGCGTGAAGAGGGCCTTTTCACCACGGTGCTAACACTTTGCACCGCTTGGTGAATCGAGCCCCTAAACTTATCATGCCTAAACTTATCACAACTAAACTTATCACACCTAAACTTATCATGCCTAAACTGAGTTTAGGCATGATAAAGGGCTTTTCACCAGCGTGCTAACTGTTAGCACCGCTTTGTGAATCAGGCCCTTTGTATTGGTCTTTCACGTGGAATTCCAATAAAATTGATGCATGTTTGTGGCAGTAATGTGACAAAATGTGGAAAACTTCAAGGGGGCCGAATACTTTTGCAACCCACTGTAGATATTTATAACTGGCTACAGCTGGCCGTCACTATTGTTCTTTTTTAATGCATTGTGCCTTAGCCTGATAGTTTGAAACTTTCCTTTAGATACTTGCTTTAACATCAGCTGTCGCGAAAGGGTCAAACACATGAATGCGGCTTGAGAGCTTCATTCCTTCTTGCAGCGGTCATCAGTTAAGACTGGGGCATTCCTTATTCTCTGTGATTCGGGGGAGCCCACACCTACTGCTGTGACAAGAATAGCTGGAATGCTAACCTCAAATGCCATTTCACACTGTGTGAACTGAGCAGACTGAAGAAAGCATTTCATAAAGCCCTATTCAATCCAATAAACATAACACAGAGCTGAATAAGGCAACCTCAAAAGCCAACACAGATATGCTAAAGATAACACCCATGATTACATTTTCAGTTTCAGTAATAAGTACCAAGAAATAATGTGGCTCTATGGACAGCCTTCCAAAATGGAAACTAATTAGACAACAACATTGATTTTATCTGCTTTCTCCTTTTCATAACATTTTTCTATGAAATATGTATTCTACTCCTGTACCATGGTTTATTTTCAAACAGACATTGAACAAGAATTCCCGGCTATTCTATATAATGTAATACAGTGTTCTTCAGCTTGATTGTCATAAGCAATTAGATAATATACAAACTTCTTCAAGGGTTATTAAGTACTGTGTACAAGTTCAGAGTTGAGCGATGTCACACTATAGAATAAGTCAGAGTTGTGCTTACCTCTCAAACACGTACTGTCAACTAAAGATCAGCAAGCGTTCAAAAGCAAAGAATTCTAAAGGACTTCAAGTCAACTACATTAACCTTATAACTTGTTTTGTGATGTTATTATCCTTGCATTGATGAATAGATTTGCATATATTTAAATATATTATCCTGCTATTTAACAGATAAAATAAATTACTAAGCTTGAGAGGAAAAAAATAATATAATGGCATAGTAACTAGTACACTTGGCTGGCAGCATTGGGGTATCGGGTTTGAATCTTGGCCAGGGCACTGTCTGCATGGTGTTTGCCTAGGTTTTGTCCCACTTTGTCAATGCACATCCAAGTCATAAGTGAATTGGTCTCCCGCACAAGATTGTCTTTAGATCATGGTGGGAATTCTAGGTTATGGCTGTGATAGGGAACAGATTTTGAGATCCTCTGTGGGAAAGTTCGTGACCTGACTGTGTAGTTTGTGAAAAGCTAAGATATTAGTGCTATGTAAGGGCAAAATAATAAATAACATAAACCAAGGTTACCTCTGGTGAAAACTGCATGTATGTAAAAGTCAAGCTTGCCTGGTCCTGTGATCATCATTGGTCCTTGAATTTGATAGGTGATTTCACTGGTCAATAGGGAACCTCAGGTCCTCTACTCACACTGATGCTTACACCCTTTAGTAATTACATACCTGACCATAAGTGCTAGGAGGTGGTGTAACCATGTAGTGCAGAAAGCATATCAAATTAGGTTAACTCTGCACGCCCCATGTTTTAGTTACCAACTACTTCTGGTTAACTTACCCCGAACAGACCTCAAAAATTGAATTCTGAACTTACCTGGGGCTTTCTTCAGTCCCTCATAGCCCGTGAGGTCCCTTGGTGTCATCTGGGTCCCCTCCATTCTCCCGCTGGAGGCTCCGCTAGCAGCGAGTCATGCGCAACTGTGCATGTGTGGCCCATCCGTGTTCCCATCTTGATCATGTGCCCATTGCCATGAGTGTTCTGCTAATGCATGGTTCATTCTTTGGAGAACTACACATGCACAGATAGTGTTGGGCGAACACCTAGATGTTCGGGTTCGCGAACGTTCGCCGAACATCGCCGCGATGTTCGGGTGTTCGCACCGAACTCCGAACATAATGGAAGTCAATGGGGACCCGAACTTTCGTGCTTTGTAAAGCTTCCTTACATGCTACATACCCCAAATTTGCAGGGTATGTACACCTTGGGAGTGGGCACAAGAGGAAAAAAAATATTTGAAAAAGAGCTTATAGTTTTTGAGAAAATTGATTGTAAAGTTTCAAAGGAAAAACTGTCTTTTAAATGTGGAAAATGTCATGTTTCTTTGCACAGGTAACATGCTTTTTGTCGCCATGCAGTCATAAATGTAATACATATAAGAGGTTCCAGGAAAAGGGGCCGGTAACGCTAACCCAGCACAAGCAGCAGAACACGTGATGGAGCAGGAGGAGGCGCAGGAGGAGAAGGCCACGCTTTTTGAGACACAACATCCCAGGCCTTGCATGAGGACAAATAGCGTGCGGATATAGCAATGCTTTTTGCCGCCATGCAGTCATAAATGTAATAAAGATGAGAGGTTCAATAAACAGGGACCGGCAACGCTAACCCAGCAGCAGCAGCAGCACACGTGATGGAACAGGAGGAGGCGCAGGAGGAGAAGGCCACGCTTTCAGGCGCAACTCAGGCCTTGCATGAGGACAAGAAGCGTGCGGATAGCATGCTTTGTACCGCCATGCAGTCATAAATGTAATAAAGATAAGAGGTTCAATAAACAGGGACCGGGCGGCAACGCTAACCCAGCAGCAGCAGACGTGATGGAACAGGAGGAGGCGCAGGAGGAGAAGGCCACGCTTTCAGGCGCAACTCAGGCCTTGCATGAGGACAAAAAAATGCGTGCGCAAAGCAATGCAATGAGTAGTTTTCAGGACACAATGGGCTATTCGGAGGAGCTATTAACACCCCCACAATCTTCTACCTGTGAAAGGTCAATGGAACAGCCACAAATGTTGTGCCCGGATTCACAACCTTTTTCTGTGGAAAATGCACCTCGCACTGAAATGCAAGGCGAGGCCGAGGATGAACATGACGTCAACAACTCAACATGACGCAAAATGGGGGCGGAACAGAAAGCTGCTTTCAATGTTTTGAAGGCCTTAATTGCCTCCGGTGGCCAGTTAGATGCATCATTCATCACACCCAAATCCCAGAGCAATGTGTGCAGGAATTTGAATCGCAGGAGGTGTACCGAGATCATCTGGACAAGTGACCAAGTGACAAGTGACAAAGTAAAAAGTGACAAAGTGACCAGTGACAAAGTGACAAAGTGACAAAGTGACTGACAAAGTGACAAAATGACAAAGTGACAAAGTGACAAAATGACAAAGTGACAAAGTGACCAGTGACAAAGTGACAAGTGAGAGGTTGTTCTGGGGAGCTCTACTCCACTGCACACAGTCACATATGAGGAGAGGTCTCGTCGGGACTGCTGATCCTCCTCAGCTTGCTCAAAGCCTTGAGGGTTCCTGAAGATCCTCTGCTTGGAGTTCGCCGGGGTTCAGCTTGGTGTCGGGGTCGGCGGCATCCTCCTCAGTCCTCACTCCAACGTGGCAGATCTTCTGTTGAAGGAAAAAAAAAACATTTTTAAAAGTCCAGTACCGATTCTGAAGGACTCACCAAGAGATGCAGGAGCGCTTCAATCTAGCGCACCATCGCTCGCTGGGTGATGTCCCTCCCTACGCGCTGGAATTCTACGCTGCACATGCTAGCACGCTTTTGCGCAGTGCCGAGGCGCATTCCAGCAGCTAGCTACCAAGCTTCTGTGGATCTGATTGGGCCACCGTGTTGGATCTCTGCCAAGTCCTCCAAAATTTTGAGCAATCCACGTTGCTTGTGACTGAGAGCAGTGACAACTCTACAGTCAGCATTACAATACCACTGCTGTGTTTACTGAAGAAATCAATGTTGAAGATGGAAACCGCTGGCATGATGCAAGTGGGGGAATCTGAAGATGAAAACGATCAGCGTGATGATACCAACATCAGGCAACCTGCCTCAGGAAACGCTGGTCCCAGCTATGACAAAGAACAGGACGAGGAACAGCTGGAGTTGGAGCAGGAATTGGATGCCCCCACTGCCGAGGGACAGAGCGGTGCACGTTGGACTTCCACAATTTTTTTTTTTTAAAGTCAAAGTTTATTGAGCTTTTCATTTTAATGTACAACACAGGTCGGAACAGTCCGCCTGAACAATTACAAAAACAATTAACACAATTAAACAATTGTACAGCTGCAGCAGAACAAAGGTACCCGCCCATTCAGGACATTGTCTAGGATGTATTAGCTGAGAATCTCCGATACCCTGGATACTGTTATTTACTTAGCTAAGGTCTAAATCAGTTGCATTTAGCCAGCGGAACCAGATTTTTTCAAATTTTTTGTTTGCCCCTCGCCTTTCATAGACTTCTTTGAGAGTGCGGACTTCTTTGTTTACATAGGTGACCCATTCCGACTCCTTAGGTGGGCTGGTCTGGTTCCAGTGTAGAGTGATTAACTTTTTGGCATAAAATAACAGGTTGCGAAATAGGAGTTGCTTGGGGGCTGCCAATATTTGTGTGTTTATAACACAGAGAAGATAATACTTGGGGAGACGGGGGATGGATGCTCTTGGGAATAACTTAAGGACCCATTTCTCAATTTCTGTCCAGTAAATTGAGAGGTGTGGACAGCTCCACATGATGTGTAGAAAACCTGCATCTTGCTGTCCACATCTGTTACAGGAGCTAGAGGTTTGTGGGTTAAAGCAGTGTAATTTGGCTGGGGTAAGATACGCCCTATGTAGTAGCTTAAGGGCTATCATCTTATTTCTGGCTGAAATGCATGAAGCATAGGTGTATTGCAAAGCTTCTTCCCATTCTGGAGGCTCTAAGTCCGGGATATCAGCTTTCCATTTATCATAGAGTTTTGTGATGGATGGGGTAGTAACCGGTAGGATTGCTTTATACAGCGATGAAAGAGCTTTAGGAAGTTCTTTAAGGGCTGTTTTGGATTCTATGGGAAAGGTAGAGATCATAAAAGGGGTGTCATTGGAGGAAAACTGAGCTTGGAAGGCGTGGCGGAGCTGCAGGTATCTAAAGAAATATTTGTTTGTTAGTTGATATTGAGATTTAAGTTGGTCGAAGGTCATTAATTGGCTGTCCTTCATAATATCCTTAAGTCGGTAGATCCCACTATCTGCCCAGATGGAGGGGTCAGGGATTGAGAGAAACTGAGGAAGGGAAGTATTATTCCATAAAGGAAGGTATGGAGATGCCTGTCCAGTGGGACATTGAATTTTCTTGACTGACTCCCAGACTGAAATTACTGTCTTCATAGATGGGGTTAATTTAGAGGAGCATTTAATTCCCCTATATGGGAGGCTAGCCAGAGCCGTATAGGAACCCATAACTGCCGCCTCAATGGCTGTGGCGGGGTTATCTGGTGAACGAGAAAACCACCAATGGGCAGTCACTAAAATAGCTGCCCAGTAATAGAATTTTAAAACAGGAAGGCTAATCCCCCCTGCCTCTTTGGGTAGTTGGAGGGTTTTTAGTGCTATTTTAGGAGTTTTTGCCTCCCAGAGGGAGGAGGTAATAGCGGAGTCTATTTCTTTAAAAGTTTGATTTTTGATTATAACAGGGGAATTGCGGAATATGTAATTGAATTTGGGGAGGAGGTTCATTTTTATTGCGTTGGCCCTGCCTAATAGGGTGAGAGGGAGGTTCCGCCACGCCTTGCATTTGTCTTTAAGTAGCTCCATAGCCGGTTCTACATTAAGTTTTGGGAAGTCTAAAACGTTTGTAGTGAACTTGATTCCAAGATATTTTATTTCAGATACCCATAATAATTGAGATTGCTCACCGGGGGAGGAGGTGCGGGGTCGATTGGAAGGACCAGGGATTTAGTCCAGTTTATTCTAAGGCCAGAGAAAAGGCCAAATTCCTGAATAACCCTAAGGGACATCTCCAGAGAGGGCCCCGGATCATTGAGGTACAGCAGCAGATCATCTGCATACAGCGAGATCTTTTCGTGTAGTTCTCCAATTTGCAGGCCTTTGATTGCGCTACTAGCTCTGATCTTAATAGCCAGGGGCTCTATTGCCAGTGCGAAGAGGGAGGGAGACAGGGGGCAGCCCTGCCTTGTCCCTCTTCCCAGGGGAAAAGTCTCTGAGGTCAGGAGACCAGTTTTGGCCCTAGCTACAGGTAGATAGTACAGTGCCTGAATCCATTTCAGAAACTTGGGCCCAAACCCAAACCGGCGAAGCGTCTCAATGAGGTATTTCCATTCTACTGAATCAAACGCTTTTTCAGCGTCTAGGGAAGCGATTACCCTGGTTCCTGAATTGTCGTGTTTGATACTAAGGTTGGTCATTAAACGACGAATATTGATATCAGTTCCCTTCCCCGGGACAAATCCTGATTGATCAGGGTGGATTAAAGACGGGAGGACTTTATTAATTCTTATGGATAGTATTTTGGCTAGTAATTTATAATCTGTGTTCAGAAGAGAGATTGGCCTGTACGATGAGCAGCTAGTAGGGTCTTTCCCTGGCTTGGGGATTATTACTATAAGTGCCTCTGCCATTGATGTGGGTAATGGTTGGTCACTTTGAGGGAGATGGTAAAGATTTAGTAGACGGGGGACTAAAGTACTACGATATTTTTTGAAAAATTCAGGTGGGAGGCCATCCGTGCCTGGTGACTTGTTAGTAGGCATTAGATCTAATGCAATGTCTAGTTCCTCTCTGGAGATGTCCCCTTCAAGATATTCCCTCTCAGAGGGAGTAAGCGTAGGAAAATGGATACCATTCAAATAATTAGACATCATGGAGTCAGTATATTGGACTGAGGATGCATACAAGACCGAATAGTAGTCCCTGAAAACCTGATTAATTGTTTGAGCATCATAGGTAGGGGTATTGTGTTGGTCAGTAATGACAGAGATATGTGGGATAAATCTTTCCTGACCTATGAGGCGAGCTAACAAGCGGCCAGTGTTATCTCCTTGCTCATAGATACGAATTCTTTGAAGTTTAAGTTTAGACTGGGCCGTGTTAGATTGTTTGTATACAAGTGCAGAAAGAGCTGTCTGCCAATCAGAGTAGGATTCTGGAGTTTGTTTACTAATGTAGTTATCTTCTGCAGCTTTGGCCGCATTTTCTGCATTTGAGAGAAGCATTCTAGTCTGATCTCTAGCATATTTTATGCCTGAAGTGAAGGAGCCTCGTACCACGGCCTTGTATGCATCCCACACCATTTGAGGTTCGGCTGTCTTTTCATTTTCTTGCCAGTAATGGGCGATAGGCTTTTTAATAATTTCCTCTACAAATGGATTGTTCAGCCAAGTGGGTGATAGTTTCCACATTGGGCGGGCCACTGGACCCCCAATCTTGAGAGTTAGCTCCAGAGGGGCGTGATCAGAGACCCCTCGAGGGAGGAGCCTGAGACCAGCCACCCCAGGGGCCAAGTCCGGGGAGGTCAGGAACATGTCTATTCTAGAGTAGTGTTGGGCGAACAGTGTTCGCCACTGTTCGGGTTCTGCAGAACATCACCCTGTTCGGGTGATGTTCGAGTTCGGCCGAACACCTGACGGTGCTCGGCCAAACCGTTCGGCCACATGGCCGAACTAAGAGCGCATGGCCGAACGTTCCCCGAACGTTCGGCTAGCGCTGTGATTGGCCGAACGGGTCACGTGGTTCGGACCCGAACGCGCTCTGATTGGCCGAACGGTCACGTGGTTCGGGTAAATAAATACCCGAACCACGTCATATCTCCGCCATTTGTCTGTGGGTTTAGCTTTGGGTAGGCAGGCAGGGTAGTTCGCGCTCCAGCCACGCTAGCCAGGGTCCCCCCCAGTCATTGTGTGTCACTGCTGGGAACAGTAGTACACCGCTCGTTCAGCCACACTATATAGCATTCTGTGTACTGTTCTGTGTCTGCTGGGAATAGTGGTACACCGCTCGTTCAGCCACACTATATAGCATTCTGTGTACTGTTCTGTGTCTGCTGGGAACAGTAGTACACCGCTCGTTCAGCCACACTATATAGCATTCTGTGTACTGTTCTGTGTCTGCTGGGAACAGTAGTACACCGCTCGTTCAGCCACACTATATAGCATTCTGTGTACTGTTCTGTGTCTGCTGGGAACAGTAGTACACCGCTCGTTCAGCCACACTATATAGCATTCTGTGTACTGTTCTGTGTCTGCTGGGGATAGTGGTACACCGCTCGTTCAGCCACACTATATAGCATTCTGTGTACTGTTCTGTGTCTGCTGGGAACAGTAGTACACCGCTCTTTCAGCCACACTATATAGCATTCTGTGTACTGTTCTGTGTCTGCTGGGAACAGTAGTACACCGCTCGTTCAGCCACACTATATAGCATTCTGTGTACTGTTCTGTGTCTGCTGGGAACAGTAGTACACCGCTCGTTCAGCCACACTATATAGCATTCTGTGTACTGTTCTGTGTCTGCTGGGAACAGTAGTACACCGCTCGTTCAGCCACACTATATAGCATTCTGTGTACTGTTCTGTGTCTGCTGGGAATAGTGGTACACCGCTCGTTCAGCCACACTATATAGCATTCTGTGTACTGTTCTGTGTCTGCTGGGAATAGTGGTACAACGCTCGTTCAGCCACACTATATAGCATTCTGTGTACTGTTCTGTGTCTGCTGGGAATAGTGGTACACCGCTCGCTCAGCCACACTATATAGCATTCTGTGTACTGTTCTGTGTCTGCTGGGAACAGTAGTACACCGCTCGTTCAGCCACACTATATAGCATTCTGTGTACTGTTCTGTGTCTGCTGGGAACAGTAGTACACCGCTCGTTCAGCCACACTATATAGCATTCTGTGTACTGTTCTGTGTCTGCTGGGAATAGTGGTACACCGCTCGTTCAGCCACACTATATAGCATTCTGTGTACTGTTCTGTGTCTGCTGGGAATAGTGGTACACCGCTCACCCGCCACTGTATAGCATTGTGCTCTGTGTCGCTGCTGGGAATAGTGGTACACCGCTCACCCGTCACTGTATAGCATTGTGCTCTGTGTCGCTGCTGGGAATAGTGGTACTGTATAGCATTTCTGTACTGCCACTGTACTGCTGCCAGTCAGCGTGTACTGTAAGGATAAGTGAAATGAGGAAGAAATCCGGTGAAAGAGGGAGGGGCAAGGGAAGAGGTGTTTCCCCTGACGGTTCACGTACAGGCCACAGGGGAGCACCCAAGAAAACCCACTCAATACCGCCCATGTTGTCCAGGACAACAACCCTCACAAATCCAAAAGAACAGGACCAGATAATTACTTGGATGACCTCTCAAGCGTCCAGCAGTGGGTTAAGCAGCACCAGCACATCACGCACGAGGTCCGAGTCCTCAGCCAGTTACAAGGAGCCAGTGGGCACAAAGCTGACACAACCGGCAGCGACACCACGCACACAACTGCCAGATAACCAGTCCGATGAATTACCTCAGGACACAATGGGGTATTCGCAGGAGCTATTCCCAGCCCAACAAACTTCCACCTTTCAAAGGTCAATGGAGGAACAGCCAGAAATGTTGTGCCTGGATTCACAACCGTTAACTGTGGGAAATGCACCGCGCACTGAAATACAAGGCGAGTCCGAAGAGGACTCGGAAACCCAAATCCCAGAGCAATTTGGGCAGGAGGGGTTGCAATTGCAGGAGGTCGGCCGACAAGATCTGGAAGACGACGTTGGAGTGTGCTGCGCAGAGGTTGTTGTGGGGAGCTCTACTCCACGGCGGCGGCCCACAATGACATATGACGAGTTTGAGGAGATGGAAGAGGAGGGTATGGACAATGTGGACAGAGACCCAGATTTTGTTTGTGAACGAGAACATCGCCGTCGTAGCAGCAGCACAGATGAGTCTGTTGAAGAACCCACTGCTGCACGAGCTCGCCTTGTGCCACAAGGTAGGCGGCGCGCAATTTCAGGCACCACAAGCGTGGAAGTTCAAGTGAGAGGCAAAAGAGGAGCAAACAGAAATCGCCAGCAAGGAGGCAGGTGCTCCAAAGTCTGGGCTTTCTTTGAAGACTGCACTGAGGATGTTACCATGGCGATTTGCAAGGTGTGCAAGACCCGCCTGAGCAGGGGGAAAAGTATTAACAACCTCTCCACCACCAGCATGAGCCGTCACATGCTATCCAAACATCCCACTCTTTGGGCAAACGCGTCAGGACAGGGTACCAGAAACAACACTGCCTCCCTTGGGTTCACCAGACCCGCCTCAGCAGCAGCAGTAGCCCAGCCATTGCGTGGTTCACAACATTCACAAACATCAGACGACGCTGACACTGTCACTTTCCGGAGTAGTGCTCTTGAGGTCTCCCAGTGTTCTTCAAACACAACAACCAACAGCCCTTCCGTGTGCAGCGCTACGGTTCAGTTGTCTGTGTCGGAGATGTTTGAGCGCAAGAGGAAATTGCCAGCAAATGACCCCCGGGCCGTGGCAGTAACAGCCAGCATAGCCAAGCTTCTGGCCTGCGAAATGCTGCCATATCGATTGGTGGAGACAAACAGCTTCAAGGGCATGATGTCAGTGGCCATCCCACGTTACGTGGTTCCCAGCCGCTACCACTTTGCACGCTCTGCAGTGCCTGAGTTGCATGAGCACGTGGTCAGCAAAATAACCCGAAGCTTGAAGAATGCCGTTGCCTGCAAGGTTCACCTCACCACTGACACCTGGACGAGTGCGTTCGGCCAGGGTCGATACATCTCCCTTACCGCGCACTGGGTGAACCTTGTGGAGCCTGGCAGCGATTCCTCACCTGCTACGGCACGGGTGTTGCCCACGCCACAAACAGCTGCACCGCCGTCCCTCCCACTGGATAACAGCAGCACCTACCTCTCTGACTCCTTCTCCTCCAACGCATCTCAAAGCTGTACCTCATCCGGAAACGCTAACCCAGCAGCAGTAGGATCGTGGAAGCAGTGCAGCACAGCTGTTGGCATGCGTCAGCAAGCGTTGCTGAAGCTAATCTGCCTTGGGGATAAGCAGCACACAGGGGAGGAAATTTGGAAGGGAATAAAGGAACAGACGGATTTGTGGCTGGCACCGCTGGACCTGAAACCGGGCATGGTTGTGTGTGATAATGGGAGTAATCTCATTCGCGCTTTAAGGTTGGCTAAGCTGACACACATCCCTTGCCTGGCGCACGTGATGAACCTAGTAGTTCAGCGGTTCCTGAGGACATACCCAGGCGTGGCCGATCTTCTGTTGAAGGTGCGTCGAGTGGCCAAACATTGTAGAACTTCCAGTACTGCTTCGGGGGCACTCGCCAAGATGCAGGAGCGCTTCAATCTCCCCCACCATCGCTTGCTGTGTGATGTCCCTACGCGCTGGAATTCTACGCTGCACATGCTAGCCCGCTTTTGCGAGCAGAAGAGTGCAGTGGTCCAGTACATGACGGCGCAGTACCGAGGCGCATCCGGCCAGCTGCCAAGCTTCTGTGGATCCGATTGGGCCAACATGTTGGACCTCTGCCAAGTCCTCCAAAATTTTGAGCAATCCACGTTGCTTGTGAGCAGTGACAACTCTTCAGTCAGCATTACCATACCACTGCTGTGTTTACTGAAGAGGTCGATGTTAAAAATCAAGGAAACAGCTGTCATGATGCAACTGGGGGAATCTGAAGGAGAAAACGATCAGCGTGATGGTACCAACATCAGGCCATCCGCCTCAGGGAACGCTGGCCCCAGCAGCTATGACGAAGAAGAGGAGGAGGAACAGCTGGAGTTGGAGCAGGAATTTCATGCCACCACTGACGAGGGCCAGAGCGGTGCACGTTGGACTTCCACAATTCAACGCGAATGGTCAGCAGAAGCAGACCAGGAGGAAGGTGACGACTATGATGCATCACAACAACTATCACAACGCTCACAAGAGGATGATGAGGATTCTGGTAGGACTCTGGCACACATGGCTCAATTCATGCTAGACTGCATTGAACGTGACCCACGCATTGTGCGCATTCTGGACAACACCAATTACTGGGTTTATACCCTTCTGGATCCACGGTACAAACACAATGTTCCAAAACTGCTTGAAGAAAGAGTCAGACAGGTCAAAATGGAAGAATACCAGCAGGCCCTTGTGGAGACTTTAGAGAGGAGATTGACATCCTCCCCCTCCTCTAGCCAGTTGTACGCAGACAGACTGACTTCCGCAAACCCAGGACGACCAGGAGGGCAGCAAACAACGCAAGCCGCAGCTAGTACCCAAAAGGGAATGGTATCGGCAGTGTCCTTGGAGTGGGAAAATTTTCTGACACCCATGCAGCAGCAGCCCACAGAACAGCAAGCGTGCAGATCCACCTCCAACACCGATCGCCTGGAGAAGATGGTCAAGGACTACATGTCAGATGACGTAGCTGTGTCTAACAATCCATATGCACCCTTCAACTATTGGGTATCGAAGCTAGACACCTGGCACGAACTGGCAATGTACGCAATAGAGGTGCTGGCTTGCCCGGCAGCCAGCGTTATGTCGGAACGCTGTTTCAGTGCTGCCGGAGGCATCGTCACAGATCGGCGTATCCGCCTCTCCACAGAAAATGCAGACCGTCTGACTCAAATTAAAATGAATCAATCCTGGATTGGAAACGACTACGCAACACTCCAGGACCCCAACCAAGTAACATGACCAATGAACATCTGGGATGGTTTAGCGTTTCCGGTCCCTGTTTATTGAACCTCTCATCTGTATTACACTTATGACTGCATGGCGGCAAAAAGCATTGCTATATCCGCACGCTTTTTGTCCTCATGCAAGGCCTGTGTTGTTGTGTCTCAAAAAGCTTGGCCTTCTCCTCCTGCGCCTGCTCCTAGTCCTGTTCCATCACGTCTGCTGCTGCTGGGTTAGCATTTCCAGTCCCTGTTTATTGAACCTCTCATCTGTATTACATTTATGACTGCATGGCGGCAAAAAGCATTGCTATATCCGCACGCTTTTTGTCCTCATGCAAGGCCTGGGTTGCGTCTCAAAAAGCGTGGCCTTCTCCTCCTGCGCCTGCTCCTGTTCCATCACGTCTGCTGCTGCTGCTGGGTTAGCGTTGCCGCTCCCTGTTTATGGAACCTCTTATCTTTATTACATTTATGACTGCATGGCGGTACAAAGCATGCTATCCGCACGCTTCTTGCCCTCATGCAAGGCCTGGGTTGTTGTGTCTCACAAAGCGTGGCCTTCTCCTCCTGCACCTGCTCCTGTTCCATCACGTCTGCTGCTGCTGCTGCTGCTGCTGGGTTAGCGTTGCCGGTCCCTGTTTATGGAACCTCTTATCTTTATTACATTTATGACTGCATGGCGGTACAAAGCATGCTATCCGCACGCTTCTTGCCCTCATGCAAGGCCGGGGTTGTTGTGTCTCACAAAGCGTGGCCTTCTCCTCCTGCGCCTCCTCCTGTTCCATCACGTGTGCTGCTGCTGGGTTAGCGTTACCGGTCCCTTTTCCTGGAACCTCTTATATGTATTACATTTATGACTGCATGCCGACAAAAAACATGTTACCTGTGCAAAGAAAACAGACATTTCCCGCATTTAAAAGACAGTTTTCCCTTTGAAACTTTAAAATCGATTTTCTCAAAAACTATAAGCTCTTTTTGCAAATTTTTTTTTTCCTCTTGTACCCACTCCCAAGGTGCACATACCCTGTAAATTTGGGGTATGTAGCATGTAAGGAGGCTTTACAAACCACAAAAGTTCGGGTCCCCATTGACTTCCATTATGTTCGGAGTTCGGGTCGAACACCCGAACATCGCGGCCATGTTCGGCCTGTTCGGCCCGAACCCGAACATCTAGATGTTCGCCCAACACTATTCTAGAGAGAGTTTGGTATGAGGTTGAATGACATGTAAAGCCGTTAATAAAAGGGTATCTTTCTCTCCATATATCTACCAAGCCTGAGGAATCAACCCAGTGTTTAAATATTTGTGAGTCTTTATTGGAGGGTATAAGTCTATCCCTCTGGCAGGAGATCACCATATTAAAGTCTCCGCACAGCAGAGTCCTGCCACCGGGCCATTTGTTAGTGTGGTCCATGATATCTCGTAGGATTTGGATATCCGCAGGAGGAGGTAGGTATAGACCCACTAAGTTCACCTCAGAGCCATGGACGTTAGCATGAATTATAACATACCTGCCAAATGTATCTATTTTAAGGTCGAGTAGTTGGAAGGGGCATTTCTTGTGAATAAGGATTGACACGCCTCTTGCATAGTTAGAAAAGGTAGAGGAATAGTAAGCAGATATATAGGGCTTTTTTAGTGACAGGACTCTGCTGCCCGTGAGGTGGGTTTCCAGAAGGACAGCTATGTCAGGTTGATAGTCTCGTAAGTAAGTAAATACCAGAGCTCTCTTAATTTTGTCATTGAGGCCTCTGACATTCCAGAGAATTACCTTGGTATTAGTGATGGAAAGATAAACATATTATAGCATGGTACCACGATATCTCAGACACAGGAGTATTAGAGCGGGGCGGGAAAGCCCAGGGTACTTTGAGCTGCTGCAGTAAAGACAGTACATTTACACACAAATTATACAACTTATTTACATCCCATGAAGACCAAGTCTGAGTCTTCATATCCTCGCGCCCTAACCCACCCTGCCTCAACCCTAAAACTAGCTGAAGCTTGGTCCCTGAACCTAGCAAACTGTGGTGGCTAAGCACTCCACTAACTATATACTGCGGTTAGTAACCTAAACAGTGGGGATGAACCACAGCCCTCCCCTGTCCTACAGAACCGTCCCCGGTGTAGGAGGATTTTCCCTGCAGGGTACGCAGAGAGTCCGGAACTAGCTTGTGTTATTGAGAGACCGAGCCCGGCTAAAACAGATAGGCAAGTCCCAGGTCCGTTGCAGTTCAGTAGAAGATCCGAGGGCACTGATTGCATATATCAGGGCAAAACTCCAATAAAGGAATAGAATGTTCCATATGTGGGTTCGGTGGATAAGTTCACACTGCCCTAGGACAAAAGCACCTAAGGGGAGAGTGTTCTCCTGCAACAGAGTCGGGAATACGGGAGAAAATAAACAGTGCCATGCTCGGTTTAGCTTTGCTTTAATGAAGATGTCCGGATACTCACTGCGATCCCACTAGTTGGAAGGATTCCGCCGGCTAGGAAGAAGGCCAGCAAGCGAGTTCCTCAGCCTTGAAGGGTATCAAGCCAGGCGGAGGCGGCATCCGGCGACTGGAAGAAGCGTAATGTTTCTCCATCTTTAACTCTCAGGCGTGCTGGAAAGAGCATGGCGTAGGGTAGGCCCTTGGTACGCAGGCGAGTTTTAACGTTCTCAAAGGTCTTCCTCTTTTTCTGGGTCTCCGGGGAGAAGTCCGGGAAGAACATCAGTCGGGTATTTTCATATGTTATATCTTGGAGTCTTCTGGCCTCTCGGAGGACCGTGTCTCGGTCCTGGAAGTTTAGTAGCTTAAAGATAAAGGGACGTGCAGGAGAACCAGGAGGAAGGGGTTTAGATGGAATGCGGTGTGCCCTCTCCACAACGAAGCATGTAGAGAAATTGGCGTCAGGCATTAGGCGTGTGAGTAAGGCCGTAATGAAAGTTACCGGGTTGTCTCCTTCGCTTTACTCCGGGAGGCCTATAATGCGGACGTTACTACGTCTGTTCCTGTTTTCGGAATCCTCAGCCCTTTCTTCTAAACGTTTGACTTTACGTACCAGTTCAGCCGAGGTTGTTGAGGCTTTGGCGGAGGAGTCCTCGAGGTTGCTTATTCTCCGCTCGGTCTGCGTAACTCTTTCGCGGATGGTGGAAACATCTTGACGGAGCGTCGACATCTGGGACTGCAGGTAGTCTATTTTGGTACCCAGGGTGTCCCCTGTGGAGCTGATCAGGTCTTTGCACGCTGTTATAGCTGCCATGAGTTGTGTGAGATCCGGCTGTTCCTCCGCCGCCATTGGTGCTGGGGTCTGTGTGGCCTTCACCCGGGCTGCAGGCAAGATTGCGCAGGTCTGTATGCCTCGTGACTTGCCTGGCTTAGTTTTCTTCTCCGGCGGGTCCTCTCCAGTCGCCCCTTTCGTCATAATCCCTCCACCGATAACAGAGACAGTTCCGCCGGCTTTTAGGTGCTCGAGGCCAGTAAAAGTACAGGATTTAGAGCCGGTTAGGAGAGGTTCAGACGGGAGCTCTGAAGGTTAGCGTCCGCTCAGACTGCGCGCATAGCCACGCCCTGGACTTCCACAATTTAGCGGGAATGGACTGCAGAAGAGGAAGAAAGTGATGCTGGTGACGAATATGGTGCATCACAACAATCACAACGCTCACAAGAACATGAAGACAGAGGAGTCTGGCAGGATTCTCTGGCACACATGGCTCAATTCATGCTAGACTGCATTGAACGCGGCCCGCGCATTATTCACTATTCATTATTATTCATTATTCTGGACAACACCAATTACTGGGTTTATACCCAGTTTATACAAACACAATGTTAAAAAACTGATTGAAGAAAGTGTCAGACAGGTCAAAAATGGAACAATTCCAGCAGGCCCTTGAGGATGGAGACTTTAGAGAGGAGATTGACATCCTCCTCCTTCTCTAGCCAGTTGTACGCCGACAGACTGACTTCAGCAAACCCAGGAGGACCAGGAGGGCAGCAAAGAACACAAGCTGCTGCTAGTGCCCAAAAGGGAATGGTATTGGCAGTGTCCTTGGAGTGGGAACATTTTCTGACACCCATGCAGCAGCCCACAGAACAGCAATCGGGCAGTTCCAAGTCCTCCAACACCAATCGCCTGGAGAAGATGGTCAAGGACTACATGTCAGATGGCGTAGCTGTGTTGAACAATCCATCTGCAGACAGACGGTGAGTGTGACAGCACAGAAGGACCATGGCAACTCACTCATAGTACCACAGTTTGATAGTGCTGCCCAAAAAATTATATGGATCCGTGGACCCGGGCAGTACTGGGAAGTGGGAACGCAGATTTTAGTACCTAAACACACGATACAACATGTTTTCCGGGGTCGGACTCTGAGGCACATACAGATGGTCCCGATCATCATCCTCATCATACAACTCTTCTCCTGAGTCTGACCAACCCACCACCTCTGCCACCCCAACATCCCCAGACACAGACCCCTCATCGTCCTCAACGTTAACTTGGGATGCTGGCCTGAGCCCGACCTCCTCCTCCACATCAGGCCCCATCATCTCCTCAATGGCAGCCCTCAATAATCGCTCTGGCGCCGGACCGATGGACACAACGTTCTCCTCCGGGGAGGGCTGCTGCTGACCACTGGCTGCTGGGGTGGATGTTATAGCTTGCGTGGGGCGTTGGCTGTTGCTGTTGTTGGGAGTGCTGCTCACAGCGGAGGTCTCTGGGGAACTCATGGTGAGCTCATATAGTGGTTGACGTTGAGTGGAGTATTACTGATCCCAGCAATATACACACTGACTGGCAGAGTACGCAATGCTACAGTATATAGTGGTTGACGGTGAGTGAAGTACTACAGATCCCAGCAATATACACAGTGACTGGCAGTACAATGGTATGGGTGGGTGAGCAGAGTACTACAGATCCCAGCAATGCTATATAGTAATGGGGTGACTGAGTGAGCGGCAGTGTACTACTGTTCCCAGCAGACACAGAGTGGCAGTAAACAGAATGCTATATAGTGTGGCTGAGCGAGGTACACAGAGTGGCAGTAAACACAATGCTATATAGTGTGGCTGAGCGAGCGGTGTACTACTATTCCCAGCAGACACAGAGTGGCAGTAAACAGAATGCTATATAGTGTGGCTGAGCGAGGTACACAGAGTGGCAGTAAACACAATGCTATATAGTGTGGCTGAGCGAGCAGTGTACTACTATTCCCAGCAGACACAGAACAGTAAACAGAATGCTATACAGTGTGGCTGAGCGAGGTACACAGAGTGGCAGTAAACAGAATGCTATATAGTGTGGCTGAGCGAGCGGTGTACTACTATTCTCAGCAGACACAGAGTGGCAGTAAACAGAATGCTATATAGTGTGGCTGAGCGAGGTACACAGAGTGGCAGTAAACAGAATGCTATATAGTGTGGCTGAGCGAGCGGTGTACTACTATTCCCAGCAGCGACACAATGACTGGGGGGACCCTGGCTAGCGTGGCTGGAGCGCGAACTACCCTGCCTGCCTACCCAAAGCTAAACCCACAGACAAATGGCGGAGATATGACGTGGTTCGGGTATTTATTTACCCGAACCACGTGACAGTTCGGCCAATCAGAGCGCGTTCGGGTCCGAAATACGTGACCCGTTCGGCCAATCACAGCGCTAGCCGAACGTTCGGGGAACGTTCGGCCATGCGCTTTTAGTTCGGCCATGTGGCCGAACGGTTTGGCCGAACACCATCAGGTGTTCGGCCGAACTCGAACATCACCCGAACAGGGTGATGTTCTGCAGAACCCGAACAGTGGCGAACACTGTTCGCCCAACACTATGCACAGAGTGCTCATGGCAACGGGAGCATGAGTGAGATGGGCATGCGGACAGCCACGAATGTGCTGTTTCGCACAACTGGCAGCTAGCTCTGGCAGCTATCAGAGTATCCAGCGGGAGAAGGGAGGGGACCCAGAAGACACAGAGGGACCTCACAGGCTACAGGGTGGCTGGAGGAAGCCCCAGGTAAGTTCAGTATAGAGATGTGGCGAACAGTTCCCGAACCGTTCGCCGGCGAACATCTCTGAATCCCTGGGGGTTTTACTACTTCCGGGTCGCTCTGACCCGGAGTAGTACGCCTGCACTGCCCGGCGGAGCGCATCCTAGATCGCGCTCCTGTTGCCGGGCACTTTCTGCGCATGTGCATGACGTCATGAACGACGTCACGCTCATGCGCAGAGCAACCCTGAAGTAGTAAAACCCCCAGAGATGTTCGCCGGGCGAACAGTTTGCCACATCTCTAGTTCAGTATTCCATTTTTGAGGTCTGATGAGGGCTCCTTGAAAAACAGGGACAAAAAGAAAGGGGACATTATTGATATACATAGTATAAGCTGAAGAGCTGGTTATTAAATACCTCTGTTTAAAAAAAGCTCATTCATAGTACTTTGGAAGGAAAGCAGGGGTGTTACATATTTTGTATGATCTAGCTCCACCAAATAAAAATTTTTCTTTCCACACCAGAATTTATTGAGCAACTGTGGTTTCCCATGAAGCATCACTATTGAATATGCAAATAATCTCTTTATGCTCCTGAAAGCCAGTTACACACTCAGAACCACTGATGTATATTGAGTCTATAGCTTATACATTTTACAGAGCCACATCAATCCAACATGCATATAGACTGTTTCAGACTTTCTGGTCCTTATTGCATGGCATGGATTGATATAGCTCTATGGGATAGGCTTGGAACAGTACTACAGAATACCCAGACAGCTCACCTGCCATGGTATAAAGAGGGTGGAAAGTGGCCACAACTAAGTGCTGTGTCCTAGTGGTTGTTAAAGGATATGCAAATTATGTCTTTTTGCCCCTGAAAGCCAGGCTAGCATCCAGAACTGCTGGTGTCTAGAAAGCCTATAGCTTTAAATTTTACAGAGTCACATCAACCCCACATGCAGACATCCTATTTCGAACTTTTGGTCTCTTTTAGGGCGTGTTCACACCTAGGGCGTTTTGCATTTTTTTTGAGCGCCAGCATTTTGAAAGAAAACTCCCTGAAATTGCTAGTGTAATGAATCCTTATGTGATAGTTCAAATCAGCGCGTTGCGTCCGCTTTCCGTTCAGCAAAGCGCTGCATGTACTATTTTCGGGGTGATTTTGCGACAATGGAAGGTACAGGAAAAAAGCAAAATGCTCACAAATCACTTTTTTTTTTGCATATTCAGCAGCGGTGCATTGTGGGTAACCACAAATGTTCACTTAAAGCTGAATTATTGTAAATACCTTCTGTTTTAAGAAGGCACCCTACACTAAGTGTTGCTTTTTAGTAGGAGGGCTTTTCTGTCTCTTTTAGTCCCCTATACTCTCCTTGTAGTTTTGGATCACACCTTGGTTACTGTGTTTTTTAAAGGGGCACTACAGCGAAAAATTGTAACATTTAAAATATGTGCAAACATATACAAATAAGAAGTACATTTCTTCCAGAGTAAAATGAGCCATAAATTACTTTTCTCATATGTTGCTGACACTTACAGTAGGTAGTAGAAATCTGACAGAAGTGACAGGTTTTGGACTAGTCCATCTCTTCATAGGGGATTCTCAGCAAGGCTTTTATTCTTTTTACAGATATTCCCTAAAAAGGATTTAAACAATGATGCTGGCCAGCTTCCCTGCTCGCTACACAGTTTTTTTGGCAGTTGGACAGAGCAACTGCCATTCACTAAGTGGTTTTGAAAATAAATAAATCCCTGAGAATCCCCTATAAAGAGATGGACAAGTCAAAAACCTGTCACTTCTGTCAGAATTCTACTACCTACTGTAAGTGACAGCAACATAGGAGAAAAGTGATCTATGGCTTATTTTACTCTGGAAAAAAATGTACTTCTTATTTGTTTATGTTTGCACGTATTTTAAATTTTACAGTTTTTCGCTGTAGTGCCCCTTTATGTAAAGAAACGGCCTGAAAATGGAAAATTATTAGTTAGTTACTTCTTACAAAGTATGTATATGAAATGCAAAAGTATAGTGGTTTAAAGAGGAACTGTAACTAAGATAACATAATTAACTCTTAGACTGCCATCTATTTTTTACAAAAGCTACACTGCAGTGCCAGCTTTGCTTGTAGTGTTTATGAAATGTCTTGCGCAAATCTACATGTCCTGAACTCCATTAGTCAGTAGGATTGTCAAATATGATGATTGAGAATTATGCCAACTTTTAAGATACAGAATTATACTAATTATTATGAAAATACATCATAAAATAGACTAATCAAATCTTTCAGTAAAAGTATGTCACTGGTCCATATTCAAGCTGCATAGATTTGCAGTGACATTTGCATATTTCCACATCAACTTAGAATTATTTGCATATTTCAAGTAAAGTAGAAAATTGTCACTGAGCTAAAACTTATGCCTTTAAGATGTCCATGGCTGAGGACTATGGGAACGCAAAATGCCTATAGACTTCCGCTGCAGGCGGAAGTAGTTTTGTATTAAAAAGCTTCCAGACGTTGATCTCTTTCTCCAAGCAGAAAACATAGAAACTGAAAGCAGAACTCCTCTTCTATTGTCTCACACTGCCACTTAGTGATAATTGGCTATAAATACACGTTACAGCAATACTAATTATAATCTAGGAAATCTAACAAAGAAGAAATACAAAAAGTGCTAAAATAAAATGACCTGGAACACTTCCAAGCCTCTAAATATATTGGCTGCTAAAGGGTTAACATAAAAGTGGGTATCTTGAATAATTTACTGCATTCTACTATGTTGTTACAGCTCCTCTTAAATCCACTGACAATACTGATAATACAGATAGCATGCTGCATGTGCTCAAACATGTTCATACACATAGGTAGTATAGTATATATATGATGTTATAAGCTTCCAAGTCACATAACAATGTCTGGTCTAATGGGTCAAAAACAAAACAAATATGCCCTTTCATAAATTGCAGAACAAAAGCATCCTCTAGAAAAACAATGTGTGCATCTCTGCATGCTGCCATGTGTTGGAGCAGAAATCAGGCTTCCAATTAATTAATTGTCTTATGTGCTTAAAGAGAGCTAAAAATGACAACTAAATCTAATTGGTTGCTGTAGCTTAGAGCAATTTAGAGCAAATTGAAATTCTACAATGCCATAGGTGTGTAATCTTTCCTTCTCTTATGGAAAGGCTTATACTGTGCATTAGAATCCAGCATCCCATTATCTAATAAACATTGTGTTTGTAGACAGACACCAGGGTGAGTACATGAATCCCTGTGTACTGTATGTGTACTATCTGATTTGAAATACATGCACATAATAATAAGCAGTTGAATTTTCTGGAATAAAAAAATATAAAAATATTTGGAAATAAAAATAGAAAGGGTGAGATAATAGTTATTAGAGATAACTCCTTGGCCTTTGCCCCCTACTGTTCACCCTATACAGTCCTCCATTGGCAAGGTTATCTCCTCCATGGGTTTTAACTATCATATGTATGCAGATGACACCCAGATCTACCTCCACACCCCTGACATATCCACCACTACCATGGACAAGGTCTCCTCCTGTCTATCAGCCATCTCCTCCTGGATGTCCGCTAGGTTCCTGAAACTAAACCTAGACAAAACGGAATTTATGATCTTCCCAACCCGGACATCCATAAACCTCCCAGATGTGCATGTCACTGTTAACCACACTACCATTCACCCTACCTCTCAAGCCCGCTGTCTGGGTGTCACCCTGGACTCCGCACTCTCCTTCACTCCCCACATCCAAAACCTCACAAAGTCTTGCAACTTCCACCTTCGTAACTTCTGTAAGATTCGCCCTTTCCTGACCTCTGCCAACACCAAACTCCTCATCTATGCCCTCATAATTTCCCGCCTTGACTACTGCAATGCCTTGCTGTCTGGTCTCCCTATGACCCGAACAGCCCCACTGCAGTCCATCATGAATGCGGCAGCCAGAATTATCCACTGCTCCCATCGCTCCACCATGGCGGATCCCCTCCTTGAATCCCTCCACTGGCTTCCTATCCAGTCCAGAATCAGATTCAAGATAATGTGTCTGACCCACAAATCTGTCCACAAAACCTGTCCAACCTACATTTCCGATCTTACTCAGAGGTACACACCTAGCCGCTCACTCCGCTCTTCCAATGAACTTCGCCTAACCGCCCCCCGCATCACCCAGTCCCATGCACGCCTCCAGGACTTCTCAAGAGCTGCTCCAACACTATGGAACTCCCTACCTCCACCCATTAGGGCAGCCCCCTCCTTCAACATCTTCAAGAAAGCCCTCAAAACTCACCTTTTCACTCTGGCTTACTACCCCTCACAAGTGCTCTAAACCCACAGCTGAACTCTGGTCTCCTACCTCTCGTGTCCCTACCTCTCCCTCTAGATTGTAAGCCTTTGGGCAGGGTCCTCCTCCTTTTGTGTCCAACCTGATCATGCACCTCCATTACTGTGAACCCATGCTAGGCATCTGAGTGAACCTATCTTGCCTAATCTCCATGCTCAATCCAGTGACTGACTAAGCATTACCTTGTACTCATACTGTGCTGCATGATCTGATCTTTCTTGTATTCAGGTATTGTCATTTTGCTGTATGTCCCCCCCTAAATATTGTATGTATCCCTATTTATTGTCCAGCGCTGCGTAATATGTTGGCGCTTTATAAATACAATAAATAAATAAATAATAATAAATAAGACATTTGTGCTTCTCCATTTTGGATGTTTAAAGGACACATGAAGTGAGAGTGCTATGGAGGCTGCCGAATTTATTTCCTTTTAAAGGAACTATCAGGCATTTTGAGAAAAAGAAGCTTTACTCACCTGGGGCTTTCTCCAGCCCCTTGCAGCCGACTGTCCCACGCTGACCGCTCCACTCTGTGCCGCCGTCCTGGTCTCCGTGCACGGTGCAGAGGCCGACAACGAGGTTGTCCTCACTGTGCCTGCACGAACCGCAGCTGTCAATCAAGCTGATGTTGAAAATGGCTTACTGCGCAGGTGCAGTAGTTCTGCCCCTGCTCAGTAAGCCGCGTACAACATGGGCTTGATTGACAGCGGCGGTTTGCGCAGGTGCATTGTGGACGACCTCGGGGTCGGCCTCCGCACCATGCACAGAAACCGGGACTTGGCGCAGAGCGGAGTGGTCGGCGTGGGAAAGTCGGCTGCAAGTGGCTGGAGAAAACCCCAGGGGAGTAAAGCTTTTTTTTACCCAAAATTCCTGATGACTCCTTTAAACAATATCACTTGCCTGGCAGTCCTTTCGGATCTCTTTGGCTGTAGTGATATCTGAATCAAACACCTGAAACAACAAGTACTTTTTAAGAATATATGACGCACTTTTGAGGAAACGGGATTCTTATATTCATAAGATTCGGTTAAAAAGTTCAGAATGTGCAGGGAAGGACCTACCTACATGCAACCACAGTCCTCTTTCTCTTGGCTGGTCCTGTGTATGCCAAAACACTCCTCTTCTCCTCCTGGAGCTGGCAATATAGCGGGACACAACGACCATCTGCCGTTATACCACTTCAGGTCCTCCGAACATAATTGAAAACTATCCTGGATACTTTGCACATTTGGAGTACAGGCACTATGACCTGAGGAAGCGTCTCTCAGCCGTGAAACGCATTGTCTTGTGCACCAACAAAATCAAATTTACTTTTAATTATATACCTCCATTTGTAGTCTTTCCATAATGGACACCTATAAGGTAGGACCATGCCTTTTTATTTATATTGTTGTATCTATAATATAGAGTGTAATTTATACTACTACTTTCTACTGGGCACCTCCTAACCCTCCCAAAAACATGATGAAAAAGACATGTATATGTACAGTGCCTAGCACACAAATAACTATGCTGGGTTCCTATTTTTTTTTTCTATGCCTGAAAGAGTTAAAAATCAGGTATGTAAGTGGCAGTTCCTGTCTGAGTCAGGACTGGGTCAGATTACAGTGTGACCCTCACTGATAAGAAATTAGAACTATTAAACACTTTCCTAGCAGAAAACTGCTTCTGAGAGCAGGAAATAGATAAAAAAATTCAATAGTTCATAGATTTTAGCTCTGGCATACGTCAATGAATGCGTCATTGAGCAAAAAACAATAAAACAGTAAAAGCTTAAAGAGTATATTTAAATATAAAATAAAACTGTGGAATCTTAAAATTTCATTTTTAGGTGAAGGAGAATAGATACAATTGTTTATTTAATTAGTTTATTTTCACCTCTTGTGTCCTTTAATGGAGAATGAATAGGAGGAGTGTGATGTGAAAAATTCCTGTGGTTTTTAAAGGGGGAAAAAAACTGTGGTAAGGAAGTGATTAAAAGTAAATCATTATTTCATTGTCCATATTCCTCTCACTTCAGGTGTGCTTTAAATAACCCATAAGTATCTGTGGTTGTTTAAGCTGTCCCACAGAACAGGGAAATTAAAATTGAAATTAGCCCTTTATTGGTGCTGTTGTGGTAATGATTACCTTTATATGGGTTTTGAATAGTAGTGATTATTAACAAACCAATATTACATTGTTTACACCTATCTCACATAGTGGCTGTCCTTGAAAAGCCAGTTTTGGTGGTCTGCATACATACAGCTTGCAATGTGGCTCATGACTCTGTAGCTATGCCACTGCTCATGTCTTGTACAATTAAACTTCATTCTCAATTTTTATATTTCTATAGACCACAAGTGCTAGAAACAAATCTAGAACACAACTTCTAAATGATCAATTCTAATGTCTGTGGTCAAAACAAATGTTGTAGCTTCTAATGACTTAATGATTAGAGCAGCGTATTGCAAACTGTAGTCTATAGCGTATTAACCAGCTTAGCGGTATGGATCCATGACCATTGTGCTGGATTTCTCAGGCCCTGGTGGGCCGATTTTCACAATTTTATCTTTCAAACATGCAGCTAGCACTTTGCTAGCTGCGTGTTTGTACTGATCGCCGCCAATGTGCCACTACCTGCAGCGTAACAGTCCCTCCCCTCGAGACCCTGTGCGCAGCCTGGCCTATCAGCACCAGGCAGCGCTAAGGGGTGGATCGGGACTACCTTCGATGCCATGACTTGGATGACATTGACTACGTCATCCCGATCATCACCATGGCGATGCAGGGCTTCCTGTTTGCTCTGATCGCTGGAGGCAATTGGAAGGAGCGGGAAGAGATGCCGCTGCACAGCTGCTATCATATAGCTAGCGCTAGGCTAGCTACATGATTTACATTTTTTTTTAAAATAGTGCTGCGCAGCCACCCTGGCGCATTTAATAGAACGCCAGGGTGGTTAAAAGCTAAATCTTGTGTGACAGACCATAACATGTGTGACCACTAATATTAAAAAATGCCAAGAATACCAGCTCCATATTTGCATCATCTAATCTGGATATTGCCCTTTCCAAAATTCCAAATAGGAGCTCACAAGCCCACAAAAATGGCTTTGCTAGGTTAAATTTCGTACCTGCAAGCAGGGCTGTGGAGTCGGTGCAAAAATCTTCCAACTCCGACTCCTCACTTTATTGAAATCACCGACATCGACTCCAGGTACCCAAAATTGCTCCAACTCCGACTCCACAGCCTGCAAGTTTGGCTAAAGTTAGGCACTTTGGTTAATATATTCTTTGGCAGGGCAGTCTGAATCCTGCAGTTCCCACCTAAAGAGAGAGTGAGTCCAATTCAGTGGAACTGGTTCCTTAACCAGCTTAGAGAGTTGATATTAAGAAGTTGGTATTCTGCTTACCTCATTTGTACAATGAACAATCAGTTTCAAGCCATTTAATGTGATTGCCTGATCATCAGAACAACATTTATGAGGTTAAAGAGAAACTTAACCCAAAAAAGTAGTGAAAAAAAATCAATACATTGCAAAGTGGGACATAAAAAAAAAATTAATAGAAGTTTGATCAGAAACTGATTAGTATGTGCCGGGTATTTCATTTATGTTGCTTGTGCCACCTTGAGCCTGCAGATCATCTTTACTACTGGTGGCAAACATGAAAAAAGCAGACAGCAATAACTGCCATTATCTCAATGTGATAGGCTAAAAGGTACAGTGCTGCCCATAATTATTCATACCCCTGGCAAATTTTGACTTAAAGTTACTTTTATTTAACCAGCAAGTAATTTTTGATGGGAAATGACATAGGTGTCTCCCAAAGATAAGACGATGTACAAGAGGCATTATTGTGGTAAAGAAAAAAAAATTCTCATCTTTTATTTATATTTGAGCAAAAAGTATCAAAAGCAAAATTATTCATAGCCTTCTCAATAATCAATAGATAAGCCTTTATTGGCTATTAGAGCATTCAACCACTTCCTATAATTGCAGATCAACTTTTTGCATCACTCCACAGGTATTTTTGCCCATTAATCTTTAGCATTGAGCTCCAAATCTTTCAGGTCATTGGGTCTTCTTGCCATCACTCTGATCTTTAGCTCCATCTAGTGTTGGGCGAACAGTGTTCGCCACTGTTCGGGTTCTGCAGAACATCATCCTGTTCGGGTGATGTTCGAGTTCGGCCGAACACCTGATGGTGTTCGGCCAAACCGTTCGGCCGCATGGCCGAACTAAGAGCGCATGGCCGAACGTTCCCCGAACGTTCGGCTAGCGCTGTGATTGGCCGAACGGGTCACGTAGTTCGGACCCAAACGCGCTCTGATTGGCCGAACTGTCACGTGGTTCGGGTAAATAAATACCCGAACCACGTCATATTTCCGCCATTTGTCTGTGGGTTTAGCTTTGGGTAGGCAGGCAGGGTAGTTCGCGCTCCAGCCACGCTAGCCAGGGTCCCCCCAGTCATTGTGTCGCTGCTGGGAATAGTAGTACACCGCTCGCTCAGCATTCTGTTTACTGCCACTCTGTGTACCTCGCTCAGCCACACTATATAGCATTCTGTTTACTGTTCTGTGTCTGCTGGGAATAGTAGTGCACCGCTCGCTCAGCCACACTATATAGCATTCTGTTTACTGCCACTCTGTGTCTTCTGGGAATAGTGGTACACCGCTCACCCGCCACTGTATAGCATTGTGCTCTGTGTCGCTGCTGGGAATAGTGGTACACCGCTCACCCACCACTGTATAGCATTGTGCTCTGTGTCGCTGCTGGGAATAGTGGTACACCGCTCACCCGCCACTGTATAGCATTGTGCTCTGTGTCGCTGCTGGGAATAGTGGTACACCGCTCAGCCACACTATATAGCATTCTGTTTACTGTTCTGTGTCTGCTGGGAATAGTAGTACACCGCTCGCTCAGCCACACTATATAGCATTCTGTTTACTGCCACTCTGTGTACCTCGCTCAGCCACACTATATAGCATTCTGTTTACTGCCACTCTGTGTCTTCTGGGAATAGTAGTACACCGCTCACCCGCCACTGTATAGCATTGTGCTCTGTGTCGCTGCTGGGAATAGTGGTACACCGCTCACCCGCCACTGTATAGCATTGTGCTGTGTGTCGCTGCTGGGAATAGTGGTACACCGCTCAGCCACACTATATAGCATTCTGTTTAATGTTCTGTGTCTGCTGGGAATAGTAGTACACCGCTCGCTCAGCCACACTATATAGCATTCTGTTTACTGCCACTCTGTGTACCTCGCTCAGCCACACTATATAGCATTCTGTTTACTGTTCTGTGTCTGCTGGGAATAGTAGTACACCGCTCGCTCAGCCACACTATATAGCATTCTGTTTACTGCCACTCTGTGTACCTCGCTCAGCCACACTATATAGCATTCTGTTTACTGTTCTGTGTCTGCTGGGAATAGTAGTACACCGCTCGCTCAGCCACACTATATAGCATTCTGTTAACTGCCACTCTGTGTACCTCGCTCAGCCACACTATATAGCATTCTGTTTACTGCCACTCTGTGTCTTCTGGGAATAGTAGTACACCGCTCACCCGCCACTGTATAGCATTGTGCTCTGTGTCGCTGCTGGGAATAGTGGTACACCGCTCAGCCACACTATATAGCATTCTGTTTACTGTTCTGTGTCTGCTGGGAATAGTAGTACACCGCTCGCTCAGCCACACTATATAGCATTCTGTTTACTGCCACTCTGTGTACCTCGCTCAGCCACACTATATAGCATTCTGTTTACTGCCACTCTGTGTCTTCTGGGAATAGTAGTACACCGCTCACCCGCCACTGTATAGCATTGTGCTCTGTGTCGCTGCTGGGAATAGTGGTCCACCGCTCACCCGCCACTGTATAGCATTGTGCTCTGTGTCGCTGCTGGGAATAGTGGTACACCGCTCAGCCACACTATATAGCATTCTGTTTACTGTTCTGTGTCTGCTGGGAATAGTAGTACACCGCTCGCTCAGCCACACTATATAGCATTCTGTTTACTGCCACTCTGTGTACCTCGCTCAGCCACACTATATAGCATTCTGTTTACTGTTCTGTGTCTGCTGGGAATAGTAGTACACCGCTCGCTCAGCCACACTATATAGCATTCTGTTTACTGCCACTCTGTGTACCTCGCTCAGCCACACTATATAGCATTCTGTTTACTGCCACTCTGTGTCTGCTGGGAATAGTAGTACACCGCTTACCCGCCACTGTATAGCATTGGGCTCTGTGTCGCTGCTGGGAATAGTGGTACTGTATAGCATTTCTGTACTGCCACTGTACTGCTGCCAGTCAGCGTGTACTGTAAGGATAAGTGAAATGAGGAAGAAATCCGGTGAAAGAGGGAGGGGCAAGGGAAGAGGTGTTTTCCCTGACGGTTCACATACAGGCCACAGGGGAGCACCCAAGAAAACCCACTCAATACCGCCCATGTTGTCCAGGACAACAACCCTCACAAATCCAAAAGAACAGGACCAGATAATTACTTGGATGACCTCTCAAGCGTCCAGCAGTGGGTTAAGCAGCACCAGCACATCACGCACGAGGTCCGAGTCCTCAGCCAGTTACAAGGAGCCAGTGGGCACAAAGCTGACACAACCGGCAGCGACACCACGCACACAACTGCCAGATAACCAGTCCGATGAATTACCTCAGGACACAATGGAGTATTCGCAGGAGCTATTCCCAGCCCAACAAACTTCCACCTTTCAAAGGTCAATGGAGGAACAGCCAGAAATGTTGTGCCCGGATTCACAACCATTAACTGTGGGAAATGCACCGCGCACTAAAATACAAGGCGAGTCCGAGGAGGACTCGGAAACCCAAATCCCAGAGCAAGTTGGGCAGGAGGGGTTGCAATTGCAGGAGGTCGGCCGACAAGATCTGGAAGACGACGTTGGAGTGAGCTGCGCAGAGGTTGTTCTGGGGAGCTCTACTCCACGGCGGCGGCCCCCCACAATGACATATGACGAGTTTGAGGAGATGGAAGAGGAGGGTATGGACAATGTGGACAGAGACCCAGATTTTGTTTGTGAACGAGAACATCGCCATCGTAGCAGCAGCACAGATGAGTCTGTTGAAGAACCCACTGCTGCACGAGTTCGCCTTGTGCCACAAGGTAGGCGGCGCGCAATTTCAGGCACCACAAGCGTGGAAGTTCAAGTGAGAGGCAAAAGAGGAGCAAACAGAAATCGCCAGCAAGGCAGGTGCTCCAAAGTCTGGGCTTTCTTTGAAGACTGCACTGAGGATGTTACCATGGCGATTTGCAAGGTGTGCAAGACCCGCCTGAGCAGGGGGAAAAGTATTAACAACCTCTCCACCACCAGCATGAGCCGCCACATGCTATCCAAACATCCCACTCTGTGGGCAAACGCGGCAGGACAGGGTACCAGCAACACTGCCTCCCTTGGGTTCACCAGACTCACCACCAGACCCGCCTCAGCAGCAGCAGTAGCCCAGCCATTGCGTGGTTCACAACATTCACAAACATCAGACGACGCTGACACTGTCACTTTCCGGAGTAGTGCTCTTGAGGTCTCCCAGTGTTCATCAAACACAACAACCAACAGCCCTTCCGTGTGCAGCGCTACGGTTCAGTTGTCTGTGTCGGAGATGTTTGAGCGCAAGAGGAAATTGCCAGCAAATGACCCCCGGGCCGTGGCAGTAACAGCCAGCATAGCCAAGCTTCTGGCCTGCGAAATGCTGCCATATCGAGTGGTGGAGACAAACAGCTTCAAGGGCATGATGTCAGTGGCCATCCCACGTTACGTGGTTCCCAGCCGCTACCACTTTGCGCGCTCTGCAGTGCCTGAGTTGCATGAGCACGTGGTCAGCAAAATAACCCGAAGCTTGAAGAATGCCGTTGCCTGCAAGGTTCACCTCACCACTGACACCTGGACGAGTGCGTTCGGCCAGGGTCGATACATCTCCCTTACCGCGCACTGGGTGAACCTTGTGGAGCCTGGCAGCGATTCCTCACCTGCTACGGCGCGGGTGTTGCCCACGCCGCAAACAGCTGCACCGCCGTCCCTCCCACTGGATAACAACAGCAGCACCTACCTCTCTGACTCCTTCTCCTCCAACGCATCTCAAAGCTGTACCTCATCCGGAAACGCTAACCCAGCAGCAGTAGGATCGTGGAAGCAGTGCAGCACAGCTGTTGGCATGCGTCAGCAAGCGTTGCTGAAGCTGATCTGCCTTGGGGATAAGCAGTACACAGGGGAGGAAATTTGGAAGGGAATAAAGGAACAGACGGATTTGTGGCTGGCACCGCTGGACCTGAAACCGGGCATGGTTGTGTGTGATAATGGGAGTAATCTCATTCGCGCTTTAAGGTTGGCTAAGCTGACACACATCCCTTGCCTGGCGCACGTGATGAACCTAGTAGTTCAGCGGTTCCTGAGGACATACCCAGGCGTGGCCGATCTTCTGTTGAAGGTGCGTCGAGTGGCCAAACATTGTAGAAATTCCAGTACTGCTTCGGGGGCACTCGCCAAGATGCAGGAGCGCTTCAATCTCCCCCACCATCGCTTGCTGTGTGATGTCCCTACGCGCTGGAATTCTACGCTGCACATGCTAGCCCGCTTTTGTGAGCAGAAGAGTGCAGTGGTCCAGTACATGACGGCGCAGTACCGAGGCGCATCCGGACAGCTGCCAAGCTTCTGTGGATCCGATTGGGCCAACATGTTGGACCTCTGCCAAGTCCTCCAAAATTTTGAGCAATCCACGTTGCTTGTGAGCAGTGACAACTCTTCAGTCAGCATTACCATACCACTGCTGTGTTTACTGAAGAGGTCAATGTTGAAAATCAAGGAAACAGCTGTCATGATGCAACTGGGGGAATCTGAACGAGAAAACGATCAGCGTGATGGTACCAACATCAGGCCATCCGCCTCAGGGAACGCTGGCCCCAGCAGCTATGACGAAGAAGAGGAAGAGGAACAGCTGGAGTTGGAGCAGGAATTTCATGCCACCACTGACGAGGGCCAGAGCGGTGCACGTTGGACTTCCACAATTCAGCGCGAATGGTCAGCAGAAGCAGACCAGGAGGAAGGTGACGGCTATGATGCATCACAACAACTATCACAACGCTCACAAGAGGATGATGAGGATTCTGGTAGGACTCTGGCACACATGGCTCAATTCATGCTAGACTGCATTGAACGTGACCCACGCATTGTGCGCATTCTGGACAACACCAATTACTGGGTTTATACCCTTCTGGATCCACGGTACAAACACAATGTTCCAAAACTGCTTGAAGAAAGAGTCAGACAGGTCAAAATGGAAGAATACCAGCAGGCCCTTGTGGAGACTTTAGAGAGGAGATTGACATCCTCCCCCTCCTCTAGCCAGTTGTACGCCGACAGACTGACTTCCGCAAACCCAGGACGACCAGGAGGGCAGCAAACAACGCAAGCCGCAGCTAGTGCCCAAAAGGGAATGGTATCGGCAGTGTCCTTGAAATGGGAAAATTTTCTGACACCCATGCAGCAGCAGCCCACTGAACAGCAAGCGTGCAGATCCACCTCCAACACCGATCGCCTGGAGAAGATGGTCAAGGACTACATGTCAGATGACGTAGCTGTGTCGAACAATCCATCTGCACCCTTCAACTATTGGGTATCGAAGCTAGACACCTGGCACGAACTGGCAATGTACGCAATAGAGGTGCTGGCTTGCCCGGCAGCCAGCGTTATGTCGGAACGCTGTTTCAGTGCTGCCGGAGGCATCGTCACAGATCGGCGTATCCGCCTCTCCACAGAAAATGCAGACCGTCTGACTCAAATTAAAATGAATCAATCCTGGATTGGAAATGACTACGCAACACTCCAGGACCCCAACCAAGTAACATGACCAATGAACATCTGGGATGGTGTAGCGTTTCCGGTCCCTGTTTATTGAACCTCTCATCTGTATTACATTTATGACTGCATGGCGGCAAAAAGCATTGCTGCTATATCCGCACGCTTTTTGTCCTCATGCAAGGCCTGGGTTGTTGTGTCTCAAAAAGCATGGCCTTCTCCTCCTGCGCCTCCTCCTGTTCCATCACGTCTGCTGCTGCTGGGTTAGCGTTGCCGCGTGGTCCCTGTTTATTGAACCACTTATCTTTATTACATTTATGACTGCATGGCGGTACAAAGCATGCTATCCGCACGCTTCTTGTCCTCATGCAAGGCCTGGGTTGTTGTGTCTCACAAAGCGTGGCCTTCTCCTCCTGCGCCTCCTCCTGTTCCATCACGTCTGCTGCTGCTGGGTTAGCGTTGCCGCGTGGTCCCTGTTTATTGAACCACTTATCTTTATTACATTTATGACTGCATGGCGGTACAAAGCATGCTATCCGCACGCTTCTTGTCCTCATGCAAGGCCTGGGTTGTTGTGTCTCACAAAGCGTGGCCTTCTCCTCCTGCGCCTCCTCCTGTTCCATCACGTCTGCTGCTGCTGGGTTAGCGTTGCCGCGTGGTCCCTGTTTATTGAACCACTTATCTTTATTACATTTATGACTGCATGGCGGTACAAAGCATGCTATCCGCACGCTTCTTGTCCTCATGCAAGGCCTGGGTTGTTGTGTCTCACAAAGCGTGGCCTTCTCCTCCTGCGCCTCCTCCTGTTCCATCACGTCTGCTGCTGCTGGGTTAGCGTTGCCGCGTGGTCCCTGTTTATTGAACCACTTATCTTTATTACATTTATGACTGCATGGCGGTACAATGCATGCTATCCGCACGCTTCTTGTCCTCATGCAAGGCCTGGGTTGTTGTGTCTCACAAAGCGTGGCCTTCTCCTCCTGCGCCTCCTCCTGTTCCATCACGTCTGCTGCTGCTGGGTTAGCGTTGTCGCGTGGTCCCTGTTTATTGAACCACTTATCTTTATTACATTTATGACTGCATGGCGGTACAAAGCATGCTATCCGCACGCTTCTTGTCCTCATGCAAGGCCTGGGTTGTTGTGTCTCACAAAGCGTGGCCTTCTCCTCCTGCGCCTCCTCCTGTTCCATCACGTCTGCTGCTGCTGGGTTAGCGTTGCCGCGTGGTCCCTGTTTATTGAACCACTTATCTTTATTACATTTATGACTGCATGGCGGTACAAAGCATGCTATCCGCACGCTTCTTGTCCTCATGCAAGGCCTGGGTTGTTGTGTCTCACAAAGCGTGGCCTTCTCCTCCTGCGCCTCCTCCTGTTCCATCACGTCTGCTGCTGCTGGGTTAGCGTTGCCGCGTGGTCCCCGTTTATTGAACCACTTATCTTTATTACATTTATGACTGCATGGCGGTACAATGCATGCTATCCGCACGCTTCTTGTCCTCATGCAAGGCCTGGGTTGTTGTGTCTCACAAAGCGTGGCCTTCTCCTCCTGCGCCTCCTCCTGTTCCATCACGTCTGCTGCTGCTGGGTTAGCGTTGTCGCGTGGTCCCTGTTTATTGAACCACTTATCTTTATTACATTTATGACTGCATGGCGGTACAAAGCATGCTATCCGCACGCTTCTTGTCCTCATGCAAGGCCTGGGTTGTTGTGTCTCACAAAGCGTGGCCTTCTCCTCCTGCGCCTCCTCCTGTTCCATCACGTCTGCTGCTGCTGGGTTAGCGTTGCCGCGTGGTCCCTGTTTATTGAACCACTTATCTTTATTACATTTAT
Source organism: Hyperolius riggenbachi (assembly GCF_040937935.1). Taxonomy (NCBI): domain Eukaryota; kingdom Metazoa; phylum Chordata; class Amphibia; order Anura; family Hyperoliidae; genus Hyperolius; species Hyperolius riggenbachi. The sequence continues at coordinate 469,502,200 of NC_090647.1, forward strand.
GACTGCATGGCGGTACAAAGCATGCTATCCGCACGCTTCTTGTCCTCATGCAAGGCCTGGGTTGTTGTGTCTCACAAAGCGTGGCCTTCTCCTCCTGCGCCTCCTCCTGTTCCATCACATCTGCTGCTGCTGGGTTAGCGTTGCCGCGTGGTCCCTGTTTATTGAACCACTTATCTTTATTACATTTATGACTGCATGGCGGTACAATGCATGCTATCCGCACGCTTCTTGTCCTCATGCAAGGCCTGGGTTGTTGTGTCTCACAAAGCGTGGCCTTCTCCTCCTGCGCCTCCTCCTGTTCCATCACGTCTGCTGCTGCTGGGTTAGCGTTGTCGCGTGGTCCCTGTTTATTGAACCACTTATCTTTATTACATTTATGACTGCATGGCGGTACAAAGCATGCTATCCGCACGCTTCTTGTCCTCATGCAAGGCCTGGGTTGTTGTGTCTCACAAAGCGTGGCCTTCTCCTCCTGCGCCTCCTCCTGTTCCATCACGTCTGCTGCTGCTGGGTTAGCGTTGCCGCGTGGTCCCTGTTTATTGAACCACTTATCTTTATTACATTTATGACTGCATGGCGGTACAAAGCATGCTATCCGCACGCTTCTTGTCCTCATGCAAGGCCTGGGTTGTTGTGTCTCACAAAGCGTGGCCTTCTCCTCCTGCGCCTCCTCCTGTTCCATCACGTCTGCTGCTGCTGGTGCTGGGTTAGCGTTACCGGTCCCTTTTCCTGGAACCTCTTCTCTGTATTACATTTATGACTGCATGGCGAAAAAAAGCATGTTACCTGTGCAAAGAAACATGACATTTTCCACATTTAAAAGACAGTTTTTCCTTTGAAACTTTACAATCAATTTTCTCAAAAACTATAAGCTCTTTTTCAAATATTTTTTTTCCCTCTTGTACCCACTCCCAAGGTGCACATACCCTGCTAATTTGGGGTATGTAGCATGTAAGGAAGCTTTACAAAGCACGAAAGTTCGGGTCCCCATTGACTTCCATTATGTTCGGAGTTCGGCGCGAACACCCGAACATCGCGGCGATGTTCGGCGAACGTTCGCGAACCCGAACATCTAGGTGTTCGCCCAACACTAGCTCCATCCACAGATTTTCAGTTGTATTTAAACCAGACCAAAATGTTAGTGTTGTTGTGTAACAATCTGTGTCAGCACACAGAGAGAATCTGATCATTGATGATCTGCAGAACCATCAACAATACAGATGTATACCCGATTATGGATGATCTGCAGAATCACCAATAATACAAGTATTACTAACCTCTGGACACCTAATAAAGTGTAAGTGTTTGGTGTAACTGTAGGCTATCTCCTGTGAGGCGGGAAATACAGGCAGCTTGGCCAAGAACCACCTGAGGGGCAGGTGGCCCTGGGAAGTGCAGGGACTAGTGAGAACCTGGCAACAAGGGATATCTGGAGATCAGATATAGACTGTACTGCAGCCAGGGGACTCCCGGGAAAGAGGCCACTGGCTGCTAACAGGCCAGACTCTCTGAGGAGCAGGAGTCCTAGTTGCAACTGACACTTGGTGGAATTATGTCACTGCTAGTACAGATAGACTGAGCACTCAAGGGCTGAGTGACAGCCTGGGAGGTCGGACAGGCCAGGTCGGCAACACACGAGCAGATAAGGTACAGAGACAGAAGGCTGATTCGGTAACCGGGTACAGGCAGGGTCTGGCAACAGGTAGGCAGATATGCAGAGGTACCGAATCAGAAAGCAATAGAGAGGTCGACAGAGCAAATAGTCATAACAGAAATAGAGCAGAGTCCTAGTCTGAGGTGTGAGGTCCGTGGTCTCGACACCCAGGAACTAGTCTAAAGTATAACACAGCAATGACACAGTAATCCTAAGCTTGAGTGTGAGGTCCTTGGTCACAACACCCCGGAACTGGTTTAAAGTATTACACAGCAATGACACAGTAATCCTAAGCTTGGGTGTGAGGTCCTTGGTCACAACACCCCAGAATTGGTCTAAAGTATAACACAGCAATGACACAGTAATCCTAATCTTGGGTGTGAGGTCCTTGGTCACAACACCCCGGAACTGGTCTAATATATAACACAAGCGTAATCTGGCTAAGTGTGAATTCCCAGGTCCACCTGGTTCTAACACACTGTAGGATCTGACTGAGGTCTGAGTGCTCACATGTAAGTATTCGCAACGGCAGACAACTAGAGACTGACCAGCGAGATCTATATATAGTGCAGCGCTCCTCAGCGCCGCCCAGCGCCACTCAGCCAATCAACAGCTGCGCTGATCCCTCTCCTACTGGCATAAAGGTCCTGCCTCCCAGCGCGCGCGCGTAGCTCTCCATCTGTGTGCACTAGAAGGCTCAGACAACCCAGACGCATGCTGCTGTGCGGAAGCCGCCGGTCTGAACACGGAGACAGCCGCCCCGCTGCCAGACCGCGCGGTGGCATCTCCGCAATTCATTACATGTTGTCTGCTAACCATTTCTTCACCACTTTTGCTGTGTGTTTTTGGGTCATTGTCATACTAAAATGTCTACTGGTGCCCAAGGCCAAATTTCTCTGCAAACTGCCTGATGTTGTCATTGAGAATCCTCATGTATTGCTCTTATTTCTTGGTGCCTTTACTGTGATTAGGTTCCCTGGTCCATTGGCTGAAAAACACCCCCAAAGCATTAGGTTCCCACCAGCATGTTTGACAGCGGGGATGGTGTTTTTTGGGTTGAAGGCTTCTACTTTTTTTACACCAAATGAAGGAAACATCATTGTGACCAAACAATTACATTTTTGTTTCATCTGACCATAACATGGAAGACCAGAAGTCTTCTGATTTGTCCAGATGAGCATTTTCAAAGGCCAGCTTTTGTGTACCTTATCTGGAGAAGTGGGGTCCTCCTTGTTCTGCATCCGTGAAACCCAGCAGTGTGCAGTGTCCGTTGGATTGTCTGCCTTGAGACATTTCCACCAGCAGAGCCGCCCTGGCCAGCACAGGTGTCCTCTGAGATTTTCCACAGTGCAGAACATCATGTATTCTTTAATGATACTTTTCACTGTAGCCACTGGAACGTGAAAACATTTAGAAATGGCCTTGGAGACCTTTCCTGACTTGTGAGCAGCCACAATATGCAGCTGTGGGGCCTCACTGAGCTCCTTTGTCTTAGACATGACTGTCCACAAACCAACTGCAGAGATCTACTGTTTTTCACCTGTTGAGTTGATTAAAACAGCTGTTCCCAATTAATCAGGGTAATCAGGATGCTTTAGAACAGCTTGGACTATTTGGAATGGTATAGAACTTTGGATTTTCCCACAGACTGTGACAGTTTGTGAAGGGTATGAATAATTTTGGACTGGACACATTTTGTTCAAATGTAAATAAAAAGCTGAGAAATGTTTTGTTTTTTTTCCACAATAATGCCTCTTGTACATCCTCTTATTATTATTATCTTTTAGGAGTCAACTATCTCATTTCCCATCAAAACATTACTTGCTGGTTGAATAAAACTCTAAGTCAAAATTTGCCAGGGGTATGAATAATTATGGGCAGCACTGTAAATGGTTGTTTTCTCTGAAGTTTAATCCAGGGTAAAGTTCGTCTTTAAAAGCTTGATGTCTATTTATTGCTGCAAAACAAACTAAACAACGGTCCTGGTCCTGGAAATCCAATTGGAAAGTCAAAAACAATTAACCCCTTTATTTTATGATTGTCTCCCAAAATGATAAAATGTCATCATGGAAATGTGAGCTGTGTTTTCATTGTGACTGATGATTAATCCAAATATAACATGTTTATTTATTTACTGCATCAGCATGTTGGTTTTGGCAGGGGAAGTTTTACTTTTTTACTTTCTATCTGTGTTTTAAAAATGGACCTGCAGTGAGAGATTTTGAAAGTCGCTGTCATAAATGCAAGAAGGGTGCATTCAAACTAGGCAAAGTGAAACGAAGGGGAATAAGGGTACTAAATGTTTTTACTTGTCCTTGCTTAGTGAGTCAGAAAATATTCATGGAAAAGGGTCACCATGACAGCAAAGCAACTGGCAATTGTTGAATAGAGATGGTCGGAAATGCCAATTTACAATTCTGACAAAAAATCCAGTTTATTTATTAAAAAAAAAATTTGCATTCTCTGATTTGTCAAATGCTACCGAGCTCTGTGATTGGTCCAACATTTCTGAGTTGTGGTAATGCAGCATTCCTACGAATTTCCGTTTTCAGAAATCAGGCCATTATCACTGATTTCTGATTGTTTTTTTTCCCCAATCTCTCGGTACTGGTATGATCTGTTCAAAGCACACACACACACGCACGCACGCACACACACACACACAATTTCTTCCATTTGTAGAAGTCATGGGTCACTTGACCTGATAACAAAAGCTGGAAGGCTCTGGCATTGTGAGTTTCTTCCTATTCAAGTGTTCAACTCTCCCCACTGACTGATAAAAGAGAAAGATGGATGACAACTCAGCCACACTCCCTTCCCAATTGCAGTTGTGAAGTATAAAGGACTATAGGTGGTAGAGTGCGCTATTTTACTCAGTCAGAACTGGGGATGGCAATGCTTAGAAGAACTTATGGAGAAGCATGTGACCAGGGGCATAACTAGAAATGATGGACCCCCCTGCAAAACTTTGGATGGGGCCCCCTCCTCCTCTCGCTTTCTGCACAGCTAAACTGAAAACCAATGTTATTCAATTGGCTAGTGCACACTTGAATGTGTTTTCCCTATGCAGTCAGAAACTGACAGCAGTGAAGCACCACAGACATTTTCTCTGTCAATTACATTAGCTTCTGTGATAAAATGTGCATGTTTTCATACATACAGACATACATGATGTGCAGAAAACTGACAGACAAGTGTGCTCCCAGCTTCAGCTTCTTACACTGACTCTGTCCCACTCTGACGGAGCAGAATTGGCTCTGCAGACTTCTCCAGCAGCATCACTACAGCACACCTCACTTGTGATCAGTTTGATCAGCTGATAGATTTTGTAAAGTTCTGATTTGCTGTTGAGAATTCCTGGTTGAACACAGAATCACGACCAGCAAATCAGAGCCTTACAAATGTAGCAGCTGATCAAACTGATCCCATGCTTCTCCTAGGCATTGCCATCTCCACTCAGAACAAATGGAGGGATAGTGTGTGGCAGGCAACATGTAACACACCACCTTCCTAAAAAGGTGAGACCCTGTAGTGCACTGTGCAGGCAAATCATCACATTATCCAGCTTTCCAAATTGGCTACTAAACCAGCCCTGTCATGCAAGCCAGGATTTATTCATTTGAGGATGTTAATACACCTTTTTCATAAATTACACATTCTGTTACCTATTGTGAGGAATAGCGGGGCCGCCGGCGCGCAGGGCAGCATAGCGGCGGCCTCCGCTTCCCAGCCGGCGGCTTTCGACTCGCATACGGAGCCGCCGGCACAGAGCAGGGCAGTCGCCGGCGCACCTGACGATATGGCGGCGGGCGCCGCAATCCAGCCGGCGGACTTCCGTGCGCGAGCGTGCGCTGACCGGGGACCTGGCCTCATTGATGTGCAGAGGCAGAGGGTCATGCGCACGCGCGCGAGGCGGCAGGACATTTACCCTCTCCGTAGATGGGTCAGCTGATCCGGTGATCAGCTGACCTCAGCCAACCAATCACAGGCTGACCTTGGTTCCAGCCCCCTGGGCGGGCTGGTGGAACAGGGCTTCTGCATTTAAGCCCATAGATGTTATTTGCTCACTGTCTGCTGTCGTGAATACATTCTGTGTTAGCGCTCAGACCTTAGTGCAGTTCCCTGGTGTTGATACTAAGGATTTCACACCTTAGCTTAGGAATATTGTTGTGTATTGATCTGTGTTTTGACTCTTGCTATCCCTGACTACTCTATCTCTTGCTGATCTTGTACCTTTGCCTATCTGATCCTTGTTGCCGACCTCTGCCTGTTTACCGATTACTCTTCTGCCTTCTGCTCCTGTACTGCCGCCGTCATCTCTGTTGCCGAACCCTTGCCTGTCTGACCTTCTCCCTTCAGTGGAACGTCTCCCACTGGAGGGTTATCTCTGAGGCTTGCCTCTCCGAGACGCCTGCCCCAAGCAGACGATTACTGCTGGGGGTCGAGATTCCTCACTCTGCCTGGTTAGAGGATCTCACTCACGGGGTTCCCATTCAGAGGTAACCACACCTCTGAGGAATTGCCGTGTGGTGGACATTTCCACACTTTCAGATATATTACTGTCTTTATTGTGTTCTTTTGCTGGTGTCCAGAGGTTAGCAATATATCGGATTATCGGTGATACTGCAGATCATCAATAATCGGGTATACATCTGCATTCTTGGTGATACTGCAGATCGCCAATAATCAGATTCTCTCTGCGTGCTGACCCCGATCATGACACCTATTCATTTAAAGCCATGCAGAGTGTCTTCAAATATTACTTTTAGGCCATTTGCTTCAGTGATTCCATAGTGTCGTTTACATTTGAATATTGAATTGCTGATTCTTCTCAAAAAGAATAGGAAACTTCTTACACTATCTTTCCGCTCATTATTTATGTTATGTATTGCCATTTGTAATTTATGACATTCTGCAAACATACTCAAGACATTCACATGTTTTGTTTCATTTATATATAGATGTAAGTTTTAATTGTTTATTATGTCTTGCACAAGCCATTCAAGAAAACCTTTTTTTAGAGTGAAGTGCTAACATTTGAATGCATGCACCACACTATGCAGGCCTTAGTTACGGTCTTGAAGGACCATATTGCAAAATATTTTAAAACTGAAAATGCATGTATACTCATAAATATACGAAGTACATTTTTCCCAGATTAAGATGCATTATCAATTGATTTTCTCTTATATTCCTGTAGATTGCAGAAAGTAGTCAAAATATGAGATATCTAGTCCATCTCTCCATGTGGTATTCTCAAGGCTTTCCTTATTTTCACAAGCACCTTCTAAAGGGCAGTTGCTCAGTGCAACTGCCAAAATAGTGTGCAAATTAGGAAGGATGCTCTCCAACATCTTTGTATAGATTCATTCCATGGTGTGCTTTTGTAAAGAATACATTAGATACTGAGATTCCCCTATGAGGAGATGGACTAATCCAAAACCTGTCAAATTTGTACTGCCTACTGTAAGCGACAGAACCATAGGAGAAAAGTAAAGCTCATTTTAATCTGGGAGGAATGTACTTTTTAAAGCGACCCAAACTAAAACATTTTTTTTAATTAAAAATATTAAGTTGCACCACTCTGACACATACAAAGATAAATAAACACTCCTTCAAACCTATGATCATTTCAGTGCATGCTTTTCACCCTTCTCTTTCCATAACTAGGGTTATACTGGGGGCAGCCATTAGCAATTCCTCCATTTCCAGACACCATCTACTCCACCAGTTTGCCGGATTTTGTCCCGGCAATTTGAAAGGAAGGGAGGGGCTCCTCCAATAAATGTAAAATATTTTATATGTGTCATCATGCAGCTGAAAAGAGGCTGCTATTTATTATTATAATTTAGAAAATAGATTTTATTTCTGAAATCTTGTATTTTTAATTTGGGTCCACTTTAAGCGTAAGTATTTAAAATGTAACAATTTTTTTTGCAATAGTGGTCCTTTAATAAATTGGAGGTCCACATGAACAGAAGCCATGTCTTCTGCCTGGAAGCCCTGTCCTCTTCCTTCTTGCTATCCACAAACCAGAGTACATCAGTGGCTTCTAGCAATGATTTCATTGTTTGTGGACATAAAAAAAGGGATGGAGAGAAGGAAGGTCAATCGGCACTGCAGGTGCTTTATTCCAAAAGCAGGCACAGGTACAGTACAAAAATTGCAAAAATAAAAATTGGTCACATATCATATGATGGAGTGTGGTGATGCGGTGGGTGCTGGGGGAAGATGCCTGATGGCAGTTTCGCGCTGCAAATGCGCTTCAACGGAGGCTAAGTTGCGGGGCTCCCTCTTGCCGAGCTTAACCACTTAAGGACCAGGGGTGATTTCGCTGATCTGTGCAGCGTGGGCTCTACAGCCCACAGCACAGATCAGCAAGGAGGCTGAGCGATCAGACTTACCCCCTTTTTTCCCCATTAGGGGGATGTCCTGCTGGGGGGGTCTGATCGCCGCCGGCTCTGTTCGTTCAGCGGGGGGGGGGGGGGCTCCTTAAAGCCCCCTCCGCAGCGAATTTCCTCCTCCGTCCCCTTCCGTCCCTCCCCTTCCTCCTATGGGCAGCGCAGGACGGAGGTCCGTCCTGCGCCGCCTAGAGTCAATGTCGCCGAATCAGAATGCGGCGATCCCCGGCCAATCAGAGGCCGGGGATCGCCGATCTACGTCACGGCGCTGCTGCGCAGCAGCGCCGTGTGATGTAAACAGTGGGGAATTCTTCCCCGCATGTTTACATTATGCGTGCGAGCCGCGATCGGCGGCTCGCACACTGTTCACGGAGGCAGTCTCCGTGAACTAGCATGGAAAGCGGCCGTTTCCATGCTATACTACTAACGACCCGCCGACGCCTATCGGTGTTAGGCGGTCGTTAAGTGGTTAAATACATGAAGTTCGGCGTTCGGCGTGTCTGCGCCGTTTGGTGCCGCCCATAGCTTCCCTGATTGGCCAGAAATGCGGTGGAACAAATAAGCGCTCTTTTTTTTTTTTTTTTTTTTCAAAATTAATTTCCGGAACCCTGGCACTACACTCCATCATATGGTATGTGACCAATTTTTATTTTTGCAATTTTTGTACTGTACCTGTGCCTGCTTTTGGAATAAAGCACCTGCAGTGCCCATTGACCTTCCTTCTCTCCATTCCTTGAATATCTGCTCTTCACCATATCAGAGCACGCAGTGTGCACCATAGCAGGAGAAGAGAGTGTGTGTACATCCTGCCTACATCCTTCCAGCGGTAGCTGTCCCCAAGCTGCAGTGCCAACCATTCCTTTCTTCCCCCTTCCTTTTGCCTACATGCAGAAAAAAAGGGAAAAGCAAGGCTCAAAGTCAAACGTAAAGATCTCTGTTTAATGTAGACCTGACATAAATAAATAAAGTGATCTGGGTTGTGGGTGCACGGGAAAGGCTATGGATCATCATTACAAAAGTAATTGTAGCACTTTTTTTTTCAAATTTAAACAGCATTATCAGTTTACAAATGCTGCAAACTCCACTAGTTCTTTTCAATACAAAAATTATTGAAGCAGAAGGTGAAAGGTGATAGGTGGCTGCTGAGGCCATCAGAAATTAATAAATTTTTTTCTATATATACTTATTGTGTAGCAGCCCAGAATTTCTTGAATAGTTCAAGTTTTCTCATTCCTTGTGGGTTATATTTTTCTTTTTTTTTTCTGCTGCATTGAATGTGCTATAATACCTACCTTAAATTATATGTCAGCTGATGTTGAGCTTGTAAAGCTTTATTTAGCCTCTCACATGTGACCTCAAGTACCGTGTGTGTACATGTTCATATGTGTGTCTGTGTTTGTGTGTTTATGTATGAGAGCGCGTGTGAACTCAAGACATTTAATGAAAATATGCCCTTTACAGCTCCCACCTTTATTCATTTTTTAACAGAAAAGGAATTCTGACAGGTTGAGATTTAGGCGCTGCCACATTTAAAACTACTTCTGGAAAGTATTGCTAGAAGGCAGTACAAATCAACAAAGTAACCAGTTTCAGAAGACACAGTGTGCAACTGTTCAACTCCCGGCCATTAAAAGAATGGAGGAACACAGATAGAAAATATATACTAATAGCTTCAGCCTTGGTGTATAGCTGTCTCTCTACAAATCTTTACTCTGTTTCTATTTTAAACAATGAGCTTCTCTGAAGCACATAGAACACTGGAGAGATGTTTCAGCTGTCAGTACAGTATAAAGTCTTGGAACAGCTTGCTCTCCAGATATCATCTTGGCATATAGTCTTCTGGTAAGCCTGTAAAGTTCCTGGACCTAAGCGCTTTATCTACCGTCCTGATATATCCATCAATCAAATCCTTCATCTCTCGTGTGAAGGGATCCAAGACTGTCTGGCTGGAGCCCAAACGTTTGAAATTCCCATCCTTGTTGTTCTCCACACAAAGGAGACGGTCCTCATTTATCGGTAGCTTGAGAAATGCCACCATTTCCTTTAACTTTCCAATAAGGTCCTTCTTCAAATCTTCATAGTGGACTACAAGCAATTTCTTCCCAAACTGGAGCCAGTCCAATGCGTGTGACGCCCACCAGGAAGCATAGCTGTTAACGAATTCTGGCCATTCTGCAAGAGAAGACAGAAGAGAGAGACATTAAGTATTTTTAGACACTTAAAGATTTCCATACTGTATGGAAGACTTCCAGGCCAAAAAGATAGTTTAAGAAATCTGCATTCAGCTGTCAGACATAATCCTTTGCGGTAGAGCACTTAAAATGATTTATTTGTGGTGTTGAATATGTAAATAGAAAATTGTTATCTACTTTTGCAAGCTTTTCCTACTCTCTTTTATTCCAAGCGCTCCTATCTGTACCATCTTAAAAGAGAATGTATTGTTTAAATAATATGCATTTGTTTTAATATTGATTTTTATTGTGTTTAGTCATTTTTGCAATGATTTATAACATACATTATTTTATAAATAAACATAGCAGTTTGGGGATGTTACTATTTAACTGGCAAAGTTTTGTGAGCTAAAAAGCACATTGCCTTACTTGTCTTATTAAAAACAAGTTAGTTATTAGTTTAAACAAATTCTAAAGGCTCATGCAAATAAACACTGCTGAGATGCTTACTGAGGTTCCGGGCAGAAATATAACAAGTGTACAGGTAGTCCCCAGTTAACAAACGAGATAGAGACTGTAGGTTCACAATGTGCTATCTCTATCCCCTGTACCTCCTCTGTGCCCCCTGTGCCTCCAGTGTCCCTCTGTGTCACATCTGCCCTCTGTGCCTGCTTATACAAGTTTAAAATCCATTTTTTCTTTTAATTTTTTTAATCAATTTTCTCAAAAAATACAAATCCAATTTGAAACATTTTTTTTGACTTGTTCCCATGGAAACACTGAATCCACACCATTCGTATCGGTGGGCCGTTCGTTTGTAGGTCGGGGACTACCTGTACAGGAATCCTACAAGAATGTTTAGCTATTCAGCACACCTGGAGTATATTCACTAAACTGTGGTAATCAGAATAGCAGAATACGTTAATACCGCATTCACACATTAAAGTGGACCCAAACTCTTGCACAGCACCTAACGAAAAGTCTTCATTGCACATACTGTATAGCTGCATAATATTCAGTGTTGCTGTGTTATTTCTGTTTTATTGTGTTCAGTAATTTTTGCAATGATTTAGAACATAACATATTTTATAAATAAACATAGCAGTTTGGGGATGTTACTGGTTTATCTGGCAAAGTTTTGTGAGCTAAAAAGCACATTGCCTTACTTGTCTTACTAAAAACTAGTTAGTTACTAGTTTAAACAAATTCTAAAGGCGGATGCAAATAAACACTGCTGAGATGCTTACTGAGGTTGCGGGCAGAAATCTAACATGTGTACCGGAATCCTACAAGAATGTTTAGCCATTCAGCACACCACGAGTATATTCACTAAACTGTGGTAATCAGAATAGCAGAATACGGTTATACCGCATTCACACATTAAAGTGGACCCAAACTCTGGCACAACACCTAACGAAAAGTCTTCATTGCACATACTGTGTAGCTGCATAATATTCAGTGTTGCTGTGTTATTTCTTAATTTAGCTGTAAACAGAGACTGCAAGTGCAGGATCTCTGCCACTGTCTCCTCATACATAAACACTGAGGCTTAGCCCTTTTACTGCCCCCTACAAAGTGAATCCAGATTAAAGTTTCTGTTTTCTTAGGGTTTCCATCAATTGTAATAAATATTTTTTATAAAGTTTCTTGTAATAGATAGCAGAGAGGCCGCCGCGGTGGTGAGTGGCATGGCTCCGCCGCACAGTTACATGTTGGAGTTTTGCCTGGTCCCTCAATTGCACATAGACTGAGGGCTATGCGCGCGTGCGCCAGTCGACAGGACCTTTATGCAAGTAGAAGGGGAGTCAGCTGATCAGCCGGTCAGCTGACTCCAGTAGTGCTCCGGATTGGCTGAGTGATTGGGGAGGCGCTGTGGAGTATGTGTGAGTATGTATAGGACCTGCCTGTCAGTTGCTCTTTGTCTGCTGTTGCAAATGCTACGTGTTAGCACTCAGACCTTAGTCAGATCCGAAAGTGTGCTAGAATCAGCAGGAGCTGGGGATCCACACTTAGGCAGATTCTGTTGATAGCTTAAAGTACTAATTGAATTGTATTATTTGTTATGACCCTCTGCTAGCCTTGACTACTCTTCTGTCTTCTGATTCTGTGCCTATGCCTATATGATCTTGTTACCGACTCAGCTTATACCTCACTCTGATTCAGTCTTCTGTCCTGGTACCGTATCTGTCCGTGTGTTGCCGATCCTGCCGATCCTGCCGATCCTGCTTGTCTGACTCTTCTACCCTCACCAGTGAGCTTAGTTCTGGTGAGGGATTCTCAGTTTAGTAATCACCTGCTCCTCAGGTTGATATCTGCAGTACAGTCTTAATCACCTGCTCCTCAGGTTGATAGCTGCAGTACAGTCTGAATCACCTGCTCCTCAGGTTGATAGCTGCAGTACAGTCTTAATTACCTGCTCCTCAGGTTGATAGCTGCAGTACAGTCTTAATCACCTGCTCCTCAGGTGACTAGTTACTACAGTACTGTCCTCATCACCTGCTCCTCAGGTGATCAGAAGCTGCAGTACAGTCTTGATCTCCTGCTCCTCAGGTGATCACCTGCTGCAGTACAATCTGAATCACCTGCTCGACGAGTGATCAGTATATGTTGTCTTACTGTGCATCACCCGCTCCTCGGGTGAACCAATCACTAATTCATCTGTGTCTCCAGCCTGCTGGAGTACTGATTCCAGTGTTCTATAGAGATACCTCCCTCTACCAGCTCCTCTGGGATAGTGGGTATCTCTATCTATATTTACTGTTGCCCCAAACACTTATCTTAAACCTGGGTGTCCTGTGTCTTGCTATACTTGCATTATTGGTGATTCTGCAGATCACCACATAATCAGGTATAACATCTGTACTATTGGTGATACTGCAGATCACCAATAATCAGAAAATCTGTTCTTGCTGACACCGATCGTTACATTTCTCATGTTGTGCTAATCCTTTAGAGCAAAGAGAAAATTTTGAGTTTAGTTCCACTTTAATAGTGAACGCATGCAATAATAATATTGATTTGATTGCCACGCCCCTTTTGAAAACGCCAGAAATCCGGCAAAACATGTCAAGGCCAGTGTGCTCTGGCGACTGATGGTATTGGACACCTGCCGACAGCCGCATCTGCCCTCTGTGCTTGGACAGCGCCCCACTTATTCCCTCTCCTTGGCTGTATCATCTGGGACCTACTGAGCTGAACTGGCAAAAAGATTCCTACTGGAAGATATGCTATCTGGCCTTGCAGTCGCACAAGGATATCTCCATGGGGACAGCGATGTGACCAGGTTTGTCAACAGGACACTGGTGTACTGTACTAGCCCTAAAAGTACTGTATGCGATTTCTCAGAGAATAGCAGGGAATGCTCGCGTGCATGTGTGATCGTTTTTTGCCAAGTCTCCGTGATCAGCCTGCGGGTGGCAGGTTGTAGAAAAAAAACACGGTTATTTAGATGTACAGCGCTGTGATCTACTGCAGTGCTGTACGGGGGACAGCTTTGTCACTGAGCTGTCCCCTCGATTGGCTCACAAGGTGATCACTCTTATAGGCTGATGCCTATGAGAGTCGATCACACTGATTGGCTCTCAATCAGATGCCATCAACAAAAAGGTCTCTTGGTGGCAATAAAAGGAGGGCAGATTTATTTGTGTGCTAAGTTGTATGGTCCTGCAGCAAATTGTTAAAGCTGCATAGTGCAGAATTGTAAAAAATGGCTTCGTCACTAGGGGGGGTGTAAGCCTGTGGTCCTCAAGCAGCTAAAAACCAACAGATATAGATAAAAAAGCTATAAAGTGCTCATTCATACAATATAAAATGTATAAAAAAAATATACTGTTAAACCGAAAAATCAAACAAACATTGAAAATCCTCGATGAGTTGCATTTTAATTAGTATTCGTATCTATTTTATTATTGTGGACTGTTATAATATATCATTTTCATTATGAACAAATAACATCCATACAGTACTTTAACAGCTACAAAATCTTCTATATATTTTATAATATTTAAGAAGGGCCCGAGTAGCAGGATAAAATATTGGATACTGTGAGGATCCGCTGGGCTGCCTGAGCAGGCAGGCAGCCTTTTGACCACTGTTCAGGTCTGCATTCTGCAGGTCTCTGGAAGAGAGACCTTTTGTCAGTATTGCAGCTTGCTGCTGAGGAATTTGGATACACTCGTTATGCAAATCCCCTACCTGCTTCCTTTGATGACTGGCAATATAAAGAGCTATGTTTCCCAGAGTCCTTTGCTGGACATAAGGTTTAGTTCCTGTGAAACACTCGCCTGGAGTGTCAGCCTTGCTCTTTATTTGAAGATTAGCCTAGAGTAATTCCTGGGACTGCACTAGGCAGGTTTCCCTAGTGCAGTTAGGATTGCCTATCTGTGTTGTTTGTCTCTTGCGATTGTCCTGTCCCAGCGGTGGTCGACAGGAAATTGTTCTGTGTGTCTGGGTGCTAACCGGAACAGCGGTTGTTACTGGTAGCCCCTTCTGATCTGTCTTACTTGGATCGCACTAGCCTCTTGCGCTAGTGCTGTGGATCCTTCTGTCCTGTCTCCCTGGATCGCACTAGCCTCTTTCGCTGGTGCTGTGGATCCTATCTCTCGCTTGCTCCTGTGTTTGTGTGTCTGTCTTGTCGGCTACGAACGCTTGCTGGAGGCTCGGTGAGGTAACCGTTAAGCAAGCGCTCGCGTCCTCTGTTTCATGTTTGTCTGTCGGTGGTTAGTTAGGCGTGCTTGTCTCTGTTGTGCTTATCACGCGGAGACCGCGCATAAACGCGTGCACTGTTGCAAATGAGTGCGGTGTTCGTGTTTAGCTAGCGTTTGTTATTTTCCTTATCTTCCCATTGTATGATTTGCTGTGCCTTTGCTACTCTCGTGTTCTGCCTTGCTGTAGCCTTGTGTCACCTCTGGCAATCGCCTCTCTCGCGATTGCGTTCCTACTTCATATCTGCTGTTGTGTATGCACCATCGCGGGTTGGCGACTAGTTTGGTGCACACACATACAATCTGTCCCTGTGCTCATTCTCTTCCGCAATCGCTTCTCTTGCGATTGCATTCTCACTTGGTTTCTTCTGTTGTGTGTCCACCGTCGCAGGTGGCGGCTAGATTGGTGGACAAACATACATTCTTCATCTGTGCTTATTTGGTCTTGTGTCGCTGTTAGCAATCGCCATCTCCGCCGATTGCCTTCTCACTTTGTCTTCCTGGTTGTGTGTTCATCGTCGCAGGGTGGCGACTAGTTTGGTGAACACACATACCCTCTGTCACTTTGATCTCTGTCTTTCAGGGCTACTTTGCCCTGCATTTCTTCCCTTCGTACAATTCCTGTCTGGCGTGTGTGGCAGGGCAGAGGAGCTGTTCCTCTGCACTCCACAGCTCCCCCTGTCGACAGGAATTTCCCTCTACAGGTGCATTGCACCTTTTGCTGGGTTCCCGCAAATTACACGCTTGTGGAGGATTTCCGCAGTGTCAGCGCACGTCTTGTGCGCTGATCACAGAGAGAATTCCACAATCGTTACAGATACATTTAATTTGGTCATTATCACTTTTTGAATAGGTTACGTTTCCTCTTCTGCTATTCCTGTCTGATCCCCCATATTCTCATGTAGGTAAAAATAGATATGGATGTGGCACCCTAGTGATATATTTACACACATATATATATATATATATATATATATATATATATATATATATATATATATATATATATATATATATATATATATATATATATATATATATAACCCCCACCTTCATTGCCACCAAAATTCTGAAAGTGAACCCGAGGTGACGTGTGACATGATGAGATAAACATATTTATGTAGTGCAAAACATTTCAAAATTAAGGCTGCTTATCTTTTTTTTATTTTGCTGCCTGAAAGAGTTAATTTTTAGGCATGCAAGTGACAGCTTCTGTATTGTCAGTACCTTGTCAGCAATACAGTAAACTTCACTGATAAGCAAATTATAGCCCTAAAAGTTTTCCTGGCAGAATACAACTTCTGAGGGCAGGGAAGAGATAGAAAAAAGTCAATAGTTCATGTAGTTTAACACTGGGACACTTAATTGATTGCCATTGAGCAGAGAGCAATTAAAAATTCAGTCTACTTTGAAAATGTTTAAATATATAAAATAAAACCATGGGGTATGTAAAAATGGAGTAGTAGTAGGAGAAATGCAATTGTTCACCTCATCTGTTTATTTTTTGACCTAAGGTTCACTTTAACTGTTGCAGCACTGGCAAAGCTAAGATGAAAAACAAAAGAAAAATGTTTTGGAAATGGTAAGCTCCAACTATATTAAATGTCAGTTCAAGTTTGTAATAATAACCTTAAAGCGAACCTTAAGTCACCTAAAAAAAATGAGATGAACTCACCTGGGGCTTCCCTCAGCCCCCAGCAGACGATCGGTGCCCTCGCAGCTCCGCTCCGATGTCCCAGGACCCGCCGGCGACGACTTCCGGTTTCGCCGTCACCGGCCGACAGGCATGGGAACGCGAGTGATTGTTCGCGTTCTAGCCTGTATATCGCCCCCTATGCTGCTATTGCGGCCAGGAGGCCGCAATAGCAGCATAGGGGGCGATATACAGGCTGGGAACGCGAACAATCACTCACGTTCCCATGCCTGTCGGCCGGTGACGGCGAAACCGGAAGTCGTCGCCGGCGGGTCCTGGGACATCGGAGCGGAGCTGCGAGGGCACCGATCGTCTGCTGGGGGCTGAGGGAAGCCCCAGGTGAGTTCATCTCATTTTTTTTAGGTGACTTAAGGTTCGCTTTAAAGGAATGAGGAGGCTTGGATAAAGGGTTAAAAACAAACATAAAACCATGTCTTAATAGGCAACAAAGGCACTTAAAATATGAATCAGGGTGTTTTGCACATTTATACCAAGGCCAAGATGTGATTCAAAGTATTTTGCATTGCTGTACAGACATTGTAGAAGCACAGTGACATAGTGGATAGCACACTAGATGGGCCCCGAGCTGTATCTGGGCACGGACATTATGTGCATTCTATTTGTATGTGCCCTTGTGTTTGAGCGGGTTTCTTCTGGGCAATCTAGCTTCCTCCAACATCCTAAAAACATAGGTAAATTGGCGTTCCTCCAAAGTGCCTTTAGACTATAATGGACATGTGACTATGGTAAGGATAAGATTGTGAGTCCCTCTACAGGGACAGATAGTGACGTGACTATATACTTTCCAAAGGGATGTGGAAGATGGCATCATTATATAAATACAAAATAAATAGATTCCTACCTTTGCTTTTCCAGTGTCTCTCTGTGGCATATCCCAGGTGCCCTGCACACTTCCTGTTGAATTCTGCCATCAAGGCTTTGTATGGGTTGCGAATCAGCAAAATGGAGGAATCATACATTTCAATCTCTCTTTTACCACTTTCATGAGTCTTGACACATATTGTTCGGCCACTCCTCCAGTGATCTTTTTCTCCTTTAAAACCTGAGTTAAAAAAAGGCATCTGTATTAAAGCGGATCTGAGATGAAAAACTAACTAACAAATAACTTGTATAAATATCTTATCTAGAGGTTAGATTTAACAGAATATGATTATTTAACCCTGTGTTACAATGACAGCAGCCATGTTGTTTGTAAACATTACACAGAGGCAGGCTTATCTGCATCTTGAGCAAAAAGACCTAATCCCCCTCCTTCTCCCTCCTCCCCTCTGCCTCTGAAATATCTGGCTAGTAATACCTCCCCTCCTCCTGCCCAGACTGAGCTCCCATGAGCCCTTGCTACTGTCTGAAAGTGCCTTGGCTCTCTGAGAACCTGTGGGCGTGGCTTATTTAGTTTATAGGGAATTAGAGTATTAAAACGAAAACAAAAAAGTATTTGGCTTGAGGAATGCCCTATAAACAATAGGAAAGGAACACAATTATGCAATGAGTAAAAGTTCACCTCGGATCCACTTTAACTTCTAAATGCAGCATTCTTTGATAGAACCTACATTCTGTTGGCTATTGTCTATCTTGCAAGTCAGGCAGAATTTACCTTTGTTGAACAATGTCCCATCAAAGTAGTAACTTCCAGTATAGAATCCAGTAGCATGCTCAATTAAGTGCCGCACCCAGGTGTTTCCAGCTCCAGGGAAGCTTGATAAGGCAATAAACACTTTGGACTTGGTAGGTAGGAACTTTCGAGTTGTGCATCTTGTATCTGAGAGAGAAAAGTTAAGTTCCGATCACTTAAGAGAAACATATCTTTCAATAAGGGCAGGGATGTGACTTTATACAATTAGTAATTTTGTAAGTATAATCACAATGACTAGGTGGTGACAGAGGTTATCAGTCTTTACTTGCAGTACTGGGTTCCAACAACAGCATAAATAACATTTGTAAAGTGCTTTTCTCCCATAGGGCTCAACACAGATAAGCATGGCTCAAACTAATAATTGGTTGATTGGTACGTTTACAGCTCAGAGAAAGAATTCTATAAGTCTGCAAATGCCAGGCTAAACAGTTGGCTTTTCAGTCTGGATATGAAAAACTCCAGGATTAGGGCTGCCTTTACTGGGCATGGTAGGGAATTCCAAAGGGTAGTAGCAGCATGGCAGAAGGCTCTGACTCCAAAGTTTTTGAGGTGCAAGTTTATGGGTCCTGCTGATCTGAGGTTGTGAGAGGTGTGGAGCAGTTTCAACAAGTCCTTCATGTATCCAGGGCCTAAATTGTGTAGGGATTTGAATGTCAACTGTCAAAGCTCAGATCTAGGCCAGGACATCATCTGCAAGGAGCTTGTATGCTCGACCCATGTTTTTTTTTTTTTTTTTTCTTTTTTCTTTCTTGCTTTAGTGGGTTGTCTCTGGGCAGCTCAGGTTTTTTCAAGATAAATGCAAAATGCAAGATAAATGCAAAATCAAATGCACTATAGATTAATTGTTTTCCTATCTTGCTTTCCACTTACAGTAGGTTGTAGAAAATTAACATATCTGAAAGATTTTGGACTAGTCCGTCTCATCATGGCAGATTCTCAGCATTACCTTTATTCTTTACAAAAGCACTCCTTGGGGAGGAGCTATAAAAATATATCCCGGACAGCCTGTCTAATTGTTTGCGAGCTATTTTGGCATTTGGACTGAAAAACTTCTGCTCAGTCATTGCTTTGGAATTTAAGAAACATTCAGGGCTCGTTTCCACTGTTGCAGTGCGGAATCGCCTGGATTCCACCGCGGACGAAATCGCATGCGGATGCGTTTCCGCATGCTGGTTTCCCCGCGATTTCGCATGCGATTTCGCATGGCTAGGAAGCAGGCGAATTTAACCATGTCACTGCCTGTGTAAAGTTCCATAGCCTTACATGCGAAATCGTACGCGAAATCGCGGGGCAAACCGCATGACAAAGCCGCATGCGATTTCCCTATTAAAAGCATTGCGGGCGATTCGCCCGCATTCCTGCCGCACGCGAAATCTGACGGCTCTGCCTTGCAGATTTTCCCCACACACCAAAACGCACCCGCATGACGCACAAGTGGAAACAATCCCATCCACTTGTATTGCCTATGCGAATCCGCATGCAGTGCCTGCATGCGGATTCGCTATAGTGGAAACGAGCCCTAAAGAATCCCCCACAGGCAGCTGTAAGTGAAAACAGGTTTGCTTTAAACCAGCTAATCACTGTCTTGATGCAGCATAGAAGTCACAGCAAGTAGCTGTTTTTTTCCGCTTACCAGTGAGTGACGTCCTCCCTGATTATTTCTTGGTACATTTACAGCCTACACTGGAAATTATGTGCAAAGGAAGGACTCCTTCATTAGTGTCATTTACATCTCATTGGAAAACAAGAAGCTCATTTTATGATGCTGCAGCATAGGATAATAACAGGGGACCTATGACCCATTCAGATGGTTTATTAGTGAGCACTTTGTTCCTCTCAGCTGGACTGGGAATCCAGCTCCAACACAGCTCAGTGCATAAGCTAATATCAAGAACAAGCAGCTTTGCCTAAGGATGCATGAATTATTAAAAGAGATTTACTGGGTGTCTCTGACTTGTGTCAAAGCATTGGCTGTTTCATCTGTAGAAAACACAGAGGTGAAACGTGTCACCAAATTATTATTTAACAAATCAATATCTTTGATGTTGGAACAAAAGTCAGGTCTGTGCTCTAGATGCATACAAAAGAGCTTAATACAGGCTACACCAAAAATGCTGAGTTAATTCTATTCCATTTACATTACATCAGCATATAGCTGTATATACCGTATGTTTAAAATAATCAAACATTCAACCTTGTTCATAAGCTTTGTTGAAGTCACTGATAAATAGTTACAAAATTAAGACATGAAAATGCAACCTATTCTACAGTGACCAGATTTGTCTTGGCCTCACCTGGGATGGTGCTGTGGGAAGAGGAGTTGGGGCAGCCTGCCTAGCTAAGTTATTCACTTTAGCCAGAGGATACTATTGACCTGATGAAGCTGGGAATGCCCACAAAATGCTATGTATGATCCCATGGGAAGAGCCATATTGATGGCCATTGTTTAGGTAACAAAGCCTGGGTTCACAAGCTAAGCCTTCCTGGTCAATACTAGCTTGCAAGGAGGGAAGGAGATAAAAAATGTTTGGGGAGTGGGGTGATTTTTTTACTCTACAACTTCCACAGCAATCCCAGAAGTGCACCTTAACTCGTGTGTTCATTTTTTTTCTGTGGTCACTCCGTGCTGTAACACGCAATGTGATTTTCAGTTGCAGTGTGATGCGATTTCAAAATTGTACCAATGCAAAAGGACCCTAAAGTGCCATCCTGCACACAGGTGAATCTTTGCAAAGGTGATTTTGTCAGTGATGGAAGCCCTCAGATCTCTAAAAAAAGTGCACTATTATTGCAGAAATAACAATATTTATCTGGTGATCAGGTGATCACCTAATTTGCTTTTATAAAACACATAAAAGCAAACTGGTATCTATAAACCTGACATGAGGTGCAGAATGCCACCACGTTCTAGAAATACTGACTAGCCACATAGTAACACATTTTAGGCCCACTCCTTATATTAGTTTGCTTAGCTACGAACAAGCAAAGCATATTCAAAATATCAAACACTTTTAGCATCAGTACTCCCCTCTCACACAATGAAGCAATTATTCTGTGGAGATGATTATCTCTGAAGCCATATCTCTTAGATAGAGGGGTATTATTCCGTTTTTTACCTTTACGCACCACATCAAAGTGGTGATGTATGTTTTCCACATACAGGAAAAGCAGAAAGAAGCAGACAGTTTACCTTACAATAAAAATGATTAACATTGGCGATATATTATATATTATTTAAAGCAAAGTCCTGTAAGTTGGTGGAAAAACACTTTCTTTGATTCATGCATCTCCAGGGAGGTCGGAGAGTGATCATCTTAATTTGGTGGAATAGTCAGGTGTTTGGTGTCATAAGCTTACATTTCAATAGAATATAAAGTGACTTTTTCATATATATTTTTTGTTTGTTTATTAGGTTTATTAGGCTTTTCCTTTTTATTAGGAAACATGAACACACACAGGAAAGCTTCTTATTTATTTGAGGCTCGACATACCGGGGAAACTGGCAGTCATTGCCGCTACAAGGACTTTTAATCTTGCTTTTGTCCTAAAGGTGGCCACACACAATACATTTTTTTTTTACATTTTGTGAAAAAACGCGGAAAAGCCGCCGCACGTACTCGGAGTAAGGTGGCTAATTCCGCGGCAGTTGGCGCGCAGGGACCTGCATTCACTGGCCTGACGGAGCGCGGAGAAACCGCCGCATGCCCAGAGAACAGGGCGGCGGATTCCGCGTCCGACGCGGTGGTTTGCACGCATAGGCCTACCTCTGTCTGTACTGCTGAACACGGAGAAAACGCTGCACGCTCGGACAGCGGTGCGGCGGATTTCGCATCCAACACAGCAGATACATTACAACACATGTCTGGTGTGGCTGGGACTAATAGTCCACACAGGTTCAGAAGGACGCGTGTGCGCGCTGAGAGGCAGAGCCTTTATGACAGTCAGAAGGGTGTCAGCTGATCCAGCCGATCAGCTGACAATTCTATCAGGTTTCATTGGTCCAGCACTTAGGGGAGGCGCCGGAGAGCGCTTGTGTATATATACTGGGTGCTGGTCATTTCTCTGGTGTCTGGCGTTGCGATCACTACGTGGTAGCACTCATACCTTGTCAGTATCTGTGTTATATTAGTCCAGTTTCCAAGGTGTTGATGATCAAGGAACTCACACCTTAGTCTAGGAATTCTGTGATTATCTGTGTTTATATCTAGACCAGTTTCCTAGGTGTTGATGACCAAGGAACTCACACCTTAGTCTAGGAATTGTTGTTTATTTGTTATGACCTTCTGCTTTCCTGACCATTCTTCTGATCTCTGATTTTGTACCTTTGTCATTCTGATACTCTGTTGCCAAACTCGGCTAGTCTTAGGATTCTGCATCTGTCTCCTGTCTCTGTACTTTATCTGTCCGTGTGTTAACGACCTGGCCTGCCCGACCTCGAGAACTATCTCTCCCGTTAAGAGATAGTTCACAGATCTGTCAATGACACTCCCTCATTGGTGTCACTCACGTTCTGTCCTTCCCACTCTCGGCCTGACTCCTCCCTGCGGAGAGTTCAGACTAACAGAAGGAACTTGCTGCGGAGCAGTACTCCTTATTGCTCTAGCACCTGATCTTCAGGTGCGGTCCTCAAAGTATTACTGTTGCACCAAAACACTCTCATCACTCAGGTGTCCAGAGGTTAGAGATATATCTGATTATCGGTGATACTGCAGATCATCAATAATCGGGTATATATCTGCATTCTCGGTGATACTGCAGATCACCGGTAATCAGACCCTCTCTGTGTTACACCGATCATTACACATTTCTTTTCAATTCAAAGATTACAATCATTTTTATCTGATTGTTTGTAACATTTAAACAATCTGACCAATGTACACACATACAGTACATTTCATTTTTCCCAATTATGAAAAAAAATGATTGAAAACGCTTAAAAAATAGCTTGGGTGTACATATTAATAAATTGACAATCTACCACACACCATTCAATTTTCATGAAAATTGATCAGAAAAATCCATCACTCCCAATCAACTTATATTGAAAAAATAGCAAATCCATTTCTTGCTTGAATTAAAAAAAAAAAGTTAGATTTTTCGGGAGACAACCAATTGTTTTTATTGAACTGCTGTAAAATGGGATCATTTTGTTGTACTGTGTGTGCCCACCTGCGTGTGAAAATAACCTTTAATCATTGATCCTGCCCAGGCTTATAACCTATAAAGGTGTGTATTATAATGCTAGGAACAAAGGGGTGTATTCACTCAATGTCAGTAAAACTGTTGTGTGCAGAGGGCAATTCGTACAATTAGTGCAAGCAGTGTTACCTATGTAACAAGGGTACACTAACTACCTGTTGGGAGTACACGTAAAATTGCTCTGTGTCCTTTGCGCATAACAGTTTACTAATTAATACAAATGCAGTAATGTGCCTTACCTATTCCCTCTCTGCTACATGCTACATAGACTTAGAGACGTGTTTCAGACAGCTGATGGTCAAGCTAGCAAATTAGTTTTCTGCCAGTTATTAGGCAAATGGTATCATGTGATACTTGTAAACATCATGTAATACTGAGTGACCCGTGAGCTGGTGGAACAAAAATCATAATTTTTTTTTTATGAAAGTGGCTAAGACTAGAATCAGGGACTAATGGAAAGTTAGAATGGGAGAAACTTTAGCTTAAGCCTCATACACATGTGCTTGCATTGTCACACTGCAGGGATCTGGACTTAATTACTCAGGTGACTGTTTAAGGCCACCTCTGTATTGATGCATTGCTAGCCTGCAGGCTAGCCATGGATTTTATTGCCACGGAGTGACGGCACAGAGCACAACAGAGCAATGTAATGTATTGTAAAAAGTAAAGAGCCATTTTCAGGATAAGAATACAGCTACTGTCCCTACAACTAATTTAAAGTGAGAAGTACCCATATTTTTTGGACCATAAGACACTCCTGACCATAAGGCGCACCTAGCTTTAGAGGTACTAAAACAGGGAAAATAATATACTAAATCTGGTGCACTCATGGTGCACGGGCATCTTATAGACCTCCACCCCCCCCCCACCCCCCAATTATTCTGTACCTCTTGTATCCCCACAGTACATTTTGTGTCCCCCTCTGTGTCCTCCTTTGTCCCCTGTGTCATCCCCTTTCCCCCGGGTCCTCCTCTGTGTCATCCTCCTGTCCCTCCTATGTCCTTCTCCATCCCTCCTGTGTCATCCTCTGTGTCTTCCCCTGTTCCACCTGTGTCATCCTCTTCACTCTCATCTGTCCCCTGTGTCCTCCTCTGGGCCCCACATCCGTCCCCTGTGTCCTTCTCTGTCACCCTTCATCCTCCTCTGACCCCCTTATGCCTTAGTTTACAAAAAAAAAATGCATTCCTTTGTGTAGTTACATATGCCAGTGTGAAGGTTCCTCTGGGCGTGTGTGTCTTACCACTAGTCCTGTAACATACATTATGTGCAAGCATACTATTCATCAACCTGTTTAACCACTTGACGCCCATAGGCTTACACCCCCCTAAAGACCAGGCTATTTTTTACAATACACGGCTGTGCATCTTGGTCAGGGTGCTGCACAGCCCTGCAGTTCAGCACACAAACACACTTTACCTCCTTTTAGTGTCCTTAATAGGACACTCTGTCGAAGGTATCTGATGCGATCTTTGTTTTTGATTTTTTTATTAGAAAGCATCAGCCTATGAGAGAGCTCCATCTCCCAACCAATCCGGGGGACAGCCGAGTGACAGACGTACAGTGCTGCAGGAGATCGCAGCGCTGTACAAAGGTAAATAAAGGGGAATTACTTCCCCTTTTGGCAGAAAACGGCCTGCTAGACACGATCGCGGCTAGCAGGCTGATCACGGAGACCCGCTTCGTGAAACGGCAGGGAACGATTGCGCATGCACACACGCATTCCCTGCCAAACTGCAGCTCCAGGACTTGATGCCAATTTGCGTTAGGTGGTCCTGGGGCTGCCGCCGTGGTCACGCCCATTGGCGTGACGCGGTCTTTAGGTAGTTAAACACTAGAAGCACATATCATCAATTTCCACTCATGGAGTAAGATAGTGTATCAAAACTAATCTCACTAGTGTTAATTCAATTTTCACACTAATTGCAGAGTAGCAATCACGATTGTCACATCAAAACATTATATATATGCAGTGTAACGATCGGTGAAGCACAGAGAGGATCTGATTACCGGTGATCTGCAGTATCACGGGGAATACAGATGTATACCAGATTATAAGTGATCTGCAGTATCACCGATAATCCGATATACTAGCTAACCTCTGTTCACCTGAGTAGAGTGTAGTGTTTGGTGTAACAGTAACACTTAGAGGACTAGGCCTCAGTACAGCAAGGAGTACTGCACAGATTCCTTCCGCAGACCTGAGCTCTCCAAGACGTAGGGTTGCCAGGTGTCTGGTTTTACACCGGACAGTCCGGTTTTTGTGCGCTGTGTCCGGTGCAAAAAGGCATGCTAAACCGGACAATTAAGTTGTCCGGTTTAGAGCCCCCCCCGCAGCGCAGGAGGAGAACAGCGCAGCAGAGAGAGAGCTGGGAGCAGCGGTGGAGAAGCGGGGCAATCTCCCCCCCCCTTCCCTCACCTTAGGGTGCTCTCTCTCCCCCGCTGTCTCCTCCAGGATGATGTGCAGGCTGGCGAGTGGCTGCAGGCGGAACTTACCTCTGTGTCGCTCCAGCGCCGGAAGTTTGGGTCCCGCAGCCGCTGAGATTCGACTCAAAAAAGATCCGGATCAAAGATCCGAATCATTCATGAGCCGGACAACACTAATCAGTCTGAATAGTGTTGTCCGGCTCATGAATGATTCGGATCTTTGATCCGGATCTTTTTTGAGTCGAATCTCAGCGGCTGCGGGACCCGAACTTCCGGCGCCTGCGACACAGAGGTAAGTTCCGCCCGCAGCCACCCACCAGCCTGCACATCATATTGGAGGAGACAGCGGGGGAGAAAGAGCACCCTAAGGTGAGGGAAGGGGGGGGGGAGATTGCCCCCCTTCTCCACCGCTGCTCCCAGCTCTCTCTCTGCTGCACTGTACTCCTCCTGCGGGGGGGGGGGGGGGGCGGGGGGCACCTGGCTACCTATTCTGGGCACATATAGCCCCTGGCTACCTATTCCGGGCACATATACCCCCTGGCTACCTATTCTGGGCACATATAGCCCCTGGCTACCTATTCTGGGCACATATACCCCCTGGCTACCTATTCCGGGCACATATAGCCCCTGGCTACCTATTCCGGGCACATATAGCCCCTGGCTACCTATTCTGGGCACATATAGCCCCTGGCTACCTATTCTGGGCACATATAGCCCCTGGCTACCTATTCTGGGCACATATAGCTCCTGGCTACCTATTCTGGGCACATATACCCCCTGGCTACCTATTCTGGGCACATATACCCCCTGGCTACATATACTGGGACATATATACCCCTGCCTACGTATACTGGGACATTTACACCCCTGCCTACATATACTGGGACATATATACCCCCTGGCTACATATACTGGGCACATATATCCCTGGCTACATATACTGGGAACACTGGCTGTTTGTCATTATGTGCATTTAGTGGTGAAAAGCTGTCTCTTTTGTGCATTTACTGGTGAAAAGCTGTCTCTTATTATGTGCATTTACTGGTGAAAAGCTGTGTCTTATTATGTGCATTTACTGGTGAAAAGCTGTCTCTTGTGCATTTACTGGGGAAAAGCTGTCTCTTATTATGTGCATTTACTGGCGAAAAGGTGTCTCTTATAATGTGCATTTACTGGTGAAAAGCTGTCTCTTATGTGCAGTTACTGGTGAAAAACTGTCTTTTATGTGCACTGGACCAGTACTACTGGTGAGGACAGTTAGTGACATGGCTATGTACTCTGTAATGTGCTGCAGAAGATGTCAGTGCGATATAAATACTATAAATTTTTTTTAAAAAAAGCCCATTGCTTAGCCCCACTCTACATAAAAGTGTGCTTCTGACTCCGCCCCTAACTCCACCCCTAACTCCACCCCCTGTCCGGTTTTCTCCATAAGCCGACCTGGCAACCCTACCAAGACGGGAGGAGTCAGGCTGACAGTAGGAAGGATTTTCTGAAAGGAACCCTCAAGAGGAAGGGTCACTAACAGTGTGAAGAACCGCCTCTAACAGCAAGGTCGGTTCTCGAGGTCGGACTAGCCAGGTCGTACACACACGGACAGATAAGGTACAAGATCAGGAGGCAAAAGGCGGAGTCAAAGTACAGGCAGGGTTCAGCAACGGGGTATCAGATAGATCGAGGTACAAAATCAGGAGGCAGAAACAGAGTCTAGGAACGAGCCGGGGTTTGGCAACAGAGAATCAGAAATATCGAGGTACAAGGTCAGAGTTCAGGAGAAAGGTCAGGCAGGCAATAGGTCATAACAGATAAACACAATCAAACTAGTACTTTAGCTATCAATAATCTAGCTAAGTGTAGGATTACAGCTCCAGCTGGTCCCGGCACACTTGCGGATCTGACTACGGATCTGGGTGCTCCCACGTAAGTGATCGCAACGCCAGACACCCAACAACTGAACAGCTGGCTGTATATATACACGGAGGCCTCTCCAGCACCTCCCTAAGTGCTGGACCAATCAGGAGGGGAGCCAGGGTCAGCTGACCAACCTGGTCAGCTGACTAATTTCTGGCTGGCATAAATGTTCTGCCTCAATGCGCGCGCGCGCGTCATTCTTAATCCAGAGGGACTACGAGTCCCAGCCACAGCAGCCCCGCTCTGCGGTGTCTCCGCAGCGGGGGTATGCGCACTAACCGCCGCGTCCAACGCGGCGGTTTCTCCGCTCTCATTGGGTCCCTGCACGGAGACAGCCGCCTCGTGCTGAGAGGAGGCGGCTGCCTCTCTGTGTGCAGCAACACTGCGTGCGGAAAGAGCCGCCTGCCGCTGGCTCCTGGCGGCGGCTCTTCCGCGTTTATTTACATGCAGGCTGTGCAATTTTACCATTAAACCATTACCACCTTTACATTTTTTTATATTCAAGAAAATCTACAAAACCAAGAATTCAAATAAGGCTGTGGATATCAACACAATTATTAATTGTTTGCCAATACTGAGTTAAAAAAATAATAATAAAAAGATTTTTAGTTTTTAATCCTAATCCTAATAAATAAATAAATAAATAAATCACAAACATATATAAAAATATACATTCCCTTACAACATATTGGTACTGCCACTGAGCTCAACAATGTGCATAATGAGGTCCTTGGGACATCTGATCTACAAAGCAAGGTCACAGCAGATACTAAATTTAGTCATAAGGTCCTAGTGAAAATAAATCAATGTTTTAATTACAGTCCTTCACATGTCCAATCTTTATTGCTAGATTTTACAGCAAAGTTGATTTTTTTATGATTGCTTTAATGTTTGTAATAACCTTTATGGTCACCATCTCTAAACAGTCCAAGACCTTAGAACAAGCGAAGGCCAGTTCCATAAAATACATATTTGCATTAAGCAAAGGTCAACATTGGTGTGGAATAAAAGAGAAAAATCTGATTCCCAACAGCCAACTGTCTTTAAAGGAAAAACAAAGTCAGAATAATATGGAGAATAAAACCAAAGACTTACTTTTCGAATGTACCAGAAAGTTTGTTCTGAATCTTTCTTTATTTAATGCGTACTGGGTCTCATTATTTAACAGGGGTGTACCTAGAACTTGGTGGGCCCCCAGCAAAGCTGTGCCCCTTGCAAAACCCTGCCCCCCCCCCCTACACACACGCAAGATCAAAACTCTAGCCAGTCCCCCCCCCCCCCCATAACCTATACTCACCCCTCCACTGATATAGCACAGTACAGCAGTGAGGTGTCATACGTTCAGAAGAATTACACATTTTCCTAACTCCTCCATTGACCCACGGTCAAAGAGAGGCATGAGGAGAACGTGTCGCTCTGCTGAGAACAGGTAATGTATAATGTTCCATACTGCTGCACTCTGTATCTCACCCCAGAAATTGGCCCCCCAGACCCCTACTCCTCCCATAGGAAACTAAATGGGGGGCTAAAACAGGGGCAATGCTTTATAATAAACTGGAGAGAAACTATCATGGCCAGGGGCTGAGGATGGTTTCAGAGAACTATTGCTTGGAAATCTCCTATAGTGTGAACAGCAGATTAAGTGATTTTAAATCATCAGAAGACAATTTAGGGAGATTGAGAGAGGATAGCCATTCCAGAGCACATGCTTCATTGGCATCAGAAGTCTCGCCTAACAGATTGGAATAAAAAGCCTCAAATAGGTGGATCCGAGATGAAAAACTAACTATAACAAGTAACTTGTCTATATATCTTATCTAATGTTTAGATAGCTAACACAGCAAATCTAGCTGCAAATAGCTTTAATAGAATATGATTATTTATTCCTGTGACAGCAGCCATGTTGTTTGTAAACATTACACAGAGGAAGGCTTATCTACATCTTGAGCAAAAAAAACCTAATCCCCCCTCCTCCTCCCCTCTGCCTCTGAACTCTCTGGCTAGTAATACCTCCCCCTCCTCCTGCCCAGACTGAACTCCCATGAGCCCTTGCTACTGTCTGAAAGAGCTTTGGCTCTCTGAAAACCTGTGGGCATGGCTTGTTTAGTTTTTAGGAAATTAGAGTATTAAAACAAAAACAAAAATGTATTTGGCTTGAGGAATGCCCTATAAACAATAGGTAAGGAACACAATTATGCAATGAGTAAAAGTTCATCTCGGATCCACTTAATGACCTTATGTAGAAGAGTTTCAAGAGGGCCTAAACTGTTACACACCGTATAGCAAACATTGGAGAAGGGTTGTGCACATATAGTAAAAACACAGCTACAGTAAACCTTATGTCTTTCTCTATTTTCTTGTTGAGAATGCTCTTATGTAGAGATGTCGCGAACCTCCGATTTTCGGTTCGCGAACCCTGTTCGCGAACCTCCGCAAAAGGTTCGGTTCCCGAAAAAGTTCGCGAACCGCAATAGACTTCAATGGGGAGGCGAACCTTGGCTAGAAAAATGATAGAAAACATGTTTCAAGAGCTCTAATACCTGGAGGCACACCTGATTGAGTGAAATACACATTACAGCTGCAGGACCCACCCTCCCTCCCTCCTCCAAGCAAGGTCCTCACATCATTTGACTCAGTTGTCTGCCTACACTAATTAGTTATGGGACAGCTGCTACACACTCTTCTAGGGAGATTTTAATTAGCCTCTTGTGGGTCTCCCTCCTCCCACCCTTCTACCCTTCTACCCTTCTACCTATTCCCTCCTTCCTCCTACCAGAGGGAGGAGGGTCTCTTCTGCCAGGGAATTATACTATTTTAAAAAACAGTATACATCATACCATGGCTGGGAATCGAACCCAGCTCTCACTGTGTGGTGGGTAAGTCACCCTAACCACTGTACCACTACAGTAGTAAGTGAAGCTGGCCTAAAAATTACCGTTTATGCTCAATGCAATAGAAACAGGTTGCTTACAGGGAACCTTAACTGAGAGTGATATGGATGTTTCCTGTAAACAATACCAGTTGCCTGGCAGTCCAGCTGATCTTTGTGACTGCAATAGTGGCTGAATCACACCCTGAAACAAGCATGCAGCTAATCCAGTCTGACTTACGTCAGAGCACCTGATCTGCATGCTTGTTCAGGGGCTGTGGCTAAAAGTATTAGAGACACAGGATCAGCAGGCGATTCAGGCAACTGGTATTATTTTAAAAGGAAAAATCCATATCCTTCTCCGTTAAGGTTCCCTTTAAGGATTTGTAGCATAAAAGCCAACTCACATTGGCTGGGATTTGAACCTGGGTCTCACTGTGTGGTGGGCATGCACCCTAACCACTGTACCAACTGGAGCTGGCCTAAAAATTACAATTTATGCTCAATACAAGAGAAAAAGTAGACAAGACAAATAACATTTATATCACACTTTTCTCCTGGCGGACTCAAAGCACCAGAGCTGCAGTCACTAGGGCATGCTCTATAGGCAGTAGCAGTGTTAGGAAGAG
This sequence comes from Hyperolius riggenbachi, assembly GCF_040937935.1. Taxonomy (NCBI): domain Eukaryota; kingdom Metazoa; phylum Chordata; class Amphibia; order Anura; family Hyperoliidae; genus Hyperolius; species Hyperolius riggenbachi. The sequence goes on from NC_090647.1 coordinate 469,533,508, forward strand.
AGAGAGATATGAATCTACCTGGCTATCTGGGGTTCTCTTTGGACAACTGTTGAACACAAAAGAGAAGGCCATGTCTGGCTACATATCTGTAAGCAGTGGCTGCACGGCGAACCGTTCGCGACATCTCTACTCTTATGCTGAAGCATGAGACTAACTGCAGAGTCTTGAGAATAGCCATGCTGTTTGGGAAGCCTTTCCAGATCCTTGGTCAAAGAGACTATTTTCTGAATTCTAGATTTTTTTGGGCTACAATAGCCCTGGAGATCAAAACTGCCCTAAGAACAGGTTTATGAGGAGCCCAAAGAAGGGCAGGATTGGTATCTTGATTATCATTCAGCGCAGAAAAACATCTGCAATGACAATTTTCATCCTATCTGAGTGAGAGACCAGAAGACTATCATTTAACCACCAATTACTATATGAAGGTGGACCAAATCCTTGCAGTTGCATGACTGCACAGAATTGTGATCAGACCAAGGGCAGTAAGTGATGGATGAGGCTCTACAAATGGTGGCCAAGCTAGGAGAGAGAGAAGTGTAATCTTGTCTGGCATATGAGTTTCTGGGATGTGAGTAAAATGTGTACCCCTTAGCGTCTACATTAAAGGCTCTCCAGACATCAATTAGTTGATACTATAGCTGGAAAGTAGCCTAACAAGACATCTAGGGAAACACCTTGCAAAGGGATGTACCGAGCTCCTGTCATACGCAGCATAAAAGCTCCTGCAAGCACTATATGAGGAGGATGATATGTCTCTAAGTGAGGACAACTTAATAAAATTTGTATAAAAGGTGTAACACAATTTATCAAGGTTGTAAGCTTCCTCTGAAGCGTACCCTTCAATACCAGGACCCTACCCTCAGAATCCTTGTAAAGCTCATGCAAATCAAACAATATCTGATTATAAAGGTAAATGGAAACACCCCTAGCCTTCCTGGGGAATGTAAAATGATAAAATGATAAAATGAGAGATGCTTATAACGAGAAAATGTCTTTTGTTGTTTACAAGGTTCATTCAGACCCTGGACATTATGAGTAATAAGCTTAACCATTATCAAACCAGCTAAAAAGCAGATTATTAAGAGCTATAGAACAATGCTGTGTAAGGAAATTAACCATGAAATTATCACACAGAATAAAGCCAAACAAACCACAATTTAAACCATTTCCTCACTGGGCATCCCATTAGGGTTCTTGTATACCCAGGAATCCTAATTAGCTACAACGAGAACATGAAAGCTATAGGCTATAAGGTATCCCTAATTATGGGGAGGGGGGGGGGCACGCAAACAACAGCCAGTATGTCTAGCCTGACCTAGTCAGCTGAAAAAAGAACAAGCTGAGATAGCCTGCATATCCAAGAAAATGACTCATACTATATTGGTGCAAAATAGTGTAAGTAGTACCATGGCCAAGTCAAGTCTCCATCATAGTTGTAAGGAAATCTGGCTAGGGCAGTGATTGCTAACCTTGGCATTTCAGCTGTGGTGGAACTACAAGTCCCATGAGGCATTGCCATACTCTGACAGCTCTAAGCATAACTCGGGAGGCAGAGGCATGATGGGATTTGTAGTTTTGTCACAGCTGGAGTGCCAAGGTTAGCCATCACTGGCCTAGGGGAAGCACCTTCTGCCGGAGTGATCAGCATCCTTGGCCAGAGTGGTAGCAGTCAGAAAACATTGCACCATTATGAGAGATTAACAACTTAAATGGAAACTCCCAGCGGTACTTGAGGTTTCTCTTTAATCGGAACACTGTTGACTTCTCTCATTGCTGCATTATTCCAATGTTCCCAGAGAAACATCTGGAAATAGTTGAATAGGGGGATCCTCAAGCTTGAGAGCCAAAGCATTGCGAGCAACCTTCAAAACGTTCTCATTCAATAAAAAGCACATTATAATGTCCCATGGAAGGAGGTTATCTGAACTTTTGGCCCAGTGTGTATGCATCAAAAATAAAGGAAGACTCTGGCTCTTGCTCCTCTGGTAGCAAAGTATAAAAAGTACAGAGACACTTGCGCCCGCAAAACAGTATGCACCTCAAGCAGGAGTCTCAGCCTGGCATTATTCTGCTTGTTGTGGTTGTCAAGATCCTTCATCTGAGAATTTAACTGCTCCACCAATACTTTTAAGGCATCGTGATTTTTCTGCAGGTTGTTATAAGCCACAACAAGCTTGTTATATTTAGACTCGAGGGAGTCTGTTCTGGCACCAATCTCCCTAGATTATCGTCTGTCATTTTATGGAGCTCAGTCTGAAGTTTGCCAACAAACTGGTTATAGATGCGATCTAGAGCATTGTCTAGGTCATGTTTAGTGAGCCCCAGGGTTGTCAGGGCTGCAGGAGTGAGAGGGTGATGGGCCTTGCTGCCGGAGGACAGTCATAGAGTCCAGAACCGGTATTCTCTATTGAGCATCAGAACCGGCCTCCCTAAAATTACCCTTGTAAATTGTTATTAGTCAAATACTTTTAATTAAGACTGTTAAAATACTTTTTGAAGACTGATTTACGCATGTATTTCATTATATTGATGCTTTACTTTACAAATATCATGCTTAGAAGCATCAATATAAAATAAAATTGTAAGCCAAAACCTTTTTTGTTACAAATATTATTTATTAGGTGCCCTAAAAATGGTAGAGTTGTTCACAACTTTAGAAACTACATTGCCAGCTTAGAAGACCAGGCAAAATAGAACATTTCTTATTGTAGAGTATTTCATACTGTAAAAGATGAGGAGGTGAGTTTTACTAAGGTTCTTACAAGCTGGGGATTAATAAATAATACTATAAACCTGGCCTGGATTTATTCAACATTGTCTGCTATTAGGAGGAAAGAGTTTGCAATCCTCGTCTGGTTCATATTGGACCATGTTGGTAACATCCATCACAATCAACAACCTTGTATGTCTTACACTGTCCAAGTAAAGCTCCACTATAAAGTCTCATGTACTGATGATTCCATAAAATCCACATCCTGCAACAGTTTTAATCTGCTGAATTCAGTGCTTTACTTGCAGAGCATAGCAGTAAAATTGGATAGTGGAAAGGAGAAGATAAACATATATATATTCCTTATAACTTAAGGGAAACCTGTAACTTTAAAACCAGCTTCCCTCTACATATTTATTTATTTATTATTATTATTATTATTATTATTATTATTTACACGTTCACTTCCCTCTAGTATTTTTTTTTTTTTTTTTTTTTAAGTTATATCACATTAAAGAGATGTTATGTTTATTGCATTAAGCTGGGTAAATGTGCCACTCTAGAGGGTGCACAGAACCAACATGGTGGTGGCAGGATAATGTACTATTTAAGGGCTCCACCTCTGACATGGCCATCAGAGTTTGGGGGGGGGGGGGGAGGCATTTGACAGCCTATCAGCCTAGGCTCACCGTACATGTTGCACAGGTATGGAGACTGGTCAGAACAGTAAAGAAGGGAACTCAGTAAGGATGTTCTAGTGTGACCTTACCATTTTTATGTGGCTGTAAACCCACTTACATTAGTTCATATCTTGACACTCACTTTTAAAGTGCCTGGTTTGGAGCACTTTTGCAAACCACTGTTTGAAATACAGCAAAGCACCTGCTGTTTGTAGCTGCAGTTTGCACAGCAGACAGCCTCAGCTAATAATGGCTATTAGCATAGGGTTAGGTGGCGGGGGAGGTCTTTAGGGTTTGGTGCCAGTGGCAGGGGGGTTTAAGGCATCAGGGGGAATCTTGCAGGTCAATGCAGGAAGTTATTCACAAACACAAAGAAAGATATCTTGCGCTCCTGTTCCTGGGTGACCAATCAGAAATATGCTCCTCTAATGATGTCATGCACTGCGACGCTCCGTGGTAGGGTAACTTGGCAAAACAATCAGAGAGAAATGGAGCGCGCCATAGCGCATTAGTCGTAAAAAGGAGGTTTATTGAAATTAAAAGTTATACTCACAAACATAATTTGTGTATTCGCTTGTCAGCGGACAGCCAACCGCTTATCTCAACAGGGGAGGATGCCGCGCTGTGGCCGGCAGCGCAAGTCCCGATCGTCTGGGCTCCGTCTCGCTGTCTGTCTGTCGCTGTCTATGGCGCGCTCCATTTCTCTCTGATTGCAATGCAGGAGGATTTTGGGTTAGGAGGTGCCAGGGTAGTCCTTTGCTTAGAATTAGGATTCTAAAGTTAGGCTGCACGGGGGGGGAGGGGGGGTGTTGAGTGGTTAGTCTTAGGCATTGAGAGGTAGGGCAAGTATAAGGGTAAGGTTAGTTTAGACCAGGTCTGGGCAAACTTGGCCCTCCAGTTGTTAAGGAACTAAAAGTCTCACAATGCATTGCAGGAGTCTGACAGCCACAATCATGACTCATAAAGGCAAATGGATTGTGGGACTTGTAGTTCCTTAACAGCTGGAGGGCAAAGTTTGCCCAGGCCTGGTTTAGACTATGGTAAAATTTTGATAAAGATTGACAATATTTTACTATTGGAATTAACTAGTAGATTATCTGTAAATGTGGCTATCTCCGGCTCCCTTTTTACCACAGGCCCTTATTACATGTTCGCACACAGTCTCTCTGTGGTCTCAAAAACATAATCATGCAGGATATAGAAGCAGCAGAATATCTGCACCCTGAGCCTGCTGTTAATGTTTTCACATCATTTGGAATACTGCAACTGCAGTACATTAAAAGAACATTTTAAAACAGATTTTTATTTTTTTAGAGCTTGCTAAGCTGTCAGATACTATATTTAGGTTTATACCTATTGCTGAACTTTGGGCAAGTAACCATTCTCTATTTATGCACATCGGTATTTTCTGAAACTGGCTTAACAATATCTCACGCGATGTTGATTTATCACTGTAGAAAGTTACCTTGTATTGGTGTTTGGTAGACAGAGCAATAGCTGTCCTCCCTCAGGACCTCTGATCCAGCGCTGTCATTTAGATTGCCGGCACACAGAGAGTCATCAAGGCCATCATAAAAATTAAACTGAACTGTAGGGTATCCACAGAAGCAATCCAGCCCACAGATAATCGCCAGGGGAAATTCCTGTGCGGAAATAATATGAACATCAAAGATTAAATGCAAGTAGGTCGAAAACACGAGTTTAGGGGGGGAAAATGGCAGTTTGTGTTAAGAAAAAATACCAGAAAAATCGCTCTTGCCGTGTTTGAATACATTTCATACAGGTCAATCAATTTGGATGGCAGTAAGTGCGCCTATTAATCAGAATAAATAAAATCAATTATAAGTTTATGCAAGATAATCAGTGCCCTGATGCATTAAATGTCCCACATTAGCTTTCTCATCCTTACCTTTGTATCACCTTGTCAATATTATAGCAAGCTTAAAACAATCAAAAGTCCTCACAAGAAGTTTCCCTGAGTTCGATATTGCTTTTCTCCCAAAAGCAATAGCAGGTATGATAGGGTAAGTATGAGGGAGTTAATGTTAGGCCACAACCAGGAGAGTTACAGTTAGGCACCCACCATGGGGGGGGGGGGGGGGGCTAAGGTTAGTTGCCCACCAGAGGGTTAAGTTTAGGTGCCCAGCAAGGTTGAGTTAAGATTAAGCACCACCGTAGGGAAATTGTAGGTTAGGCACCACCATGGAGGGGTTAAGGCTAGGCACATCTGAAGGGTTATGTATGAGAGACGGGAGATATTAGGTCATAGGAAAATATCAGTAATAATTACAGACAAGTGATTTTAGCCCATTACATAATGGGCGATGAACAGTGGCGCATCTGCAACCCCATGCATGCACCTGCTGCTCCACACATGCACACCTGGCTGTCACGGACGCTGCCATTGGACACAGACACCTAGGGGAATTATGAAGTAGGTTATTTTACTATATAAATGAAGTAGTAGAATATGGGTACATTTCAGGGGCATAACAATAGGGGCTGCAGCCCCTGCACCCACGGGGGGGGCTTCTCAGTTCCGTTTTGGGGGCAGGAGGGGTCGCAACATGAGGGGAATGCATGGCCGCACATTGGCAGGGAGGGGGGACAGTGCCCCCCCTCCCTCACCTAGGGCTCTCTGCTCAGCACGCTCGGCGGCAGAAACACATACCTCCATGCGCTACACATGCCGGAGGTTCCGATCTCTAAGTGTCTGGTGCTACTTCCTGTTTAAATAGGAAGTAGCGTAAGGCACTTAGAGATGGACCTCCGCGATGGATGGAAGTATGTGTCCTCCGCCCGCTGCCACTGATAATTGCAGGAAGGGAGCGCGCTGAGCGGACAGCCCGAGATGGAGAGAGAGGGGGGGGGACTGTCACTCCTCCCCACCGATGTGCGGCCACACATTCCCCTCGTGTTGCGACCCCTCCTGCCCCCCCAAACTGCCCTAAGCAGGCCCCTGTGATTTTTTTTTTTTTGCAGGGCGGCTCGGTGATTTCTAGTTACACCCCTGGTAAATTTACTTATTTCCTGCGCCCTTTTCAATGGGCCCTTTATCAAATGTATGTGTCGCACAACCCTCGCTCTCTGCACTCCAAAACAGGTTAGATGTAGAAGCAAAACAGACTATAGCTAAGCTTGCCCCAAATGTCTTTTGACAGCTGTTTGGTCTTGCCCACGGAGCTGGAGAGGTTATTATGGAAGAATCGGATTCAGTTGACAGGTATGCTTTATACACATAACAAGTTAAGAACAGGACCATCTGTAATTGATTGTAATCTGTAAGCCACATGGGTACATTACCAATTCATGGGAGCCAGGACTAGAAACTCCCAGACAGAAAGTGATAACGCAAAAAAAAAATGCATATTTCATCTCTATTGTGCAGAATTTACATAAGTCAATATTGAGAGTTAAAAATAAAATTGCTGTTAAGACTGAAACCCCAAAGGATAGCTCTGTGAAAAGAAGATGCCAACAAGTGCCAACACTTGGTGAGACATCTTGCAGAGAGAGAAGATGAAGCTGTCCCACAGGTAGATTTTCCATGTTCTCACATTGAGCTGCTAATAAGCAGATTTTTCTTTGCTGAAGATTAATACGTAGAGGTGTCTCATTCTGTCTTTCTATAGAATGTCCTGCTTATCCCTTCATTTCCTCTCAAAGTAAGGAGTGCGGAAATGATTCATAAAATAAGACGCACTAGACATGTTTTATCCTGTCTCAGCCTTGAATTATAGGGATGGTCGGAAATCCCGATTACCGAAAATGTGGATTACTGATTTCATGAATTTCCGTAGAAATCCTAATTTCCAATACTGATTACCGTTGAAAGGATTTTTTGTCATTTTTTGTCATAAAGTTGTGTAATTAAGAGAAAAAGGTTGTTTTGTAGAATACGTTATTTTTTGTGGATGTCCACTATTATTCAGACATCCTTGATACACTACCAAAGTCTCTGATTGGCCAAATACTTCAGAGTCTGAAGCATTGGACCAATCACAGGCTGCAGCATTTTCTTCCACATTCCCCATTCTCGGATTGTCCAATACTGCCGAGTATTTATGAATCCTGTGATTGGCCTAACATTTATGAATTTAGGACAACACGGCATTTGAAATTCAGAAATGTTCACTATTACTGGACCAATCAAAGAATGATGTAGTTTACCATGGAGATTGGGATACCACAGACATTTAAGACTAATCACAAGACTCCGATACTATCAAGTTTTACCAAGTCTTGTGGTTGGTCCGATTTCTAGAGAAAAATTCTGCAGCCTGTGATGGGGCCATTGCTTTCGAGCTCTGTGATTGGGCTAAAATTTCTGAGTTGTGGTAATGCTCTATATCCACCAAATTCCAATTTTCGAGACCAATATCCAATTACCACTGCGGAAAGCCCATTTCCATTAGGAAGTGTGAAAATTCTGTGGAATCCAAATGAGCATCCCTATTGAATTATCAGTTAAAGTATTATTATAATTACATATTCTATCATTCTAAAATAGAAAACAGTAGATGCAATAGAGTATTTAAGCTTGGTTGCCACTCAGAGTGGATGAGAGGTGGAGCAGCATCCGCTATGCTTGTCCAGCCATTTATCTGAATCAATCACAATCCCCCGATTATGCAGCTGCTGACCCTTCGGATTCATTCCACCTGAAGCCAGTAAACAGACTAAAGGCTGGCAAGAGCATGGAGCTCTCCATAGGACTACAATAGATCAATTCTCCATAGCAACAGGGAGAATTTCCATGGGTCCACCATGAACCAATTAAAATCTTCCCTGTTGCTGAGGATAACTCTTGGTCTTTTGTAACCAGGCTTTTCCGTAAAAATACAGTAAGTTGCAGTCTGGTGGACTCTGTGTTCCATTTACCACAACGCATCAAACAGATGCATTTGTTGGGGCAGTGGAACCTTTCTTTCACATTAGAATCCGCTTCCTGTGCCGAGCACAGCCTGCAACAACGTACTTTTAGAAAGTAAATTGAACTACTGTATGGAGAAACAAAATGTTCACATGGGCATGTTTTGGCTCAATACTATCTACATGACATTTGTGTGTTCTCTCTGAAATTGAATTTCCACTCTGAATAAGCTCTCTTTTTAGCCTGGTAGTTTTGGCTATGCCCCATACATTAGGCACATTGGTAGAAAATGCTGTACTACTGTGCAGGAAGGGTAAAAAAAATTGCAGCAGTCATGTAACAGCAAAGATCGGGAACGCAAAAGGTACATATTGATATTTTTCTTATTTGATTTGATAACCTCTCTAAGGTTGCAGGAACTCTCGTGACATACAGTGAATGTAGTACATTTTTCTGGTTTCAGCATCAGAAACAACGCCTATATTTCTATATTGCTGCAAACTATTATATAATCCTGCCTTTAAGTTGTACCAGAGAATAGAAATAGTAAGAAACAATACTTACCTGGGGCTTCCTTCAGCCCCAAGAACATGTGTGAGTCCCATGCCATCCTCCTGCGGTCTGCCATTCAGCTGCAAACACCACCGGCAATAGGCTCAGTCGGGTCCAGTCTGGGTCTTCTGCACATGCGCGGACCTCCTGCACATGCGCAGTAGACCCGGACTGACACGACTGAGCCTATTACCGGGGCTGACTGTGGGAGGACTCACATAAGTTTTGGAGCTGGAGGAAGCCCCAGGTAAGTATTGTTTATTACTATTTCATAGTCTCTGCTTTACTTTAAAGAGGCACTGAAGTAAAAATAAAAATTATGATATAATGATTTGTATGTGTAGTGCAGCTAAGAAATAAAACATTAGGAGCAGAGACATAAGTCTAATATTGCTTCCAGTACAGGAAGAGTTAAGAAACTCCAGTTGTTATCTATGCAAAAAAGCCATTGAGATCCACGCCTTTCAAAGTCGCAGAGAGCTCTGTCTTCTGACGCTTATTATCTCAAGTGTCTAGCACTGTATTGTTTTGTTTTTTTCCTGCAGAGAAGGGTTCAAAAGTTCACTAGCCTGCTCTGTAAAATCATTTAGAATGTGGAGTGTAGTGTGTGAACTGCAAATATTAGAGAATGATGCAATGTTATAAAAAAAACTAAATGACTGAAAACAAAAATCTGAGAATATTTTCTTTGCTACAAATGCTCTAGTAATTATCTGTACTATGCAACCAATTCATTATATCATAAATTTGTTTTTTCGCTTCATTGTCTCTTTAAGTGATATCTCTGCCTAGGCTGTTAAGTTATGCTAAATTCTCCTCCCAGAGCATTTTGGAAAACCATCTATTATTTCTACTGCACCCATACCATCTTAATGTAAGGACTATGGGGAGGAATAAAAGAGACCTGAAGGAAACCTAAGTGCAATGTAGAAGGTAATAATTGTTGACTAGAAAGATGATCACTTTATTCTACAGAAATTCTTCATAAGAATTTATTGGGAAGTGTATGATTACTTTAACCACTTAAGTCTATACGGATGGATTTATCGAGTGCCCTCCCACTGCCTGCAATTAGCCCCCCGATCAGTAAATGGGAATATAGTTCCCATTCATCGATCTAAGTCCTCCGCAGAAAAACCGACGGTCTCTTATCAGAGCCCGCGGTCTTTCTGCAAAAAAAAAAAGTTTCCCATCCTCTTTCTAGTTCCTGGAAGCGTGATCGTTCGCTTCCAGGACTTTTTTGACTGTGGCCATCTTGTGGCCACATAGTAAACTGCACCCACATACATTTTTTTATTAAATAATTACATTACATTACATGTAAAATTAGCTGTTTACCTCCCACACCAAAAATTACCCAAATACATTTTTTAATAAAAAAAAATACAATAAAAAAAACAACAACATAAATAGTTAACTAAGGGTCTGAGAGAGTATATTATTATATATTTTTTTAAATTATAAGCATGTAAATAGTGATGGGCGTAAATTGAAAAAAATGCACCTTTATTTCTAAAAAAAATATCAGCGCCATACATTGTGATAGGGACATCATTTAAATGGTGTAATAAGCGGGACAAATGGGCAAATAAAATACATGGGTTTTCATTACGGTAGCATGTATTAATTTCAAACTATAATGGCCAAAAACTGAGAAATAATGATTTTTTTCCATTTCTTTCTTAAAGAGACACTGTAACATCAAAAATATCCCCAGGGGGGTACTCATCTCGGGTGGGGGAAGCCTCAGGATCCTAATGAGGCTTCCCACGCTGTCCTCTGTCCCACGGGGATCTCACTGCAGCCCTCCGAACAGCCGCCGACAGACCCGACTGTCAATTCAATATTTACCTTTGCAGGCTCCAGCGGGGGCGCTGTGGCTGCTTTCAGCTCCAAAGTAGACGGAAATACCCGATCTCAGCCGGGTCCGCTCTACTGCGCAGGCGGCGGAGACTTGCGCCTGCTCAGTAGAGCAGACCCGCCTACTTCGGAGCCGACAGCCGTCAGAGCGCCTGCGCAGGAGCCGGGAAGGTAAATATTGACGTCACCGCTGTACGGAGGGCTGCAGCGAGACCCCTGAGGGACAAAGGACGGCGTGGGAAGCCTTATTAGGATCCTGAGGCTTCCCCCACCCGAGGTGAGTACCCCCCAGGGGACGTTTTGACGTTACAGATTCTCTTTAATCTTCCTGTTAAAATGGATTTAGAAAAAAATTATTCTTAGCAAAATGTACAACCCAAAAAAAGCCTAATTAGTGGCGGAAAAAACAAGAGATAGATCAATTAAGTGTGATAATTAGTGATAAAGTTATTGGTGAATGAATGGGAGGTGAAAGTTGCTCAGATGCATAAGGTGAACAACACTGCAGGCTGAAGTGGTTAATCATGTAATTGATTTGTAAGTCTCCAAATGACTAGTAAAATCAAGAGACCATGTCTTATGTTTGTTTCCGACACAGGATGCAGAAGGGCAACATGATGATCACATGATAACGAACAATTATGAGACTTATATATGAATCACACGCTCCTCCATACACTTTCCTCGAGGATAATTTCTGTAGAATAAGTTGATTTTCATCATCTCGCTAGATGATATCTTTAAAAAAATGCTACTTGTACAGCTGTTGTGCTGACTTCTTGATTATAATACTTCATAACAAACTTACCCAAAATAAGTATCTTGTCCCTATGGAAACCAAAACATCAGCATGACAGCCAGACAACTGGTACTAAAAGGAGAATAAAGATAGCAAGTCCCAGGTTCCTCTTCAATTTTTAAAAGAGTAAAGCCTGTGATAGCTCTTTATTGCTGTCCCCAACAAAGAAAATTGCCTTGTGTCTTGTTAACAATGATATGGGCAAAAGCAAAAACAAACAAACAGAAAAAAAACCTCTAACAAGAACACAGAAATGAAAAAAAAAATCACAAAGGTTCAAACCTTTCCCCACACTACTAAATCAAGTTATTTCATTGTCGAATATCTGTTGTAGAGATAACCACACCCCTATTGTTGCTAAAAGCAACAACAATTAGATGAATTCTCCATCACATGATGATCAAAAGCATGTGGTTTATTTTTTACTTTGTTGAGCTTGCAGGGAGAAGCTTTTATTTAAATGTTAGAGCACTCTTGTGGAAGATTTTTTTGAGGCCACTAGTTAAAGGACACCAGAGGTGACAATAAACTAATGAAATAAACAATTGTATCTATCCTCCTTCACCTAAAATGACTTTTTAAAATATTCCACAGTTTTATTTTATATTTATATTTAAATCTACTTTTAAGTTTTTACTGTTTTCTTGTTTTTGCTCAATGACACATTCATTGAAGTATGCCAGAGCTAAAAATCTATGAACTGTTGATCCTTTTTATCTCTTTCCTGCTCTCAGGAGCCATTTTTTGCTAGGAAAATGTTTTATGGCTTTAATTTCTTATCAGTTAGGGTCACTCTGTAATCTTGTGTGCTAGGCACTGTACATAAACATGCCTATCTCATCATGTCACATGTCACCTCGGGTAGCCTTAACCTTCCTGGCGGTAAGCCCGAGCTGAGCTCGAGCTATGCCATGCAGGGGGATTTCTCAGGCCCTGCTGGGCCAATTTGCATATTTTTTTTTGTACACGCAGCTAGCACTTTGCTAGCTGCGTGTACTGCCCGATCGCCGCCGCTCTGCACCGATTTGCCGCTACCCGCCGTGCCGCGCCACCCCCCCCCCCCAGACCCCATGCGCTGCCTGGCCAATCAGTGCCAGGCAGCGCTGGGGGGTGGATCGGGACTCCCTTTGACGTTGGGACGTCGATGACGTTGGTGACGTCATCCCACCCATCGCCATGGCGACGGGGGAAGCCCTAATGGAAATCCCGTTCAGAATGGGATTTCCAGACGGGCTTGATCGCCGGAGGCGATCGAAGAGGGTGGGGGGATGCCGCTGCACAGCGGTTGTCATGTAGCTAGCACTAGGCTAGCTACTTAATTAGAATTTTTTTTTTTAAATAGTGCTGCGCTGCCCCCTGGCAGTTTTAATTGACCGCCAGGAGGGTTAATGAACGCTTTTGATCTGTATTGAATCAAGTGACTGAGTAATACTGGTTTAAATGCATGATTTTGACTTGGTTTTTTTTTCTGATGGACATTTAAATGCATAGCTATTGATGCACAGTAGTTATGTATTTTCACTTGTGAATGGTGAGCAGAAACTCCAGCAGATATGCTACACAGAGGCATATTACATAACAGGTGAGCAGCACATTGAGTTGAGCAGCTGTCTTTCTTTATTCAACAGGTACCAACACCAATGAACGCCTTGTGAGCACAGGCTATAAATACACACTTATCTGCATAGTACTCTATAAAGTGCCACACAAAACAGTGATGCTATGCAAATAATGATCATCATTAACTTCCACTATATAAAAGCTCCATATAATCGCTACATCTCAAGTATCATTTTATGTACATATATGTACAATATACTTAAGTTATGCATATTTTACAAACTTAGCACAACCTCTCTATCTTTAAACAGTTAACAATACTTACAATGTATTGCTTTACATAACAAACTTCTTAACCTGGTAAAAATCCCCCATGGGGTTCATGTACCACTTGTATATAATCTTTATCATGTAACAGCTCTGAAACCTATTTTGCTGTTTAAATATCCCCAAATCAACTGTCTGGAGCCAGTAAGCACTTGCGATTCATTCAAGTAAGTGACTAGTAAAGTGAAACAGGCAAAATATCACTTAATCTAAATTGCCCCCAAAAAATTGCTCTGTGAGAGGAATACAAAATGTTTCCAATCACTTTGCTTCACATTTACATTCATTTTCTCCTGAAAATGACAAAAGAAAATGTGAAGGGGCTCAAGGTACAAGAAAGTGAAGGAACATTTAATTTGATTCCAGCAAGAGGAAATGAAATGTAGAATAAACAGACGTTGCTGTGGCCAACATTTCTTGCCTTGCAGTGATTGTAAATAATTATTATAAAATAGGACAAAAAGAGAAATGCAGGTCATCTGACTTTTAAGGGGTTAAGTAATTATTTGAGGTAGATAACAAAAGCTATGACACAGGTCATTCGTCGATATAAAACCATCTACATTTTCTTTGAGATTAATGTTAAATACAACACAGACTTGGAAAACTGAGTGTTCATTTTTTTTGTTAATAGAGCTAGTCATGACTAGAGATGTGGTGAATGACAATTTTTGGGTTCACAAACAGCGAACTTCCGCAAATGTTTGCGAATAGGCAAACCCAACGAACTGCCATAGACTTCAATGGGCAGACGAATTTTAAAACCTACAGGGACTGTTTCTGTCCACAAAAGTGATGTTTCAAGGGGTCTAACACCTGGACTGTGGCATGCTAGAGGGGGATTCATGCCAAAAGTCCCACTAAAAATTACGGAGTTGACGCAGAGATGGGTTTTAACCCCTAAAGGGCAGAAATCACAGTACATTCCACAAATAATGCACTGGAGTGTAACTGTGCCTGCAGCTTAATGTGGCCACAACAGCAGTAGTGTGCACAGCTATGGGTATCAGTGGGTTGGAGTGTCACACACAGAGAAATACAATAGTTCTATCGGAATACAGTGTAAAAAAAAACACTGGAGTGGTACTGTGGCCACAACAGCAGTAGTGTGCCCAGCTATGGGTGTCAGTGGGCTATTGAGTGACAAACACAAAATAAAAAACAGGAGACTGATATACTAGCCCTCAAAAGGGCTATTTGGGGTGCTTTCAGCAAGTAGTCAGTGAGGAACAAGAAAACAGGCCTAGCTAATGCTTTCCCTACCTATCTGCAGCAAGTCTAACCCTGCTCTCACTAACAGCAGCCAGCAGAGAATGAATCCAATATGGCCACTGCAACTGCTTTTTTAATATAGGGGTAGGGGGTCCAGGAGGGGGTGCTAGTTGATTGGCTGCCATGTGTCTGCTGACTGTGAGGTAAGGGGTCAAAGTTTGGCTCCATGATGATGTATAGGGTGCAGTTCGAACACGCCAAATGTTTGCAATTCGAAGGCGGAAATTCACTGTTGTTTTCCTAAATTAACAGCTTTTAATTGGGTTACTTTGTGCATAGAATTTCCATAGTATTAATCTCCTGCAATCCTATACAAAGAAAAACAGCATGGGCAGCTGAACACAGCTCAGTGGGGCAAACTTTTAAGCTTCCCAGTTAAAAAATAAAGTAAATGTTTTGGGGGGAAAAAAGAATGAACCGTGTTTGGTCCTGGAACTTGTGATATTGTGGCTAATCTGTTGGAACAGAGGGGACATGTTAACCTGTAGTTCTACTTTACCTTATGATTCCACGGCTTATAGCAGTGAGATCTGACTCAACATTAGACTATAATTTAGGACAAAACTGTCTTCTCATCTCCCAGATGCTCCATAAAGAAAAGAATCATGTACATGTGTGCCCTAAAAATGTGATATACACACACACATGTTATATATATATATAGTATATATATATATATATATATATATATATATATATATATATATATATATATATATATATATATATATATATAATTTTTTTTTTCAATAAAACCCTAGGTTTCTACATCCACTGTCTCCATGTGTGGCTGTACTGCGCAGGCGGGTGTGTGTGTGTGTGTGGGGGGGGGGTCACAACTATGCTATATCAGGTGTAAAGGCTATTATGAATAGTGCAGTATTTTTTATTAAGGGCAGTGGGATATGCTGCTATAATGTAAATAATACAGTTACAAGGCTATGTAAAATGCAAACAGACACAGGATTAAAAAAAAACAATGCTAGTATGCATAATATATCTGCATATATGACGCTGCAAGTACATAAAATGTCACGTCTCCATTTGAGTGCAATGATATTTTGAAATTGTCACACCGCAGAATAAATGAATGCGTGAAAATGGTCAGATGATCTCCTAAGTCACAGTCTGAGCTATATGCCGGATGGATATTGATGGCTTTTGAAGAGAGGATTGAGAACTGTCCTGGGGAGGACATATTTAAGCCAGCATGACTGTTTACCCTGCCTACATTAAGATGATTATAATTCATAAGCATCTGCACCAGTTATTTTTACCTCTGTACACTAAAGTGTTGTGATCAAATGGGCACTACAGAAATCCCACTGACACATACATCAGGCTGATCCACCAGGGATAGACGGGATCAGTCTCTCATCTCTGCTGACAGTCTTGAGATTTCAATTAGACTTTACAGATTTGTTGGTTTACTTGAAAAACAGGACAGAAAAGTCATGGTACCTGAAGCATTTCCACAGCTGGTTGGAATTTAATACCTTCATTGAGGCTCTCCATTTCTAATAATCAGTAAGTAAATAGGAGAATTCGTGCACATCATTATCTCAAAATATTTTCCTTCTTACTGCTTTTTCTCTCTTACATTAACGTAAAGTCGTACACAGCATAGCCATGCACAGAAAGCACAGAGAATGCTGGTCACAGAATGCGTGCATAGCTAAAGAAGGACTCCAGGGCCCATATGCATGCCGGCGCTGACCAGTTTTCTCCCCTGCAGCACACCCAGCATCGTCTCCTAGGTAACAGCGGCATCTACTTACTATGACGCGCCAACAACAGTACGTGCAGATGCGTCATAGTAAGGAAACGCTGCTGTTACCTAAAAGATGACACTGGGCGCGCTGCAGGGGAGAGAAGCGGTCATCACTGGCATTTTAGTCCCGGTGAGTCTTTGCTTCGCTCGCAGTTTGGAGGGAGGGAACTTACTATACTGGCCACATAGTTGCTGATTGGAGGGTACATCTGACTATCTATAGGAGCTAATGGGGGACACATCTGACTATCTATAAGGGGCTAATGGGGGACACATCTGGCTATCTATAGGGGCTAATGGGGTACACATCTGGCTATCTATAGGGGCTGATGGGGTCACATCTGACTATCTATAGGGGCTGATGGGGACACATCTGACTATCTATAGGGGCAAATGGGGGACACATCTGGCTACCTATAGGGGCTAATGGTATGGATAAAGGTGAAATGGGGCCCTAGTCAAGATAGCAGCTTTGGCCTTTCCCTGCTGGTCATCTGGATATATTTTTTGTTGGCTAGAATCAGTTGGCCTTAAGCACCTGCTTAAGTTAGCTTGTGTGCTAAACAGCTACAGTCCTACCATAGAGCAAAACCAGTCCATGCCTTGCACTAAAAATCCAGACCCAGCTGTGCTGTATGCAGTTACATTTCACAGCTCTGCAAAAATAATAAATTGTATGTGTGCATTTAACAAGACAAGCAAGTATGTCTGGCTTTAACCTCCTTAGCGGTAATCCTGAGTCAGGCTCGGGACAGAAATTCACAGCTCCCTGCAGCTGATGTGATTTACACACATGTGAAGCTATATTTCTGCTTTCTATCATTCTGGACAGGTTCCAGTCACAGTATTACAGCCAGTGAAGATTGTTTCTGTAAATTGGATGTGCTGGACACAGTCCTCCATTGTAATGCTCACAGTTAAAACTGTTCTCTGTAAATGTCATACTTTCTTCACATAACACGTGATAAAAAAAAACCTTTTTATTGCTATTTGCTAGTAATTACAGGAAATATATGTGGCATTTAGAATTTTAGTTAACTTTGATACCTGTCCTTTAAGATGTGGGAAAAAAAGCAATTAGGACATCATGGCCAATCAGGGGCTTAGCTGTGAATGAGGCAGCCATAAGTGTTGATTCTGGTTTATTTTAGATGCTTATTTTTGGTTTTGGCCAAACTGCCTGTAAACCAAACATGGATGTGTTGAAATAATGCTAATCGTGGACATAGTGTAAATTGAATTTCTGAAAGGGAATCCCCTGTTCTGCTAACTATGATAAGCTGCTTTTCTCAGGCAAATATATCAGACCTGATTGCAAAATCTTTGGTTTAGTCCGGGCCAGTGGAGCTTGTTTGAGATTTTGTGCAGAACGTACCCATTGTTCCATACAGATTCAATGCTTGTTAAGCATCATCAGCTGATATCAGCTGGTGAGCACTTCAGGCATCATCAAGGGCACATTAACCTGCAGCAATGGTTGTTAAACAAATAGTAAATCCGCAAGATGACAGTACATGTTTGCTTGAGGACTTTTCTTTTTTTGTGAATAGCAGGACATCACCACCACATACTGCAGCTACTGAATATCAGGCTCATTCTCTTTACAGATGCAATGATTGTCTTTGCAATGCAAATCATCCATTTTTCTGCTCATTTGCTTGCTCATGAAAATTACTGGCTGCATAATAAAATGTTCAGACACTGTATGCCAGCTACACACACTAGGTTCTTGGCCAAGCAAAAATAGTGTCCCTCAGAGAACGACCAATCATGTCCAGTGTCTAGTAAGAGCACAGTCATAGGACATTTACCCCTAAAGCCCACATAGTGGATGTCTGACAACACCATCAACCGAATGCTTTCCTTAACTTTCATCATCTGATTAAGTTTCCTGCTGCACAAGTAACATAGGTGATATATATATATATATATATATATATATATATATATATATATATATATATATATATATATAAATATATATATATATATATATATATATATATATATATATATATATATATATATATATATATATATACAGTGGGTTGCAAAAGTATTCGGCCCCCTTGAAGTTTTCTACATTTTGTCACATTACTGCCACAAACATGCATCAATTGTATTGGAATTCCACGTGAAAGACCAATACAAAGTGGTGTACATGTGAGAAGTGGATCGAAAATCATACATCATTCCAAACATTTTTTACAAATAAATAACTGCAAAGTGGGGTGTGCGTAATTATTTGGCCCCCTGAGTCAATACTTTGTAGAACCACCTTTTGCTGCAATTACAGCTGCCAGTCTTTTAGGGTATGTCTCTACCAGCTTTGCACATCTAGAGACTGAAATCCTTGTCCATTCTTCTTTTCAAAACAGCTCCAGCTCAGTCAGATTAGATGGACAGCGTTTGTGAACAGCAGTTTTCAGATCTTGTCACAGATTCTCGATTGGATTTAGATCTGGACTTTGACTGGGCCATTCTAACACATAGATATGTTTTGTTTTAAACCATTTCATTGTTGCCCTGGCTTTATGTTTAGGGTCATTGTCCTGCTGGAAGGTGAACCTCCGCCCCAGTCTCAAGTCTTTTGCAGTCTCCAAGAGGTTTTCTTCCAAGTTTGCCCTGTATTTGGCTCCATCCATCTTCCATCAACTCTGACCAGCTTCCCTGTCCCTGCTGAAGAGATGCACCCCCCGAGCATGATGCTGCCACCACCATATTTGAAAGTGGGGATGGTGTGTTCAAAGTGATGTGCAGTGTTAGTTTTCCGCCACACATAGCGTTTTGCATTTTTGCCAAAAAGTTCCATTTTGGTCTCATCTGCCCAGAGCACCTTCTTCCACATGGTTGCTGTGTCCCCCACATGGCTTGTGGCAAACTGCAAACGGGACTTCTTATGCTTTCTGTTAACAATGCCTTTCTTCTTGCCACTCTTCCATAATGGCCAACTTTGTACAGTGCATGACTAATAGTTGTCCCCCACCTGAGCTGTAGATCTCTGCAGCTCGTCCAGAGTCACCATGGGCCTCTTGACTGCATTTCTGATCAGCGCTCTCCTTGTTTGGCCTGTCAGTTTAGGTGGATGGCCTTGTTTTGGTAGGTTTACAGTTGTGCCATACTCCTTCCATTTCTGAATGATCGCTTAAACAGTGCTCCGTGGGATGTTCAAGGCTTTGGAAATCTTTTTGTAGCCTAAGCCTGCTTTAAATTTCTCAATAACTTGATCCCTGACCTGTCTTGTGTGTTCTTTGGACTTCACGGTGTTGTTGCTCCAAATATTCTCTTAGACAACCTCTGAGGCCCTCACAGAGCAGCTGTATTTGTACTGACATTAGATTACACACAGATGCACTCTATTTAGTCATTAGCACTCACTAGGCAATGTCTATAGGCAACTGACTGCACTCAGATCAAAAGGGGCCGAATAATTATGCACACACCACTTTGCAGTTATTTATTTGTAAAAAATGTTTGGAATCATGTATGATTTTCGTTCCACTTCTCATGTGTACACCACTTTGTGTTGGTCTTTCATGTGGAATTCCAGTAAAATTGATTCATGTTTGTGGTAGTAATATGACAAAATGTGGAAAACTTCAAGGGGGCCGAATACTTTTGCAACCCACTGTATATAGCCTTTTTGCTGCATACAGTATCCTGAATGGTATCAATCTAATGTGCTCTGGGTCAGCAGTAGGGTTAAAGGCAGGCCTCCTCAATCACATGACTACAAGACTTCTGGTATAGTTCATGTGATAACAGTACACATATACAGTTCTTTAATTGGGCCTATTGGTTGACTTGGTGATCAGACTGCATGATTTAAGGAGTAATCCCGTCCAGGAGGATCCCATCCCCACCACTTCATGGTCTCAGTTCTAAATTTGGAGTAGCATCAAAGGAGATAACTACAAAACATGTTTCCCACCCCACACCCCACAGCTAAATTTTGTACGCTCCCTCCAACATTCACCCTCCCTTTCCCCATGATGACCTGCACAACCAAAGCGTCTAGAAGTTGTATAACAAGTGTGGCTACCACAACCCCCATGTATAAGGTGTGGCCTCCACAACACCTGCTATGGAAGATGGCCCTTGTATTGGAAGAAGTTGGGGCCCATTACCAGGGGTGCTCGGATACCCCTTTTCAAAATCTGAATTGATCCGGATACCCAGATATCCGGATCCAAATCGGATATCCGAATCCGAAATGTTTGGTTTCCGAGTAAACTCGGATATACGAACCCAATATCCTGGATATCTGTCCGGATTCGGATATCCAGGATAGAAAAACGGAAGTGACCTGAAAATGGCTTAAATTGCTTCCAAAAGTCTTCAAATGGCAAAAACCCCTTTCGGAGATCTTTCTCTCTCTCTCTCTCTCTCTCTCTCTCTCTCTCTCTCTCTCTCTCTCTCTCTCTTCTCTCTCTCTTCTCTCTCTCTTCTCTCTCTCTCTCTCTCTCTCTCTCTTGGATTATCTGGGTAGTTCGGATACCCGAATATTGGATGAGCAGTGGTGCTCATCCAATATTCGGGTATTTTAGGACCTCCAATGTAAAAGTACATGATAGTGTTAGAAACCTGCAATAAGGTTCTTCTGACTCCTGGAGCCTGAAATACAGCTACTTCCAATAGAGATAGGGTATGGTGTGGGCAGGGATGCAGCTACAGGTGTAAGTATGGATGAAGCACTCCCTGCAGATGTAATGGGCAGTGGTGCCCATTACATCTGCAGGGAGTGCTTCATCCATACTTACACCTGTAGCTGCATCCCTGCCCACACCATACCCTATTTCTATTGGAAGTAGCTGTAGTCCAGTCTCCAGGAGTCAGAGGAACCTTATTGCAGGTTTCTAACACTATCATGTACTTTTACATTGGAGGTCCTAAAATGTGTGTTTTGCTGACACTTTTAGATGCACATCATAAAAATGACATTTTTTTCCCATTAAAAAAAAATCAATCCTCTGCTAGTAATAGGTACTGAGCATTCTTGTTTTGGTTGAGATTCCTGAACCATTTATCAGAAGGCAGCAGTTTCTTTCCCTCACTGAAGGGCAAGATTTCATTATGCAAACAGTAGCTTGCCGAGTTAACGTTTCTTTTCCCATCTGTTTTTCGAACCTTGACAGCCACATGCAGTTGCCAGTGAGACCTGTAAACAAGTAAAAAACTGTCAAGGCAGTCAATTACCATACATCAAAAACTTCTCCCCCAACAACAAAAGCTGTCAACCTGCTTGCTGACGCCGAGGACTTGCTTTAGTTTTTAATTTAGAAAAAGCTGTGCTGCGTGTTAGATGTATTATTCCAAGTGGCAATTCCCTCTACCGTTTCCAAAGGGAAGCATTCTAAAGCTGCAGACAGAAGATTTTCTCTTTCTTTCTTTTTTTTTCTTTTCCTCCCAGTCTAGCACTCACTGCCTATAATAACACACTAGCAATTGTCTAATGAGTTTCCTCTTTCAGCAAAGGATGTGATTTTTATTGCGCTATTGGAGTGCTCCTGGAATATGGTCTGATAAACTGATACTGTAGTTGTCATTTTTTCCAGCTCATGTGACGTGAAGCGCCAAGAGAAATAGATATATTTTTTCACTCGTTCCATTAATGAAATAGGCATTTCAATAACTATCCATGCATTCTGCACACGGCACTTGAAAGCAATTGTCAGAGCTGGCTGATTTCTAATATACTACCAAATGCTGCATTTAACAGCAAATATATTCTCCACTATCAACAAGAGCTTCAGAATCTCAGAAATTGCCAAACCTGTAAAATAAATGATGTCTTAATCAAATCATTTGTCTCTTACAATGATTAAATTCTTTTTCCACCTCTTCTGTAAAATAGCATCACTGTTGTAAGAGTAGGAGCAACCTCTTTATAAAGGGTGGAAACCGAGTATTCTTCTACTTATGTGGCAACATGTAGTCTTTTGAGTGGAAACCTGTAGCAAGAGACATATGGACAGGGCCGGACAGTGGACCATTCCCCCCAGCTCCCGATGTTGGAAAATGTCTAACAAGGAGCAGTATGGCTGCCACTGGATATAATCCGGCACGTGGTAAGGCTACTCATCTACTCATATTGGAGTGTCGGACTAATTCCAACACTTTAATCCTCTCTGGCATAACACTGCGGCATGAATTGACATATTCCACTGGTGCGTGCATTGCGGGGCAGAGCTAGAGCGTACTCTGCCATACTTCTAAGTGACGGGTCTACTCCTTCTACTAGTGTGAGGAGGTAGAGATCCCACTTGCCCCCATGGGCACAACATTGAGGGATCATGCACATCCCACTTTACAGTGCATAGAAAAAAAGAAGCTGGGGGAACACGGATGATCCCTGACGGACAGGCAACGGGTATACAATAAATAAATAAAGATGTAAGCCTGTAGCTGAACTCTGCCTAGTTGATGCCCATTGCCCAGAAAGGTAAATACTTATTTTCAAAAAGCAACAACCCAGTATCATGGGGTTGAAAAATTTGAAAGACTTCTAATATATGTAATAAGATAATTATTTTAAAGCGTAGTCTCTTGATGTAGGTCTATTTTACTATGAGTTTGGATTGGTGCCAAAAGAAGAGTTTTCAGACTAGCCGATGTCTTATTGAGAATGAAGGAAGAAGAGACATCTGTCCATCCTAACACCAACCAAGACCTGGCATGAGTATCTACATGACTGAGCCAAGACTTGTTCAGTAAAAGTTAAGGACTGGCATTTGTCACACCTATACTTTACAGTGCAGTTCTAAGAAAGTTGGAACTTAGCTACAAACATAATTTGCACTTTCAGCCATTGAAAGTGCTTGTTAGCAGTTTCTATAGCATTTTTGAAGCGAAAATAATTTTGGCAAAAGTGAGGGAACAAACCTTAATACCCCAAGGTACCTATCCTTAACCCCCCCCCCCCCCCAACCTAATGCCATGCCCAACCTTACCCCCACTCCCCTCCCCCACCCCTTAAGGTGCCCAACCCTAATTACTTTTGGATGCCAAAATTACCAATAGGAGTAGCAACTCATTTAGGAACAGCTACTACCATTATATTTTATGTAGTTGCCTACTAGCCTGTTAGCGTACTACTCCCATCAGCCACCCGATTGTCTATAATTAACATTGGAATCTATAAGGACGCCTGCTGGTAGCGGTGCCCAAAAGACCTGATCCACTTTCTGCAATTAACCTCTGTATTTCAATACTCACTCAGCACAGGTATAAAAACACATATCACAGTGTGCATACGATCTTACTTGTTTAGAATAGCTTGTAGATGCAGTGTGGTTGTGAGGCAAAGAGCTGCAAATGGTGTCAGCTTTGTACAAGGCTGTCATTATATTTTAAGACTACTTAAAAACTAATGCTGTAAAAGATATGACACCACTGGTAGCATTCTGTGACACATGGGAGTTTGTGTTATCATACTTTATATGTCAGTGCTGCTTTTAATTCCCAGACCAGCAATCAAACAAAGGTCGTCATAGGGTACAGCTGGTAAACACTAGGGGCTCGATTCACAAAGCGGTGCTAACAGTTAGCACCCTGGTGAAAAGCCCCAGGGATTTAAACTTCAGAACTCAAATCTCTGCTGTTGTGAAATCATCCTATTTTCACCTGAAGAACATTGCAAAAATCAAGCACCTCATACCCCCAGAAGATCTGCCAACCTTAGTCCACGCCTTCATCACATCCCGACTGGACTACTGCAATGCTCTCTACACTGGCCTTCCAAAAAAGGTCTTGTACCGACTACAGCTGATACAGAATACTGCTGCCAGACTGCTAACCAACCAACCCCGTCACTGCCACATAACGCCAGTCCTGCACTCCCTTCACTGGCTACCTATAGAATGGAGGGTCCTATTCAAGATCGGCCTACTGACATTTAAATCCCTAAAGTAATTTAGGCCCTGGATACATGAAAGATATGTTGCAGCTGCGTAGCAATCCCCGCATTCTCAGAT